>NC_092812.1:80431618-81037452 GCF_040954645.1 Diabrotica undecimpunctata | reverse complement strand
AACGCTTGGACCCGTCGATTTTGTTATCGAGGGGGAAACAAAATTGGCATAAAATCACATTAACATTTGCAGCCCCCTAAGCGGGGGTGGCATCATCCCTAAAATCTTAAATGGAAAGGGGGGTCGAATGATCCATCATTTAAAAGGTCTTTCAACTTCCTTTACAATGATGTAAAATTCATGTACTTCAATTCAGTAGTTTCGGAGATTTATTGATTTAAAGTTTAAATACATCATCGTAAGAGGAGATCAATACATAGCAGCAAAGTTGTTAAAAAATAAAGAATGAACTGACCTGTCAGCCGAGTAAATGTTGAAAATAACTACCATTACTTTCCATGCAATAATAAAGATTTTGCTGAAAACGTTGCCGGGCATTTTGCAATATTTGAGGAGTAATTTGATGGCACTCATTCACAATTCTTTGCCGTAAATCTTCTAAGGATGTTGGCTGAGTAGCATAGATTTTGCTTTTTAAGTAACCCCACAAAAAGAAATCCAAAGGTGATAAATCTGGCGATCTTGGGGGCCATTCAACGGCACCTCTTCTACCAATCCATTGACCTGAAAAGGTCTGATCTAAATAATGCCGAACTCTTAATGCGTAATGTGGTGGGGCACCATCCTGTTGGAACATCAACATATTCTCAACGTATCGACCATCATTCTGATTTTCAATTATATCTGTTAGCGCAGGATCTATGGCATTTTGCAGTAATTCCAAATACATTTCACCAGTCAAATTTTTAGGTAAGAAAAAAGGACCAACCAAATGATCGCCAAAAATGCCAGTCCAAACATTTAATTTTTGTGGCTGCTGTGTGTGTACCTCATGGTAAATTCTGGGATTAGAGTCCGACCAATATCGACAATTATGACGATTTACTTCGCCATTTAAAAAAAAGGAACATTCGTTGGAAAAGCAAATGTTAAATAAAAATTGTTCATCGTTTGTAATTCGTTCACTCATAACTTCACAAAATTCTAATCGCTTATCAAAATCGTCTTCATTAAGTTCTTGTACAAGGTGAATTTTATACGGATGAAAATTATGGGCCTTTAGAATCCATTGGACAGTACGTCGACTAACACCACACGAAGTTTGCAATTTGCGGGTACTTAATGTAGGATCTACAATAACTTGCCCTAAAACCCCCACTTCTGTTGCTTCGTTCCTTATAGGATTTTCAATATTACGTTTTTTATTGGCGACTGATCTAGTTTCCCGAAATTTAGCTACAAGTTCTAGAACATATTTTCGGTGCACATTATTGTTCTCATGTCGCTCATTAAAAATTTGTGCTGTTCTATTAGCGCACTGATTATTTCCGAAAAATATTTCAATAATTTCAACCCTTTCTGCCGTGGAATATACCATGGTTAATTTATGTATAAAGCAATAAATGATATTTTAACAACAAAGATTGGTCAAATCAATAGCAAACTAATGTACTATTTCCTATTTAAAATAAGTACGTGGCATTCTCTACTTATCTTTCTTCAAGAAACAATTTTTTTTGTCACAAAGGACACTTCAATTGCTATTTTTATTATTAATAAACCATGGGCGTAGTAAATAAAAGCATTTACTTATCAAGAAAATGCTTTTACTCAAATTTCTTCTGAAAGAAGTACAAACTAATTTGATGTACCTATTAAAGTCTACTTTAAACTTTAAATCAATAAATTTTCAAAACTACTGAATTGAATACATGAATTTTACATCATTATAAAGGGAGTTGAAAGACCTTTCAAATAATGGATCATTCGACCCCCCTTTTCATTTAAGATTTTAGGGATGATGCCACCCCCACTTAAGGGGCTGCAAATGTTAAAGTGATTTTATGCCAATTTTGTGTCCCTCTCGAAAACAAAATCGACGGGTCCGAGCGTTTTTTCAAAAAAGGAATTATCTGCCAGTAAATGCCTCTGTTTCGTTTTCGGTGCGCCACACTGTATATTATTCGAACAAAGAAGGATTCTTTAACAAAATTAAAATTAAAATTAAGAAAAGAGTGTTGCAGAGTAAGGCAGTAAAGTAGCAGTTAAGTATATGTTTAACAAGAGAGGTGAAAGCAGTTGCCAAATAGTGTGTAGCTAGGTCGAAGTGAGAGATATTTCTTGGAAATGATGGCAAAATTTTTGCTGTCTATTGATAATGTGCCAATATTTTATGAGATTTAGTTACTAGTACAGTTGTTCTTTAAAGTTTTAATATGCAACTTCCATCTTAATTCTTGATCATACTTTATAATTAAATACCGGAACTTGAATTATAAATCCTAATTATCAAGGTCCTTCCCGCGATCCACCTACAAGCAAACTTGTAAATAAACATCTCGTAACCTGTTTATTTATGCATTTAGTCTGGGATTTAAAGTAACAAAGATTCGAAATAATTTAGTATATGCCAGTTGCCCTTAGATTTACCCATGATCTTTATTTTACGCTAGCAAAGTACAGTCAAAATGTAAATAAAGTCATTAGAGGGCGGCGCCTCAAACTTCTCAATTACTTGCTTCTACTATGTGATTAGTTCTGGAACACATTTCTAACTTACTGTTTTCATCGTCGATTTATCTCGAGATACCTAACATTATAACCTAATTAACTAAAACCTCCCTTAATCATTCAACAACCACTAATGAATGTGTTTAATATATTTTGGTGCATTTCCTAGGGGTTGTAGAACTCGACGATGATAAACTTGATTGGTTTTTTAAATTTTGTCCTTGTTATTAGGTTATTAGTCATAGAACTTAAAATCGAATAATTCCCAGTAGTTGGCTGTATACCATAGCTAAAAAAGTTTTACAATGAAATAAAAAACCTTAAATGTAATTGGTATATTTATTAAAAAACAATAAAATAATGAAAACATCCAAACGGATTACAATTATTCAGAAAGTTTTTGGTCCTATTAGACCATCATCAGTGAAAACTTGATTAAGCCCATCATCAGTGAAAAATTGTGTGAATTACATTTTAGTGGTTGAAAAGCCCCCATTGCTCTTTCAATCCTAGACGAAATTATAATTTGGCGACCTTTAAGTTCCACCGGTACACCTAAATACCACTTCATTTATTTTACATTA
The DNA here is from genome assembly GCF_040954645.1 of Diabrotica undecimpunctata. Taxonomy (NCBI): domain Eukaryota; kingdom Metazoa; phylum Arthropoda; class Insecta; order Coleoptera; family Chrysomelidae; genus Diabrotica; species Diabrotica undecimpunctata. Next base: position 81,034,357 of record NC_092812.1, on the reverse strand, counting down.
AAACTATTTCGACTAAACGATTATTTCCCAGCGGTACATCTAAGTCTAACCTTGAACAACGCGATTTCGTTGGTAGAACGAACGTCTACAGTGTTTTGTTTATCAAAAATGGCATAAGTAACTTTTTTGTTTAACTAATTATTATTTTTAAATGGTTTTGAATGTTTAGTCACTAAAAATGACATTTGTTCATTGGTACTTGAGAGTACCGTTGGGCATAATTGTAATATATTATTTTTCATTTCAGACATTGTCCACAGTGGTGAAAAAAAAAAGGGTTTGACTGATGCAGAATTGTTAGAACTTATAGAAAGTTATGATTTTTTGCCTACATTAGATAATGCACAAGATATGATGTTGAATCAGATATCGATGATGAGTTGGATGTTACTACTGCTGGAATAGATTTAAAAATAAATCGAGAAGAAGAGGTAAATAATGAAGATCCTAAATTAGTTTCTAATGACCAATCCAACGGACTACAAATTCCAGAACCTAATGAACATCAAGATCAAGAGCCTGATAACTACATGGAACCTGAATGTCCTGAAAGAAAATGGGGTAAATTGGAAAAAATACAGAAATTCCTCAAGATACAGAAGCTGCAGTTGGGTACAAGTTCATTTTAGGGAGTTTGAGACCGCTTAAGTTATTTTTGTGAAGCTTTTAGATAAAAGCATAACAAATATAACTTATTAGAGTAAACTTTATGCCACACAAAACGGAAAACAACTGAATATGTCCAAGGAAGAACTCTTAGCGTTTATCAGGATAAATTTTTTATTGGGCTACCATATAGTTCCTGGAATCCGAAATTATTGGTCACCTCAAGAAGATCTATCTGTTTCATTTGTTGCAGAAACTATGCCAAGGAATAGGTTTTAGACCATTTTAAGATTTTTGCACGTAATGGCAAAATATCAACATCCCAGTACTCCAAGTAATAAAATATTAAAACGAATCTATGGGCAGTGTAGACCATCACGACCAACTAAGGCAATGTTACGGTTTATACAGAAGATCTAATAAATATGGTGGCATCGACTTTTTTGTGCATGCCTAGAAATAAACTTTGTAAATAGTTTTATTATAGCTAGAAAAGTATTAGAGCCACCTCTAAAAAATCTTTTGGATTTTCGTAGAGACCTTACTAGTAGCCTCTGTTTTGCTTTCCCCCACAAAACAACCAAGACTGCAAGAGAAAAAAAAACGGCGGCATAATTTTATCGTTTCTTCGGAAATCACATTGTCCAATAGAAGAAATCACTGGCCAAAATTTGATAATCGAAGGGGAAGATGTGAAGTTTGTAGTATGAACAAAATACAATCTAAACCGATGTCAATTTGCTCTTTATGTAAAGTTTTTTTATGTATTAACCAAAATAAGAACTGTTTCATATAATATTAGATAAATAATTGAAATATATAGTTATTATAATATGCTTTAATTTTTTCTTTCATTTTGAATTTATACAAGGGGTACTTTTTAGTATCATATTGTTTTAGTAACAACACATCAATTATGGAAATTAAATTGTTTAAAATTTATTAAAAAATGTTTATAGGATCTTCTTTTGATTAAAAAAGTATTATCTTTATGATAACAATATCTGGGATATAAGAATGATTCCGGTTACTGGTACTTTTAAGTACCTCTGGGACTGAAAGTGTTAATATATATTTGCAGATTCATCTAAAAAGGGCAAAATAAAATAATAAATTGTAAACTAATAATTTGAGCACAGAAAAACAAGAAGGATATATCATTAAACAGGGTCATTGTTTGCAAAAATAAATAGCGACATTTTGATTTTTCTTACTTTGTTTCATAAATTTAATAACTACATCTTCGTTTTGACAATCAATAAAAAGGCAACATCTATATTTTTATGACTGCCCAGATTTTATATGAACTAGTGTCATTAATCAGCTTTCTTTAATACCTATAGCCAGAAAAGAATTGAGTTATTATTATTAAATAGGGGTAAGCGATGACTGGAAGATTTGTAAATTATTTCTCTCGGCACTCGAAAAGCCGAAAATATAAGACTGTTGTTGCGATGGACGTCTTCTTCACATACAAAAAAACACATTGTCAGAAACCAGATAGACTTTATACTCGTAAATAGCAGATATAAAAACTCTATAACCTCAGTTAAAATTTATCCTGGAGTAGATAATAACTCAGACCACAATCCGTTAGTTGCTGACGTGAAAATAAAATTAAAAAGAACTGAACTCAGAAAACAACAACCAAAAACTAATGTAAGAATGCCAAAAAATAAAGAAATAAAAAACGAATTAAAAAATAACGTGAATGTTAATATGCAAAAAACACTAAGTAACTGACAACAAACAAATTATGGATGTAAATAAAAAGTGGTGTAATATAAAAAACACATTACTGAAACCAGCTCAAAAAAGTTTGATACAACATAGGTCAGAGGCTAAAAAACAGTGGATGACAGAAGAAATACTATTACAAATGGAAGAAAGAAGAAAATGTAAAGGAAAAAATCTACGGAAGTATAAAGAAATACAACGAATAATTAAGGAAAAAATCAAAACAGCTAAGGAAATCTATTTAATGAAACAATGTAAAGAGATAGAAAAACTAGACCCAATCAATCAATCAATATTATTTATTTCATCTGACTTTTACAAGTACAGTGGAACCTCGATTATCCGTCAGGGCACCGGACCAAGGGTATGACGGATAATCAAAAAGACGGTTAACAGAACAAAAAAAAAATTCACAGTATAACTCTCAAATTTTATTTGTATGTTTTATTTGACAATAATTTGACACAGCATTATCGACTACATGTTTTAAATTGTATGCTTTCCAGTATTCTGGCAATATAGTCAGACTATATAAGTCCATAACTACTTTTTGAATAAATTTTTTTCTGTATCTTCTTTGAATGTTTTAATGACCGATTGATCCATTGGCTGTATCAATGATGTTGTATTCGCAGGCAGAAAAGAGCACGTGATATTTTCATCGTCACTTCGCAGCATACCGGCTTCAGGATGGGCAGGTGCATTGTCCAAAATGAGAATCGCCTTTGGTGGCAAATTTTTTGCTTGCAAGTATTGTCGAACGTCCGGTATAAAAACTTAAAAAACAAAATGTTAGAAAAATAGATAAACAAATTTTGGTTTGCAGTACATACCTTTTTGAACCAGTCAGCGAATATTTCCTGGGACATCCATGCATTATGTTGTGCGTAGTAGTTAACGGAAAGCACGTTGTCGCGTGTCTCATCGATCATATCTTTTATACTCGTCAACGACTTCGATATTTGCGGCGCTCTATTTTTCACCTTCGATTTTCAGTTCCCGTATACCGTGGCGATTTTTGAACTTTTCCAACTAACCGCTGCTTCCTTTGAATGAAGGATCGCCATTCAATTTCATGTTGAAAAACAACGCTTTTCCGGCAACAATTGGTCCAGACAAAGGAACACCTTCGCTTCTTTTTTGAACGAACCACAAATACAGAGTGTCGTGTCGTGCCGTGTCACGAAGCATACTTTTCAATTCCATCAGCATTCATCTTTAAATCATTGATTGTCGTTCTCGGAACATCATACTTTTTGCTCAATGCGACAAGTTCAAATTTGAATCAAACTGAATTATGTTGACACACAGATATTGACTGTAATAATTATTGTGCTCTGCGTTTTTATTTTCGGCTTGCGATTCTAAAAATGAAACTCTAAAAGAACGGTATCACTTATCATTACCTATTTAAATTGAAGTTTAAGACAGAGCCCTGAATAAGAACAATAATTATTTACAAAAAAAATGCGGTGATGGCATAACTTCACGTACACATTTCAACGATTTTCGTTTAAGTTAATAGCACTGCTCAAACAAAATGAATTTATGACTAAATTTTTATTTATGTTGGTAATATAACTTATGTATGGACCCTGACGGTTAACAGAGGTGACGGTTAATAGAGAGACGGATAATCGAGGTTCCACTGTATTGAAATGCGTCAAATACAATCTATGCTTAGTAAAAACTATAAGTACATAAATACAGTTAACATAAAAACATAACATATACACAAAACATACAAATTGTAAAAATATGATATGAGAAATAAGCACAAAAAATAAGCGAAGTGACTGGAATGGGTCGAAATAGACAGCAAGGACACATAAAAGACAAAAAAGGAGTACTACTAATAGATTTACCAGAGAAATTAAGACGACGGGAGGAGTACGTTAGAGAACTTTTCCAATATGAAAGAAGTGCAATGCAGAAAATACAAGAATTAAAACCTTTAGAGAGACAGAAGATCACGATAGATGAAATCAAATATGCTATCAAAAACTCTAAAGACAATATGGCAGCTAGATTAGATGAAATACCAGTAGAACTATTAAAACTAGTGGAAGAGAATAATTTAGAAGTATTGGAAGATTTATTCAACACGGTGTACGATACGGGAATAATTCCACAAGGGTGGCTGACGTCAGCATTTAAAACAATCCCTAAAAAAAACAAGCAGCAAAATAGTGCTCTGATTATCGAACACTGAGCCTCACTAGTCATACTTTAAAAGTACAGCTGAAAGTAATACATAAGAGAACATATGAAAGGCTAGAGGAGGATATTAGCGAGACGCAGTTTCGGGTTCCGAAATGAAATGGGAACTCAAGAAGGACTATTTGCCATCAACATATTGATTCAGCGATGTCGGGATGTAAACGTTGGTCTACACTTGTACTTTGTTGACTACGAAAAAGCTTTCGATAAAGTAGAAAAGATCTGTAGAAATGAAGAAGAAGATCAGAAGAAATGAAGATCTGTAAAGTAGTTAGACAGGGATGTGTTTTTTTTTCCAAAATTTTCCAAAACACGCTCAATAATATCAAAGCGGGAGTTACCGTTATCGGAAAATTAATTAACAACTTACGATATGCAGATGACACTGTGATCATAGCAACGAATATAGAAGATCTACAACATCTTATCGGAAGCTTAAATATGAATAGTGCTAAGATGGGAATTACTATAAACGCTAATAAAACGAGGTACATGCTAATTACAAAAAGACCACAAAATATACATCACCTATTGACAATTAATGGTAACGTGATAGAACAAGTAGAAAAATATCAGTACTTGGGAACTTTGATCAATGAAATAAATGATCATACTGCAGAAATGAACAGGCGAATAGAGATTGCCAGATCAGCATTTATACGAATGAAGCCACTCCAAAGATGCAAAAATCTAAATTTGGAGATCGGACTACGTAACAATTGCTGTTATATATTTTCAATATTATTATATGGAGCTGAGACTTGGACATTAAAAAAATGCAATTTAAAAAGAATCGAGGCTTTCGAACTGTGGTTGTATCGCAGAGTATTAAAAATATCATGGACTGATAGAATTTCAAATAAAGAAGTACTGGAGAGGGTTGGTAAATAAACAGAACTAATCACCACTATACAAACCAGAAAACTGGAATACCTAGACCACGTGATGACGGGACCAAAATATGAAATTTTGAGACTCATAATACAGGGAAAGATTCAAGGAAGAAGATCTGTTGGCTAAAGGCAGAAGTCATGGTTGAAGATTCTACGTTATTGGTATGAATGCAGATCGATTGATTTATTTAGAGCAGCAAGTTCAAAAATAAAAATAGTTATTATGATTGCCAACCTCCATAGGGAGACTGCACTCTAAGAAGAAGAATGAAATGTTCTTACAAAAGAATTTAAAGCCATTATACAACATATTTTGGAATAACGACTCTCCTAGTAAAATTCTCAAGCAACTTATCTACAACTCAGACTTATATGACAGGTAATGTGATAACAGACCAACAGATTCCGTTATTTACAAAAACTTACCTTACGTAAATTGCTTAACTAACAATATAATTAAGATTCTGAGTGCAATTCCCAAAATCATATATACATATTCACTGATTCGACAGTATTCACTACCTTCTCTCGCTCAACCGTTTCCATCTCTCTCTGTAGTCCCATTCTCCATAGTTTAGGCCTCTCTTACTCATGACGTCGTCTACTTCGTTCCTCTAGGATTCTCGGGGTCGTCCTCTTTTTTTCCTTCTTATGGGGCTCCATTCGGTTATTCTCTTTATCCATCTGCTGTTGCTAGTTCTTCTTACATGTCCATACCACTTTAGTCTTTTTTGTTCTGTATATGTCTATCTGTATGTCTGTTTCTATTGATGTTCTTTGCTTTATTTCGTCATTACTTCTCCTATCCATTCTTGTTACTCTGCAGCATCTTCGGTACCAGCGGTACTTAATCCCTTCCAATCAACTTAATCGTACAATATTTCTTAAAAATTTCATGATATTCTTCTTTTTCACAATTTTGTTGATTTTTTTTTAATGTTTTCTCTATCATCTCAAATACTCTGTCGCCAGGAAGGAATGAGTGCCCCGTTATAGGAAAAACTATTTCAATTTTTCGTATGCTTGTTGGAGCACAGCTATCCAGAAACTTGCAGCACATAGTTAAAATATTTATATTTTTATTTTGTCCAGCGCAACCATTAGCCACCAAACGAATGGAGTCATATCCTGAGAGATTAGCTGATCTCAACGCATTAAATACAATGGAAGAAACCCTGTTGCATAATTTTTTTGCCCCCTTCGAGGTATACATTGAGACAGTACTGGGATTCAGGGATTCATTTGATAATCCTTTAACTACTGAAAGGTTATTACTATTTAAATGGGAATAAGCCATAATTAAAGGTTAAAGTACGTTTATTGACATTTCAATTTCCACTTCGGAAATCGTTCTCAAAATACAAACATGAGTAAATTATAAATAAATTGTTCATTTAAATCATTTAAATAGTAAATAAATCTAGTTACTATTTAAATCATTTAAATAGTAATTACTTTAACATGCCACAAGAAGATAGCTTCAGAACAATATAATGAAAGGTTATAACAGTAAAACTGTCGTGAATAGTACGCACTTTGATTTGAAGTTACTTTTGGCAAAACAAGATTCTTCTGACAATCAAAACTCAACATAAAACATTCTTGTGGTTTTTCTTGCAGGTGTTGGAAGAAGGCTTGGGCCTGTTTCTTGTGTAACTCCATTTTCATTTTTAGACACCTTTTTCTTCTTCCGTTTTTTCCATTTTCTTCTGTATACATTTCTGCATCTAAACAGAAAACAAAAAATATGAAACCTGTATACAAAGCCTTAGCAAATTTATCTATAGAAAAATCAGTAGTATCTATCTTCACAAGACATAACATTCCTACAAATGAAAATATCATTCTGAACGATCAATGTTTTAAGCTTCAAAATCATGTCAAATATCTAGGCGTTATTTTGGATAAGAAGTTAACTTGGAGACAACACATAGAGTACATGCTTGATAGATGTAACAAAGGCAGCAATTTCCTCAGAATGACAACTAAAACGTGGTGGGGTTGCGATGTAGAAACATCCTTGTTATTTTATCGCGCTTATATACGATCTATTCTAGATTACGGTGCTACTCTTTATGGTTCCGCCTCCAAGAACCTTTTAAGAAAAATCGACACGTTTCAAAATTCTATTATGAGGGTATGTTTGGGTGCTATGAGATCAACCCCTATACAACCCTTGTATCTTGAAGCCGCTCAGCTACCCCTGGAAAATAGAAGAAACTTTTTAAGTGAAAAATGCCTTCTTAAAATTCTATTAACCAACTCCCAGTTATTTTCAAGCGTCCGTCAACTTAACGAGTCAGATCTTACAAACAAATATTGCGAGAAAAAACCTCAGCCTTTACAGGCATTACAGAATAATCCTATTTTTTTCAAGAAATTGGACACGGTTGAGAGAAGCTTAGACTACTTTTCTTTATTCCACAGAACTCAGGTTATAATACTCACTTATAGTGAGAACACCAATATGAGTAGCAATCTTCTAAGATCTCTACTGCAGGATTATAGATAAGCCACAGTAATATACACGGACGCATCGAAAACAACAGAAGGGACTGGATGCGCATACTTTTTACCTGCTACAAACGTAGAATTCAAGTATAAACTACCATATGAATTTTCAATCTTTTCAGCGGAATCAATAGCTCTACTAACTTGAAGCTCTAAAATATGTTAAAAACACCTGAAATAGACATATTATTTTAATTCTGCCAGATTGCCTTTCAGTTTTGCAGAGCATAAAAAATATTGAATTGCCCTCACCATTTAGCAACCCCTACATATTTGAAATAAAAGATCGATTGTATCATTTATCATCGACTGGAATTAACATTAAATTTATTTGGGTCAAAGCACATATTGGTCTCAAACATAATGAATATGTAGATCATTTGGCTAAAATGAGTGTAACAACTGGCTCTACGTTGAAATATATGCTTAATACATCAGATGTGACTACGATTTTCAAAAAAAATCAGCAACTTAGATGGAAAGAGCAATGGAAACATTACTGTTCTACAAACCATAAAAGGTATACCACTTTTATTCTCTATAAAATGATATGTGTTCGTTGGAGAATTAAATAACGTAACTCTGAATGAAATGCACAAATTTATTTAGATGTTAACAGTTTAGGGTATAAGACTATACTAACTTAAGAATTACAAACTATCCTAAAAACCTCTCATAGTTCTTGATAATATCGTAAACACCTCGAGATACTCAGCGTGGATGTTTATCATCTTCTAAGTAGTCTGAATATTGAGATAAAACACACACACACACACACACACACACACAGTGGCGTGCTCGCCATAACACCTCCCTCCTGAAGACCGAAGCTGGGGTGTCCAAGAAGGGCTTCTTTTGCAGCTTCGAAGTTTTGACTTGTAGTGAAGAGCCTCTCATACTCCGTACAGGGCAGGTAGGTCCACATGGAACAAAAAAACCAACCGGCAATAACTTATTCTACTTTTGTTGTTATGAGAAAGCCGTAGATGAAGTGTACCACAAGGTAATCGAATTATATATTGCAGTCATTATTGATTAAAATTCCTCTATAATATGGATAATTAAAGCTCATATCTACTACTTCTCGTGTTACACTTCAACTTCGTTTAGTTAATCGCATAAAAAAATGGTTTTACATTATTAAAATGAAATTTTCGAAATGATATACATTTCTGTCATTCTCATCGTATAGATATAAAATATTCTTATTGTTAACGTCTAAGATTTGCTCATTAGAGTAGGAGAAATTATTTAAATTTAAGTTAGTTTTAATATTCTCAAATTCGGTATATTCATTTTGTTTTTGATGGACATGGTTTAATCGAATTCTTGGCAGAGCTTCTAATTTTAGTTTATTTACAATAGTATCGATTTTTTCAGTTACGTCAATAACATTATTACTTCGGACTTGATGTTCGTGTATATTATTTACACTAAGTATATTATGTTCCTGATCAGATTGAAACAATGGGATTTCCTCGCGATTAGCAAATAAAGTATTTAAACCAAAGTCAATAACACATTTATTCTTTTCTAAAAAATCATAACCAAGTATTCCATCAAAAGGAGAATTTATGTCAACTATATAGAATTTTTGAACACCCGAAAATAACTTAAAGTTTACGCTCTTTGTAACTTGAATTGGTTCGTTATTAATACCAGGTATTTCAAAATTTTCATGATTAAAGTGATAAGAGTCTAAAATTTTACCTGGTTTCAATATTGATATAGCTGCCCCTGAATCAATTAATAATTTTATATTCAAATTTTTAATATGCGCGTAAAGAAGCGGTTTATTTGCTACTTGGTAAACTGTAACGTTGTCAGCGGCACTTGCTCTAAAAAAATCCTGATCAACTTCGATTTCTATTTCTTTTTCTGAACTATCGTTGTCGCAATAGGTATTATGAACAACATTGTGAGATTGTGGTTTACGATAACATTTTTCTGCTTTATGTCCATATTTATGACAAACAGTGCACTTTGGAATGGTTAATTTAATTGGTGGATTTATCGATTGATTTGTTGAACCGGGATCAGAAAATGTTTTTTGCGTACCCGCAGTACTTGAAAAAATTTCATTGTCATTATTTATAATTAATTTAGAAAAATTGTCATTTGTTTGTTTGAAATATTGTTGGTTTTCATAATCGTTTAAAATTTGCTTAATTTGAATTAACGAACTAGGATTTAAAGAGCGAAGCATTTGACACAAAGGTTCTTTTATGCCCGTAATAGCGGTCAAAATTGCAGTCTTACTGTGAAAATTATTTAAACATGTTTTCTCAACATTGTTCAAATTTGAATCGTATTTGATAACTTTATTGATTCTTATTAATTGTTTTTCAATTCTATCAACGAAATTTGTAGGTTTTTCATTAGAACGTTGCTTAAAATTACATAACTCAAAATTTAGACACTGCAAATCCAAATTTTCACCAAACTGAGAAAGGAGAGCATTTTTTATCTCTTGCCATGTCGAAAATTCTTTCGAGCCAATGAAATCAAGAGCTTTTCCCTCTAACCTGCTTTTTACAATAAAAGGAAAAATTTGCAATTCCTCTGGGTCAAATTTTGCAAAAATGAAATCAACAGAATCTATAAAATAATGTAATTTTGAAGAGGACCCATCAAAAACATTTATAAGCTTGATAGCTTTGTCACAATTAATATAATTATTAGAAGTGGTAGCGGAAATTATTGGCGTAGTTGCTGTTACGTCGTTAGTTGCCATTGTATTATCAAAAATAAATTAAACAATTAAAAAAAATGCAAATACTAGATATGATAGCTTAAAAGTTTGAAAATGGCGAAACAGAGTAAATAAAAAAAATGAAAACAAATAAAAAATTAATATAATTCGACTAACCTCAAGTACTTCCGTGAGAACGTGGCTTTACACCGGAACGGGTCGAAAACGTTGCAGCGTCTACACTGGAACGGGTAGAGAACGGGTGGAGAACGTTGTACCTTCTGGATCAACTGGGTTTACACTGGAACTGGTCGAAATTCTAAACTGTTTGTAGTCGGAATGGTAGCCGAGATGTTGCTTCTTCTGTGGAAATGCTTCACCGTTTCCAGGGTCGAGTGGCTTTTCACTAAAGCTGGTTGAGAAGATTTCACGAAGTTGCTAGTTGCGCCTCCCCAGAACTTCCGAATTACTTTGTGGCTTTACACAACAAGTGGCCTTACACTTGGAATTCTTCGAAGTTGCTTACGGGTTCATTCAGTTTTCCTTCCTCGTGGCCTTACACTCGGAACTCAAATACTGAGTCACTAATTCTCCAATTTTCCAATTAACGATAAAAATCGATTAAAAAAGGCTTTACTTTTTCTAATTGGAAATTCTACTGACTGCGCTACTTTTATTCTCTATAAAATGATATGTGTTCGTTGGAGAATTAAATAACATAACTCTGAATGAAATGCACAAATTTATTTAGATGTTAACAGTTTAGGGTATAAGACTATACTAACTTAAGAATTACAAACTATCCTAAAAACCTCTCATAGTTCTTGATAATATCGTAAACACCTCGAGATACTCAGCGTGGATGTTTATCATCTTCTAAGTAGTCTGAATATTGAGATAAAACACACACACACACAGTGGCGTGCTCGCCATAACATACCTCTTTACAACCAACTATACCTCAAACAACCTGGTTTCAGAATTTCAAAGCTCCTCGTAAATATATTACTACTATAAATCGAATACGCTTTGGACATGCATGCTACTCATGCCATTTATTTAAAATTAAAGTCATCGATGATGATAGTTGCAAACATTGCGGTAAGCTAGGTGACCTCGATCACATCTTCTTTGAATGTCCTAAATTTATTCAGCATTCAAACTCCCTGTATATAAAATTAACTAAATGCAATACATACGCTCCATATAATATACAGTCCTTGTTAGCCATAGTTTCTGTAACAATATATAATTTAATTATAGAATTTTTGTCAGACACATGCATAGCTTTATAAATCTGGTACTCGTTTATGAAAATTTTCGACTAGATAGTTCGACTTGAGCGGTCGAACAGTGCAGACGTGAGCGAAGAGAGAAGCGTGCTTAGGTGGGGGCAACTGACCTGTAGTCAACGGAGCTTATCAGCTCCCGGTGCGTAAGACACCGTGCGTGGCACAGGCACTTGTTCTACATTTAAAGCGGATGCGAGGCTATTTTTAGTTGAACCGTCGGGGAGCTGTCTTTATAGGCTACTCGCGGAGGCTTTAATAGCTTCGCGTTTGCGAAGATTACGGGTTCACCTCAGTGTGTCATCAGGGATGACACTGTAAGGCTTTGATTTTTACAAAGTCGGACAGCAACGGCCCCTGCTCCTGAGGTGAGAGAAACTGGAAGAGGATTCCTCCCTGTAAACACATCATGAGTGATATTCCCCCCCCCCAGAAAGTGTTGTCACGCAAGTGACATCACAAAAAAAGAAGAAAATGATTTATTCAAATCATCCAGTTGCCAGCTCGGTCGAGCTATACAATAATTTTATAAAAAAAACTTTAAATCCTCCCGCGATAGAAGAGATCCCAGCATCGGAGGACGATTCATACACTCCAGAATCGGAAGAAGAAAAAAGCGAAGTCGACACAGACGACGCAATCTCGATCACTATGGAGAGGGCAGTCATGGATGCCGAGACCACGTCCCCAATCCAAGAAACACCCCCAGTCATGGACACCATCTCCACCGAGGAAGTGGAGCAAGAATCAGGAAAGAAAAAGAAACGACAACGTCCCACAGGACACTCCTCAGACGAAGAGGAAGTTAACAAGAAAGCCAAAGAGATGGCTGAAAAAGAGAAAGCCAATGAGCTTCTAAAGTCGCTTAATGTGCTAACTGAACAAATAAAATCTCTAAAAGAAGAAAGCCGAATCCGCGAGGAGAAGGCCAACAAACAGATCCAAGACTTACTCGCTCAGATGACTGAGTTGAGAAAAGAAAACAAGGAAAAGGACAGAGAGATACAGAAGTTAGTCAGTCACTTTATGTCACTGGCAGCCACCAAACAACAGGAAGAAGAAAAAATGGACACCGAATTATGGAAGAAGAGTATGGAGCCCCTCCACATAATACAACAGCCCCCTCCCGCAAGGCCATCAGGAAGCAATGACAAGACCAAAGAGCCAGAAACAAGCGAGGTAATCACCGAACCTGCAGGTTGGACAAAAGTTCAAAGTAAAAAGGAAAAAAAGACAGGCACCACTACTGAGAAATCAGACAGTAGTGTAAAAACTAAAATAAGTGTCGCCGAAAAACAGACGCAGATAATAAATCAGCGAAAAGACAATGAACTCAGCAAGGCTGCGAAAGAAACTCAAGAAAGGAGTCAGAAAAAGAAAATAGCCCAAAATAAATTTAGCGAAAAAAGCCAAGTTGATAAAGAAAACTCCGAAATAAAAAACTCACCGCAAATAAGCGAGGAGACAACAGTTAAAAAGCCAAAACCACCGGCGATAATCCTCAAAACTGTATGAGAACATCAAAAAATCCTGCAGAGAGCAGCTAATCAAGGTATAATATCAGTAAATAAATTTACACGATCAGGCAGATCGATAGTAATAAATACAAAAACCAGAGAGGATTATTTAGGAATGGTACACATCCTTGAAGAACACACACCGAAAGTAGAATTCATCGCATATCCCATAGATAGCGATAAATTGAAAAGAGTAATTATAAAAGGGCTATCTGCTACCACTAGCACGGTAGCAATCAAAGAAGAATTAAACAACAAAGGAATAGAAGTAACAAGGGTGATCAATATGATCTCTAAAAAAGCCGACAAGAAAGTACTGCCGCACTTTATCGTCACCCTCAAAGAGGAGGACGTTGCACAGATCAAAAGAATTACTGATATATGCTACATGCGAATCTATGTGGAGGATGAATTCAAAATCACAAAAGACACCCTGCAGTGCTACAACTGCCAGGGCTATTATCACAGCTCAAAGGCTTATCATTGCAGCTGTAGATGTGTCAAGTGCGGAGAAAACCACTTGAGCAACGACTGCCAAAAAAGCAAAGAAACGGACCCCAAATGCGCTAACTGCGAACAAGCGCATACGGCTAACTACCGTGGATGCTCCAAAGCACCGAGAAGGAAGACCACTGCCCCCACAAAACCGGCAGGAAGGCCAATCAATAGTGCACCAGTCAACAATGGGGTCAGCTAAGCACAAGCAGCGAAAAAAACCCCAGAAGTCATCGAAGAGGACCAACGCAAACGGTACAAGATGCGGCCACACTCATCGCCAACTTCCACACGGAGTATAATAACAAAATGATGGAGATGATGTCCATGATGGATAAAGCGACGAAAATGATGACTGCATTTGGAGAGACCGTCCGAAAATGTTAACAAACCAAACCGAGGATCTACGCATTGGGTCATGGAATTCCGGCGGAATATTCAAAAAGATCAACCTTCTGGATGAAATAATAAACAGATTAGAGCTCGATATCGTAGCCCTTCAAGAAACCAAACTAGTGGAAATGAAGAAAACAAAATTCCCTGGCTACGATATCTATAGAACGGATCATAGAGCATTATCAGGAGGAACAGTTATATTAGTCAAAAAGGGACTCGAACACGAGCATATCCCAACACCAGACGGACTGGTGACAATGGAAGCTACAATCATTCGACTTAAGGCCCACAACGAATCACTAAAAATAGTGTCAGCTTACGTTAGACCAAATGATCCGAGTTTCAACGAAGATTTGAGCCTAATACTGAACTCAGAAGAGCCAACTATAATTATTGGAGACCTAAATGCTAGATCTCCCAATTGGTTTGACAGGACGACCAACCGAAATGGAAGACATCTCTGCAACCATCTCGAAAACAGACCAAACACCTATGTTATCGGACCAACAGACCCGACATGTTTCCACAGAGAACTCCCTACGCACCTCGATATTGCAATCCTACACAACGTGGGTAAACAATATAAGATATACTCTATAAATGAATGCGATTCGACGCACAATCTAATCGTCCCGACCCTAGGCGCAATATATATGAACTATTTGCAGCCTCACAACAGAAAGAAGACAAGTTGCCTGAACTTCAGAAGAATTGTGAGCGAAAACATCGGTAATATCTCAACAATAAATAATATTACGGAATTAGAAGACAGCGTAATAAAACTAGAATAAACAATAAACAATGCTATCGATGCCAGCTCCAAAATCGAAACAATCACTAGACAAAAAGGAAGATTTAGGGATATAAGCATAGAACTTCAGAACCTAATCAAAGAGAAAACAGAAAAAGAAGAAGAGCATACCGCACAAGAACAGCAGAGGACAAAAGGATTGCAAACGAGCTAGACAGGGAAGTAAAAAGACAATTACACAATCATAGAAATGAAAGCTGGGACACCTATATCCAAGAGCTAAACCCTAATAAATCCGCCTTCTGGAAATTATCAAAAATTCTCCGAAAGGACAAGAAACTCATACCACCCCTACACGAAGTAAACGGGGTTTGTCCATACGGAAATCGATAAAGCAAAAGTCATGAAAGACGAATTAGAAAGGGCGTGTAGGAACAACGAACACCCCAATGAAGACATAGACTTCGAAGAAGAGGTAGAAAGAGCAGCGAGAAGACTAAAAAGAAAAAAGGGCAGAATAGGAATTACACACACATCTCCCGAAGAGATAAAGGAACTAATAAAAATGACTAATGCCAAAAAAGCCCCAGGACCTGACAATATCACAAACAGGGCGCTGAAAAACCTACCAACAAAAGCTATTGTTTACATCACCAACATCATAAACAATATGCTTAAACTAAGATATTTCCCAGATAGATGAAAAGAAGCACATGTAATCATGATCGAAAAACCTGGGAAAATGGCACATTTCCACAAAACTACAGGCCTATCAGCTTATTGTCATCGATAAGCAAGATAGCAGAAAGATATAATAAAAAAAGGCTCAACGAAGAAACCCAAACACTAAGCATCATACCAGAAGCTCAATTCGGGTTCAGAAGCGAACACTCCTGTGAACTACAGGTACTAAGATTGACGGAATTCATTACGAAAGGATTTAATGAGAAAATGTATACAGCCACAGCATTTCTACACGTCAGCAAGGCATTCGACAGAGTCTGGCACCAAGGACTCACTTAATAAATGAACGATTTGGGATACAGCGAGGCGATGAGATGCCTCCTTGCGTCATATCTAACCAACAGAAGGTTCAGAGTTCGGATGGGGGCAACCCTATCCGAAGTCGAGGCTCTGGAGGCAGGTGTGCCTCAGGGAGCGGTGCTATCGCCGTACCTGTACACCATCTATACGGCCGACACGCCAACAGAGCCAGGCTCTCTGTTGAGCCTTTATGCTGACGATACAGCAGTAGCTGTCAGCTGAAGAAATCCGGATCATGCAGCTAATCATCTGCAAAGAGTACTGAACAGATTTCAAAGGTGGTGCATAAAGTGGAAAATAGCCTTAAACCCAGACAAAACACAGGCTGTAATGTTTAGTCACAGAAGAAGTGTAGCAAACCGAGAGATTACAATTGGAAACACCCTAGTAGACTGGACTATCCAGGCTAAATACCTTGGGGTACTACTAGATAAGAAGCTAACGTTTACTAAGCACATCAATCAGCAAACATACAAAGCCAAAGCGTTGGAAAGTCAGCTCTCAACACTCATTGGACGAAAAAGCAAACTAAGATTTAAAACTAAAATCAGGGTTGCGAATAGTATTATCCTGCCAGTCCTAACTTTTGCATCCGCTGCGTGGGGACACACCTGTAAAACAAACAGGAAAAAGATACAGACTACCCAAAATCAAATAGTCAGAGATGCACTAAAGGTACCAAAGTACGTACCTCTGAGATATGTATAGAGAGACTCAGGACAAACAAGAATCCTACACACGCTAGACGAGAGAGCATATGAAATATTCAACGGACTAAGAAACCACCCAAGCAGAATGTTAAGAGAGCTGACTAACTACAATGAAAACATAAGGACAGTACACAGAAGACCAAAACAACAGATAGCTGGATATAGGGAGAACCCAAACGAGTAAATAAAGAATGAGATGGTTGCAAGGAGAACGAACAAGGAAAATGCAGTCAATAAGAAAACACACCAAAAAAACTCTGGCGAGAGGGTACGCTTTTCTTTTAGGTTTTTAGGTTTTTTAGGTACTTAAGGACAATATACAATGGGGTGTGTAAGGGCCGTATACACCTGGGAATGCACACCCCAATACACGCACACTATAGGATTAAGGAAAAAAGGAAAGAATTGTTGCCCAGGCATTTTATAGTCCCGAAGGACCAAGGAAGTCCACAAAAAAAAATAGTGTTTTCCGATTAAATAACTTAGTACTTATTGATATTTTCATTAAAACGTTTTAACATAACCTCAAATTCATATAGTCAAATATAGACGGGGGCCCGTCAGGCCTTCTATATACCGCATTGCGGACTAGGCCCTTAAGGCAGATCAAGTGAACTGATCTACTCGCGAAATCCCAGCACTGAGGTCATGTGCGGCATACATGGACTTGGTGGCCGAACCCCACTCGGATGCTCAGCCGGCGAGGAGAACAAAATTTATTTTGCCAAATCGGCGGCTGAGTGACCGAGCACACACTCTTTTCCGGACATAGAGTCGTCAGTTCAGGCTGGCGGCTCTATGGTCGGAACACACAGATCTTTTACTTTTTTTTAGGGACTCAAGTCCTGACGTAAAGTTAGAGTAACTTCAATAGAATCGATAAAGTAAATAGGGAGAAAAGCCTAGATGTGGCTACCCCTACAGTTAGGTGGCATAACCATAGTCATTAAAAACAGAGGGTGTCCCATTACCCAGGGCACCCTAAGTAACTTTTAGATCATAAGCCTCCTCACGTAAGTAACATGATGAGGAGGGGTGGAGGAAAAGCCTGGGGGTCAGATAGGTACCACTTCGACTAGCGAAGTGTGACCGGTTTGATCGTCGGGCATATGGATCCCATTCTTACATTGGTATACACATGTTCCAAGGGGCAGGGTTGATCACTGCGTGTGTGTGTGTGTGTGTGTGAAAATTTTCAGAGCGTGTATAGGGTTAGACTTGTACCCTTTGTTTATCCTATATGTAACAATACCTTATCCGTGGTCCAGTATTGTTTGTCTGTTAAAATAAATGTCTTGACGGACCCCTAGACGAGAAGCGAGTGTCCTTGTATTTTCTTTCGACGTGTTCTTCTATTAATTATTCGTCTATTTCGTTTTAGGGATATCGCTGTGCATTTGTCTGAGAGAAATAATCTGTACTTATGTGTATATACCTTCTTAAGGAATATATTATAACCACCTTTCGAGACTGGCTGAATGACGAAAGTCTATGCCACAAAAAAAAAGCTGATCATGTTTTTACAGCCAACTTTCAAGCTTCATATTTTAAAATCAGACATTATCATTACTTAAAATGACTTAAAAACTATTCATAACTCGGATGAACATATACAGTAACTTCTAACATATCAAACTTCCACCTACCTATTGAAAATTTGTTACAGCAATAAAATGTTAAGTACATGATCGAGTTCAATGATTAGACTTACATTTTTCGTTTCTAAATTTGTTTTTTTCAATTTTTCTTGATCGCTCTTCCGCTTATGCGTCGTCCCTGGATTGACAGATATATTTTACTCCATGAATCTATTTCGTCAACTAATAATATGCCGAAAAAAAAAAACTGATGATAAACACAAATAAAACGATTAGCATCAGACAAGTTGAAAGCAATGGCGGCCATTGTTCATTTTTTAGTCATGTGATCACAATACAGCATTCTCATTGGCTGTTGGGGAGATGTCCGTTTTTGAAATAAACCTTTATAGCAGGAGTCCGTTTTGAAACCGATCTTCAACTGTGAAGTTGAAAATAACGTATTTGCGTGTGTGTTAAAAGGAAACTATTATCACCGTTGACAAGAACAGGAATAATTCTATAAGAAACGACTACTAACTTATAAATTTTTATTTTTTTGACACATGTCCGTCTTTGATCTAAAGCCACTCATATGTACATTATATTATTTTAATAATCCAAACATAATTTCGAGGTGATATATTATTTTACAGTACATTACAATAAGTAATAATTAATCAAAAGAATATAAAAATAAGCTTTCTAATGTGTTTATCTTTTGGAACAAAAACAACGAAATTCTTTCAAACGAAAAATATAATTTAAGAAATATAAAATAATTAAATATAAATAAATAATACAACAAAAAAACGGGTGTGACAGTCCAGTGGGACTGCCGGTAGAAGTTATACTTCTATAGACGCGTTCGCCGTTAAAAATTTATATGGGAATCAATCTGCACAATCATTACATATGTAATGCTATAGGTAAGAGAGAGCAGAAAGAGAAAAATAATTAGTTATATAGGTATATGGTGCATCGTTTGCTGTATCTAAACATTTGACCTGTAATAGGAGTATAGTAAATGAAGGATTGTATCAATATTTAAATGAAAATATATATTTTTATTTTTATATATGTATAAAAGGAGTTGAATGCAAAAAAAATTACACATACTCTGCAGTAAAATTCATTGTTTATTTTGGTATTAATATAAAAATTACAATACAATAGATACACTGCAACATAATTCAATATAATAATACAATATAAATTTAAATGTAATATTCATAAATATTTAAAACTGCCAATATACATCAACTTACTTTACGAAGATAAAAATAAAAAACCAACAACTCTGATTATGTTGTAAATTTTCATTTTATTTTAAAATTTATGTTTTTTGCGTACATTACATATATTTAATAAGATTAACGTGAGGTTTTTAAATATTTCAAAAATAAAAAAGGAAATTCATAATTGGGATTCGAACTCACAACCACCAGCGTATGAACCAAACACGTAAAGGATTTGCCAATTAGACATGACACTAACGGATTTCAAAATTGACAGTTCTCGGTAAAACAGTGATTATTTTGAAATACAAAAGCCTGAAATAATTATAAACGTTTAATTTTAAATAATACAAAACATATTACATAAATAATAATATTAATACATATTATATTAAATATAATATTATATATATATATATATATATATATACAATATTATATATATATATATATATATATATATATATATATATATATATATATATATATATATATACACACTCAAAAATGTTTTGCATAATGTAATATTTTCAAAATTATCCACCTAATCTGGTAAAATCTATTTTTTTTTAACAAAATACTTTATTATATATATAAAATTGTATGTTTTGAAAAAAACAATAAACAAAATTTAGAGGATTAACAATTTATTATCATTATTTTTAATATGTATTATAAATATATTTTTTTAAATTTGTACAGATATAGGAACTAATACTTAATATACCGTATTTCCACCTCTTGTATCAATGCAAGACTGAATGCGATGTCCCATGCTTCTTATAAGTGTATTAATGTAGTTCTGGTCCATGGTACCCCATTCTTCAATCGCTGCTATTCTAAGGTCTTGTAGTGTCCTTGGGGGTGGCTGCCGAGACTGAATTTTTCTTTTGAGCATATCCCATCCGTGCTCAATGGGATTGAGGTCAGGTGAGCAAGGTGGACATTGTAATCTGACGATATCTTCTGTCTCTAAAAAATCTGCCACATGTCTCATACGATGGGGAGGCGCATTGTCGTCCATAAAAATAAATTCTAGACCAACAGCTCCTCGCCACAAGCGTACAACAGGCCTAAGAATGGTATCAATATAAATTTGTCCATTCATGTTACCAACCATAGGAATTAAAGGAGTTTTATTATTTAGCATGATGCATCCCCAAAACATTATGGAGCCACCTTGATATGGGACTCTTTGGACAGCTTGGTTAAGTCTATCCTGTCGATTTGGGTTCCTCCAAATCCTAATTCGGCGATTATCCGACAAAAGGCTAATTTTGGTTTCATCAGAAAATAACACGTTTCCCCATTTGTTGTCATGCCATTGTAAATGTTCATTGCACCATTCCAGTCGAGCCCTTTTCTGCTCTAACGTAAGCTTTGGTACAAACAATGGACTTCTTGTAAATAAATTCGCCGAATGTAATCTGTTTCTAATAGTCTGATCGCAAATTACAATATTATGAGCTTGCTGGAGCTCTCTTCTAATAGCTGGGGCAGTCATAGTGGGGTTTCTCCGGGCAGTTAACGTTAAAAAGCGTTCTTGGACATTAGTAGTAATTCTGGATCTTCCGCTTTTTGGACGATCGCTAACAGAATTCGTCTCTCGATATTTTTTCACAATCCGAGACACATCACTCTGATTAACTCCAACCCGGACAGCAACGTCGACTTGTGTGTGGCCTTCTTCAATCAAAGTAACGATTCTAGCTCTGTTGAACTCAGATATCACTTGTCTATTCATATTGTGTACTACAAAGTGAATAAAACGCAAACCAATTTTTACAAATATCGGTTTTCGAAAACTGATGAACACAATATGAATACTGAGAATCTTTTCGACGATTAAGAAACAAAAAACAAGCAATAAAATACATTATTTTAGTAGACAAAAAGAAAACAGCGCAAAAAATTTCAAATGAGAAACGTTCAGTGGCGTTACAGATAATATGCAAAACATTTTTGAGTGTATATATATATATATTGTTATGTTGTATTGTTTGAATGATGAGCAATGAGTATTTTTAATAATATAATATATAGGGTTTTTATCGCGGTTCTCAAAGAATTAGTTTGTAAGTACTTTTTTAAATTATCTTTATTAGATCTACTATGAAACACAAATATATATCTAACCTAGCCAATGTAAATTTAAAATAAACTATCTTTAAATTGAAATTCTTATGAAACTAATTAAATTCTATAGACAATGTAAAATTTAAACAAACTATTTACAAAATTGAAATTGTTATGACACTAACTAAATTATATTAACAAAATTTTGTACCTTTCTGTCACTGAATGCCTAAATGAACTGTTTCCCACTATATAGATTATAATTACCACTCAAATGTCTTCTTCTCAGCTTCGGTTATCCTTGTTTTTGTGAAATTACTTTTTCCAATTATCAGCTTCCACCAATTTAAGATATTTTTCTTCACAGCATTTATAAACCACCAATCAAACCAGCAAACAGCATTTATTTTTATTCTTCTTTTCAATATATCAATATCCAATCACCAAAAATATTATTTAATTTTAATATTCAATTAATACTTCTTCCATTATCATCATTTATACATAACATAATTTTTAATCTTTAATATTATTTTCTTTATACTGTTTCTTAATATTGATTGAACTCACTATATTGAACAATTGTAACTGATTGACTGCCTCTAACTAATTTTCATACTAAAAAACTCATAACTGATTGACTAACTGAATGAAATTTCTTACTAACTGCCATCTTGAATCCAAATCACGGGTATTTATATCTTTTCAATCTTCCAGAACCATCTGGTAAGAAGTCATGTTCGATTTAGTTCTATTTCTTCTATATGGATGTTCTCGAAAAAAGTATATGTTGGATCGACAGACATAACCATTATTTCCAGAATGTTCGACCGTAAACACAGGTCAAATTCTCTATTCTGGAGAATTCTTTAATCTTCTATTGATAATTTTGTTGACATTTAGGCTTTTCAGATCAGAATATACACTTAAATCATTAACTTAACATTCTAATTTAATAAACTACACATTTTATTATTATAACCCCACTTATATTCACAACCATTCCTTAAATGTCACTTCAGAGTATGTATATCTGGTTGCCTAGTCACATGGCTCACTTAATATATTTTACAACATTATAATTATATAAAAAAAAATACTTTTTATATGCTAATTTCTTAAAAATGCCCTCACATAAATATATTTTTATAAAATTCTCTAGTATATAACTTATTAAAATAACCAAATACTTTTTATATCTAATATATCTAGTAGTGTAACTTATAAATTATTTTCTATAAACACCAATCATATCAATATATATATATATATATATATATATATATATATATATATATATATATATATATATATATATATAATATTAAATACAAAAGGAACATTTTTATTCTCGAGAGAGGAAGAGAGAGAAAATATATCTTCTGTCTCTCTCTTACTCATTATCTTACATATGTAATGGTTTCACAGATTCACTCTCATGCAAATTTCCAACGCCGACCGTGCGTATACAAGTATAACTTCAAAAATTGTTTGAAAAAACAATTTTGAATAGCTTCGATTCTCATGTGCTTCTCAGTCTCAGCAGAAATATGTAAAAGTCCGACGGCTGACAGTCACACGTGAGAACTGCCGGATTAGCCCAGTACATCAAATAAGTCTAGCAATTAGGTACCGGTGTGTCTTTCTACTAGAGGCCTGCTCTAATTTGGACTTTATGTACAGACTACTCTGTAGTCTGTATAAATAACAATCACGGTTGAGTTTACCGAAAGTACAAGCTGAATATAGCAGCAAACGTCAAACATATTTCGGTTTGGCAGTGTTGGCATATTTGTATAATGCATATGTTGTATACTTCAAATATAAAGAGATAAAGCTTTTAAAAAGTACATTTTGATTATACTATTTTATGAATTCTGTAATTTTTAATTTATATGAAGCAATAACGAGTAAATATTTGTCTCTTTCGATATTAATTGCAAACATCTGTTGTAATCTGGCAACTGCTGATTTGACGATTGCCAAATCTATCCCCTAATCTATCAAAAGGTAATTGCTAAGAAAATTTCTAATAATTAACTGCAATTAATCTCCAAAAAAACATATTTACTCATTGTTGTTTTATATAAATCAAAAATTGCAGAATTCATAACATAATATAAACAAAATGTACTTTTCTAAAGCTTTATCTTTTTATATTTGAAGCATACAGCATCTACATTAAAAAACATGCCAGCACTGCTATACCGAAATTTTTTGTTCCATGTTTGACATTTGCGGCTATAATGAGCTTTTACTTTCGGTAAACTCAACCACAATCACTAAACTATAACTAATATCACTAATATTATAGACAATCTAGATTTACTATCATGTGCATATTTATTTTTTTGACCCATAAGAATACTACATTGTTATTTATCGATATATTCTACACTATTGATATTTCTAAATGTTCTATTTAATAAACAGATAGTTTTATTCCTATTAAACTTAAAAGTGTTCCCAATTTTATACAATTTCGATGTCAATATCGATCTCGAAAATAAAATTCAATAAAATGCACATTTCAAGTAAAAAGTCTGAAATGAATTCGAATTATATTTTCGCATCAGCACAATGAAAATAACTTTTGCCAATCAGACCTTTCAAATCTGTTAATGCACCGTTAATCAATTATGATAAGGGTAAATATAAAATTTAAATATTTAGGCGCCTTAGAGATTCAATTCATTTCAATATTTCATCCTTATGTTTCCTTTTATCAGGAAATGAGGTTACAATTAGCTTATTTAATAATTTGAACAAATAATAACTGGCAGATTTGGTTCTATCTGTGGTCCTAAAAATATTTTTTTAAGTTAACAGGTCACAAGTAATAATAGTAATAACATAATTGTTATTTTTATCACTTCTTTAACACCTTATCACAGAGATACCACGTGTTGTCACGTCCAGCGCCGGTTCCAGACGTGACCCGGAGATTCCTAGGCAGCCCCCGCTGTGCAGCGACTTTAAATATGTATAGTTCGTCCCAAACCCTTCTTTCAGTGCGTCATAGTTGATCGACCTCTCTATAACACATTAAGCTAGAGGTGACAGAAAAAAACATGAGTCTGTGATTATTATACATAGAACTTAGAAAATTATTTATCGTAAAGCTAATTCTCTTTACGGATGTATAATTGGTTGGAGTTTAGAATACGCTAAATAGATATCCAATCAATGATGCGCATAAATATAATTTGACACAGATTGTCTCGATCGTGACAGTAGTTTCACAATGATAATTGTTATTCCAGGTTAGTATTATCAGACATTTTACAGTGAAAATTTAATTTTGTATTTATTGTCATAAAAATATTTTAAATATGCCGATATATATCGAGAAAGAACAAAGACTCATATTAAAATTATTAAATTATTTTCAATTAGAAAAAGAGAGATTACGATCCTGCAACTGTCAAATTTAACTCAAATGTCATGCAATAATTCTCGACATTCTTAAAATCCTATATGACGTCAAAATTAGTGACGCACTGAAAGAAGGGTTTGAGACAGACTGTATGTACTTGTTTACACTGTGTTCATGGGTGTGTATTTTATCCCTACTGTCAGATATACAATTTTAATCCACTTAAAGATCATTTTTTTTCTTTTCTATTCTTTCATTTGTGATAAGTGTGTACAAAAACCTAGTCCTTTTATTTTTAATATACTGAAAGCCTATAGTAATTTGGGTTGTAACATATCTCTTAAAATCCTTTTTCTTGGTTCTTAAAGAGTCTTCTCCTACAAAATTCAAGAGACTTAAGTGATGAACATGGAAAGCATTTCCATCAAGATATTTTAACTATCGAAAACGATATCAATGAAAATGAAGTTCGAGAATGGTGGCGGAACAATTATTAAAGCAGATGTTCCAGAAGCAAAATAATCGAGAAAATCTATCACAGCCACCTTTTAATGTAGTTAGTAAACCATATCCGTATATAGTAGGATCGTTTTAGCCTGTCGCATAAGTAATAAAAGTGTCTGTTCAGATTTGCCTCAGGTAGTCAGTGGTTCTCAAATTAAAAATGTACGGTTTTCTTAATTTGATAATACGACATTAGGGATTTTTTTAATAAAATAACTTTGTATTATGTTTTATAATAATTGAATATCATAATGTAAATTGATAAACATTGAGTATAAAATATACAGGGTCATTCACGCAACATGTTGGTTAAAAGTTTTCAATGTTCTGGTCGTCACTGGTTTCTGCAAACTTGGAATAATGCGTTACGGAAAACATTCTTCATTTTTTAAATATTTGCATTCTTCTAGCACTTCCGGTTGTACCGGAAGTCGCCATTAAGTTTCTTATTTTAAATAAAAACTGTGCTTTTTGTTATTTTTTTTAGAATCTACGTAAAATTCTGGATCGATTTGTATTGGGATACTATTCTGGAAAAAATAGCCGTTTTTGAGATATTTAAAGTTTTTGAAAAATTTTTCATATTACACATGCAACTTCAAAAATTAATATTGTGGTTAATATTTATGCTGAAAAAACAAAAATTCTTTTTCAGCGTGTACTAAACTCTATTTTTATTTAAGCATAAAAAAAATTGCCAATGTTAATACTGGGTGTTCAAAATTTTGTATTATATTTTTATTTTTATATATTTTATAAATATATCTATAAATATATATATATATATATATATATATATATATATATATACATATATATATATATATATATATATATATATATATATATATATATATATATATATATATATATATATATATATATATATATATATCTATATAAAACAAAGACTTATTCCTACTTCCCAAACACACCTTCCCAAACCCACCGAGGTGGGTTGTCCTCCTGCGGTACAACCAGCCCCGGCTTTCCTCCGGCCCCTGGTCTTTGGAGCCAGGTCTCGACTATTTCGCGGTATCCCCCGTCAGGCAATGGGAAATTTCCGTGTATTTACATTTAAGTGGTAGGTTAGCCCATTTGGCTTTATCACTACCGGTCAAAGCAATTGTTCGGCGGTCTAATGATGGTTGTGTGTGCCGATACTTACTTTCCCTTTTTTGCACCAAGTGCAGTCGAGAGCGAGCAAGCATCGAATCCTTTCATCCGTCGTCTAATAATCAGTCATGTCCTTAATCTACCTTACTTGCTAATCTAATTTTTTTGGTGCTTGCATTCAAGAGCGTCGTGCGGCGTGCCTCCGGCTCTCTCCCGCATGCGGTTTTTGTTTTATTTTTTGTTTTTGTTTTTTTTTTTTTGGTGGTTGGTACCCTTTTGTGTTAATTTTTCTATCTACGTCTCAATCTATGGACAGGTATCATCACTATTTGACTCGCTATCCGATTCATCTGAATCTTCATAATTACGAATAATTAAAGGTCTTACTTCATCAATAACTTGTTCTATTTCATATGACTCTAAATTTTTTTTTTCAGTATGCTCAATACATTTCCTCCATTGTTCCTCATTGACTTGGTTTAGTGCATCTTGCCAGAGTTGTAAAACGCTGGCTTCGTCGGTGGTCTTACATGCATGTTTATCATAGTAGTTTTTAGTGATGCCCCACACCAATTCAAATGGATTGTACTGGCAGTGATATAGTGGTAGTCTTAGGACCTCATGACCATATTTTAGTGCCATTTGGTCAACGACAAATTTTTTCTCAGTAATGTGTTCCTTGCACTTATTTAATAATTCAGCTTTTAAAACTAGATGTTCGTGTTCTATATTTTTCTCCGACAGCCACTTTCTTAACCCTGCTGTCCTGTTCGGGTCTATTTGACCCAAAAAAAATTTATTTCTAATTTTGCAAATTATTACGCTGCGTAACGTTTTGGTGTTTCGTGACTTTATTACCTATTATGAGGTCTTTCAATTGCATGCGAGATAAAAAATCAACTTCCTAATTTTTTGATAAAAATTAAATTGTTCGTACGGGTCAATATGACCCACGTATTTAAACCGTTAAAAATGACCTGTGTACGTATGTTTAGTTGGCAGTATTGTATATATTTTCTAACAGTTTGTCAGGCTGGTAGGACACTGATATGCCAAGCGCATTTATTTACATTTTACATTTTAAATTTCACTCTATGTTTGCATGTTGATAATGTCGCATCGAAGAACGCTAACCGAAGATGAGCTTCGCGAACTCGCAAACGTGTCAGAGAGTGATGAGTGCATCAGCAACATGGAAGGACAGCGTTTTTTGAAACCAACTGGAAAGACTTGGATGAAATTGGTTTTCAAGCATACATTGGTCTTTATTGTAAGCTGGAGTTTTTAAGTCCCATGGCGAATCAACTAAAAGTTTGTGGAATAAAAAAACGGGTCGTAGTGTATTTCGAGCCACAATGTCCCTGGAAGTATTTAAAAAAATTTCGCAAGTAATACGTTTTGACAACAAGACTACTAGACATGATAGGAGACGTACTGATAAACTTGCTGCATTACGTGAAATTTGGGAATAATGGGTAGAAAATTACCAAAATTTTTTAACCCTGATGAAAATGTTACCGTCGACGAGCAATTAGTTGCCTTTAGAGGCCGCTGTCCCTTCAAACAGTACATTCCAAGCAAACCAGCGAAATATGGCATAAAAATTTGAGCTTTATGTGACAGTAAAAGTTCGTATGTTCTAAAATTGCAGATTTATACAGGAAAGGATCCAGGTGCCGCGCCAGAACGGAATCCGGGAATGCGTGTGGTGTGCGACTTGTGTAGTGATTTGAAAGGCCACAATATTACTTGTGATAACTTTTTTACATCATAGAATTTAGGACAACTTCTTCTAAAAAGAAAAAATACAATGCTAGGGACTATAAGAAAAAATAAGCCAGAGCTTCCAGCACAAATTGCGAATAAAGAAGTTCATAGTTCGTCTTTTTTACTTCACGCAAGATACCACTGTTAACTATATTCCTAAAAAGAATAAAAATGTTATTCGTATGAGTACTTTGCATTATGATAAGGCTATAACTGACAGAAATGAAAAAAAGCCTCATATTATTTTAGATTACAATTCCAGTAAGGGAGCAGTGGTTACTCTAGATCAGCTTATTGATTGTTGGAACACCAACAAACTTACAAAACGGCGAATTTTTCTTGAGGAATTGGGAAAAACACTGAAACCACTTATCTTTTCCAGAAAAAATATTCGGAATTCTTGTTTTTTAATTAATTTCCTATAAATTTCCACCTTTTTCCAACAACATTGAACAGCTCGCACAACACTTTACGATTATTGATTTTTTTGTATCTAAAACCCATAGCTTTTAATACTTTTGATAAACTGGTCAAACCCATATCACAAAGTTCTCTGTGCTTTATTTTTTGAATAAGTGTCTTTCTTGTAACATGTTCTTTTGCTTTGTACATGTCATAAATGATATTTCTGATTGAGATTTTAATACCTTGTGGCAAGTCGAGGGTTTTTGGATGCAAACGAATTCTTTTATTTTCCTTACTTAATTCCTCCTCACTCATTTTGCGAACTCTTTGGAAGGTCCATTCTGAAATTTCACAAGCTGCACTTGTCCTTTTTTGGACTGCCAGTACTGATGTAATTGGTCCCATGTTGATTTTTTCTAAAATAAAATAATTTTCCACTTTCAACACAATTCAACGCTCACTTGGAGATAAAAACTTATATTTAGGTGTTCTATCGTTTTCTTGTACGTTAACCATTGTCACTATTGAAAACCGGCGATCGTTGAATACTAATAGCGAGATTTTTCGGAGCTCTCTGAATATATACATGAGGGGGCGGGGCCTCGGTGGCAGTGCGCGTCGGTCATTGGCCGATGAGTCCGGTCAATGGAGAGCCTCGACTCCGCAGACTGTTTACTATTTTTGCAAATATAACAACTAAAATTATCCAGGTATGCGACCGCAAGAAATGGATGCCCTCCTCAAGACAATTTCATTTGAAATAAAATTATAAAAGTTTTTCAATAAATTATCATCACAAAGCATTCAATTTGCGTTTTTTCACGATTTATAAAAAAGATGTTTTGGTAGCGCTGATTTATCCTCAAGTACTACAGCCGACCAGTAGGAGGTTCGGTACCACAAAGCAGGTAGAAAAGGGAAAGCATAACAGAGTGACTGTAACTAGAGTCATAAATTATTTTTCGGGCGTTAATCCTAAATACGACAGGGTAAAGCGACTTCACTATAGCTGTAAATAGTATTGTTTTAAAGCTATTTTCTTGTAGCATGTTACCGTAATTACTATTTAAATGGGAATAAGCCACAATTAAAGTTTAAAGTACGTTTATTGACGTTTCAATTTCCACTTCAGAAATCGTTTTCAAAATACAAACATTAGTAAATTAAACAAATTTTGTTTTTTTATTATTTGGTGAAAAATTCTTCTAATAATTTAATGTTATCTGACTCATTTATATTGACAATTCAACATAGAATTTGTCCAATATCAAATCTTTAGAATTCATATCCGAAATTGGACAGTATAATTTTATCACCCAGTCGACCGAATGAATCTATTTGTTATTAAATACACACACGTAGTTAATTAGGTTACATACACATTTGGTCAATTATCAATAATATAATTTGGACATCAGTCAAAAGTGCTAACAAAGTTAAACAATTTACATAAATTAAATACACATGTCACGCGAGGTCCGCGAAAATATTGACCCAATTAAAGTTTATATAAAACTAATATCTCTTGCCTAGAAAAGCATTCAATCAATATTCACTCAACGAACTTGATAGTCTTCAACGATCAACTTCATTTGTCTCTACTCAAAGTAATCCCGGGTCAACACCCATAGTGTACGTCTCAACAATAAACTCTGCTACTATTATTTGGTGTTTCCATTACAACTGAACGAACATCTTCACTGAGCCAACGAAGGGGATTTGTTCATGGTCCTATCGAGAAACAGAATACTTCAAGGAAGTTTGAGAGAGCCTATACAGTCCACGCCAGCAACACCCTCAGTAGCAGAGAGAGACCACTAGACCCGGGAGAACGAGAGCTGTACCAGAGCCGAGAGCAGTACCAAAGCCGAGAGCCAAACTAGAGCCGAGAGCAGTACCAAAGCCGAGAGCCACACTAGAGCCGAGAGCAGTACCAAAGCCGAGAGCCACACTAGAGCCGAGAGCAGTACCAAAGCCGAGAGCCATACTAGAGCCGAGAGCAGTACCAAAGCCGAGAGCCACACTAGAGCCGAGAGCAGTACCAAAGCCGAGAGCCATACTAGAGCCGAGAGCAGTACCAAAGCCGAGAGCCATACTAGTGCCGAGAGCAGTACCAAAGCCGAGAGCCATACTAGAGCCGCAGAGCAGCCAAAGGACAGGACCGATTGCAGAACCCACCAGAAGCGAGGGATCCTCAACGTCTAAGAACACAAAAAACCGTAAGTTTTTGAATAATTACAAAATCTTCCAACTTTTACAATCTTACAATTTAACAAGTTTTTTTTTTATTACAATTTAACAATTTAGAACAAAAATCTCCACTCTATCAATCGTATAATAATCTACTTTAGAATGTATACCATTTAAATAATACAGAGAATTGATAAAACAAAAATAAACGTCATTCACAACTATAATTTACTAAACAGTAATTTTGTATGACAATTTGGAAAAAGAAACGTTCATACATATAGCTTGCTTTTAATTTCAATTAAATACTTTATTTCGAAAAATTAAAATAATTACGTAGCAAATAATTTCATTTATTTTGATATATATCATTGTGAGAGTGTGTCGTTTACATCTTGACCTACCTCAGTACAAAGAATAGCACAGCAGGCAAGGTCAAACTCATATTTCGCTAAATTGCACATTCCGATAGAAAAGAAAGTGTTATAGTACAGGTATACTTATTTAATAAATAACGTACATTTCGTATTGTCTAATATATTTACCGCTGAATGTAAAAATTTATAAAAATAATCATGGAAAGTATATACGTTAAGCAAGCGGAAATAGGAACAGAAATAACGAAACTCGTTTCAAATACAAAAAAGGATTCCCAATCTCGGAAAAATCAACAATACATCCGGGATAGACAGGAAAAATTAGAAGAATATTGGGCAAAATTTTTAAATAACCACAAAAAGCTGATAGAAGGAGGTATAACGAAAGAAAAATATTTTGAAACAAAATACTATGATCAGGTATTTAAGATATACATTGAGGGGAAAACCCTGTTGGAAGAATATGGAAGGGTGCTGAAAAGAGGAAAAGCACCGAAAGTAAAGGAGAGACAGATAAGAAAACAAAGAATCGAGGAATTATTACGGCCAGAAAATTAACAAGACTTGCAGGAGAATGAAGAATTGCAGTCAGAGTTAAGAGAATACATGGAAAAGGTGAATACACTAATGATTGAAGCAGCAGTAAATGAGGAACTAGACGCTACAGATAATGGAGAAGTAGAGAGAATAAATCATCTAAAGAGGAAAGTCAGGGAAGTTTTAAAGAAAATAAGGCCAAGAATGCAACGGCCAGAAAGCACACAGAGGAGGGACGGTGTGACATTGCCGCAGGTAAAAATCCCTGTGTATGAAGGCAGATATGAAACGTGGAGAACTTTCCACGATCTGTTTACTAATGTAATACATGAAAACGACCAGTTATCAAACGCAGAAAAAATGCAGTACCTAAAGACTCAAGTAAGAGGGGAAGCCAACAGAATGATACAACACTTAAACATATCCGAGGCCAACTACGAAGTGGCCTGGAACATGCTAAAAGATAGGTATGAGAACCCAAGGATGATATTGTTTAAATTAATAGACATGATGCTACTAGCGCAGGAAGTAAAGGAATCTTCTGCTAGAGCATTGAAATCACTACATGACACCTTCCACGAAAGTCTGGAAGCCATAGGAGGGTTAGGAACAGACACGGAAGCGTGGAGCCCATTGATAGCCCGAATTATCATAACGAAATGGGACAATGAAACTAGGAGGCTGTACGAAAACCACATTGGAGACAGTAGAGAGATACCGACGTACAAATCGACACAAACATTCTTACAGCGAAGATTTCAGACACTGGAACTGCTGGAGTCAGAAAAAAGACATGAGAAGCAAGGAGGATCTCTTAGGAAACCAAGAACACATTGCGTGATATGCAACGGAGATCAAGGAGTACCGAACTGCAGAGAATTTCAGGAACTCAATGTAAGAGACCGGAACAGGATGATAAAAGAAAAAGGATTGTGTACAAACTGCCTAGCACATAAAAAAGAAAAACAATGTTATTCACAATATAGGTGCAGACACTGTGGCGGAGACCACCACCATATGTTGCATTATGAAAAAGGAAACACAAGCAACAAAAGAAACTCCAATGGAACGAAAGGAGAACAAACACAAGAAAGAAATGGAAGAGATTCAAACAATAGAAGAAACGGGTACCAAGCTGATAGGTACAGAGGAGGAAATAATAATCCATACAACGCCAGAGAACAAAATAACGGAAGGCGAGAAAATACACAAGATACCAATGGGCCTAGGAATAGCAACGACCAACAAAGAGGGCAGAATTCAGTAAACTGTGCAAGCCATAAGGAAGGTGAAGACTAGCGACAGCTGTGGTACGCATAAGAGATGCGAAAGGAGATTCACACATAATGAGAGCACTAATCGACCAAGGGTCACAATGCGCATTTATAACGGAACAAGCTGCGACGACGCTAGGAACAACAAGGAAGCCCATACAGGCGACCATATCCGGGATAGGCTCGTCAGGAGAAAAAACAGCCAACTGGAGTATGAAACTTATAATCGAAACTCATTACGAAAGTGACTTCGAGATGGAAATAGAAGCACTAGTACTACCGAAGATAACAAGGAATTTACCGGAACAGGATATAATTCTACCGGACTATAACGAGAAAAATGCAATACTGGCAGATCCAAGATATTACAAGGTAGGGAAAGTAGACTTACTACTAGGAGTAAAAGAATACAGTTACATATTGACAGAAGGGATGCACAGAATAAGTAATGGACTCCTGAGTCAAAACACCAAACTAGGATGGATAGTTTCGGGAATAGCACGAGAAAGGGAGAATATAAAAGCGGAAGTATGCTGTATGATATCAAGACAAGAAATGGACGTACAAATAAAGAACTTCTGGGAATTAGAAGAAGTAAATCAGGACACAAGTTTCTCAGTGGAAGAACAAGAATGTGAAGAACTGTATCGACAGACTGTAAAAAGGAATGAAGAAGGGAGATACGAAGTAAAAATTCCGTTTAGGGAAGACGTCGCAAAGTTAGGAGAATCTAAACAGCAAGCATTCGCCAGATTGATGCAACTAGAAAGGAAGTTTGCAAAAGACAAACAGTTAGAAGCGAATTACAGACAATTCATGGAAGATTATAAAAACCAAGGTCATATGGTAATAGCAGAAAACCAGGGAGATGGGTACTACTTACCTCATCATCCAGTGAGAAAAGAGGACAGTACTACAACGAAAATAAGAGCCGTGTTTGATGCATCAAGCAAAAGCTCATCGGCAGTAAGCCTGAATGATATTATGCACACAGGGCCGAAATTACAACAAGATTTGACAAATATACTATTACGATGGAGATCCAATAAGGTAGCATACTCAGCGGATCTGGAAAAAATGTTTAGACAAATCAGAATGGCAGAAGAAGACCAAAAATATCAAAAAATTTTGTGGAGAAAGGACACAAAGGACCACATACAAGAGTATAACTTAACGACGGTGACATAAGGCACGGCCGCAGCACCCTTTTTAGCATTAAGAACAATACAACAATTACAAGAAGACGAAGGAGCGAGGTTCCCGTTGGCATCGAAAATTGTAAAAGAAAACATGTATGTAGACGATATACTAGGAGGAGCTGAGACAGTGCAGGAAGCAGAAACAGCCCAAAAGGAATTAATACAACTGTTCAGAAAAGGAGGTTTCATTCTTAGAAAATGGTTGAGCAACGAAGAAAAAATAATGGAGAACGTACCTGAGGATATGAGGAACGTAGACTCCAAGGCATTCAAACAAGAAGAAGTACGGAAAACGTTAGGAATACACTGGTCACCTAAAGAGGATATAATCACATTCAAAATAGGGATAACGACGGCAAAGAAAATAACGAAAAGACACGTACTGTCAGAAGTAGCAAAATTATACGACCCACTGGGATGGATAGCACCTGTAGTAATTCAGGCGAAAATGTTCATACAGGAATTATGGGAGCAAAAGACCAGTTGGGATAAAGAATTAACTAGCAACCAACAAAGCAGGTGGAATACATACCAGGCGCAATTAGTAAATCTGGAGAAAATAACATTGCCCAGGTGGAACAACTTAAGCAAGATAAACAGAGTAGAACTACATGGATTTGCAGATGGGTCTATGAAAGGATATGGAGCGGTAATCTACTCAAGGGTATTAGGCCCAGAAATTAAAACGAATCTAATGATAGCAAAATCGAAAGTCGCACCATTGAAAGGGAAAACGACGTTACCGAGGCTCGAGCTGTGTGCCGCGGTACTACTAGCAAATTTAATGAAGAAAACCCTACAAGCATTGAACAGGGAAAACATTGAGGTATATGCATGGTCGGACTCAACGATAACCCTGGCTTGGATAAGGGGATCATCAAAAAGGTGGAAAATGTTCGTCGCCAACAGAGTAGAGGAAATAAGACGCGTTATAGGACCGAAAAATTGGCATAAGGTAGATACAAAGGAAAATCCAGCGGACATCCTCTCACGTGGAAGTACCGCATCAGAATTATTAGAAGCAGAGCTATGGTGGAAGGGACCAACTTGGCTGACTAGTAACAAAACTTTAACGCAGGAATCAGAAGAAATACCAGAGACAAATGAGGAGGAAGTCAAAACGAAAATAACGGTGCACACGACAACGATAAAGGAGGACATATGCGAGAGATTCTTAAATTTAGAAAGAATGAGAAGAGTACTTTCATATTGTAGGAGATTTGCAGACAAATGCAGAAAAAAGAAGGACAATGGACAAAGTCAGCTTACAGTCCAAGAATTAGAGGAAACGCTATTAAAGGTGATAAATCACACACAGCAAGCCTACTTCAAACAAGAAATAAATAGGCTGAAGAAGAAACAGCAATTAGACAAGAAAAATAAATTAGCGTCATTGGTACCATTCCTGGATAGACAAGGAATTCTAAGAGTCACCGGAAGACTGAGACACACGAATCTAAAGTACGGAGAAAAACATCCGATAATGTTGCCAAAGGATAGTGCATTAACAAAGTTACTTATAACAGATAGTCACGCAAGAAATCTACATAGCGGATTACAACAAACACTACAGTATATAAAAAGGAAATACTGGAAAATCAACGGCAGAAGAACCGTGAAAGATCATCTAGCAAAATGTTTAAGGTGCAGGAGGTATAAAAGCCAAGCAGCACAACAATTAATGGGAGATCTACCGAAAGACAGAGTGAACCCGAGTCATCCCTTTACTAACACAGGGATAGATTATGCCGGGCCAATAAAAATAAGTACCACGAGAGGCAGAGGACAGAGGAGCTATAAGGGCTACATCTCAGTATTTGTGTGTCTGTCAACGAAGGCAGTACACCTTGAGGTAGTCAGCGATATGTCTACGGATGCATTCATCGCAGCGTTCAAGAGATTTACGGCACGCAGAGGACAGTGCAACAACGTATACAGCGATAACGGAACCACATTCGTAGGAACAGCAAATTTGTTGAAAAAAGAAAATCAAAAAATAGATGACGAGATAAAACAAGGATTACTGGCACTAGGTACCCAGTGGCATGTCATATCTGCATATGCACCACATTTCGGAGGATTATGGGAGAGCGCAGTGCGAATAATGAAATATCACTTGAAAAGAATCATCGGGGAAACAGTTCTAACATATGAAGAATTGAGTACGGTGCTGGCACAAATAGAAGCATGTATGAACTCGAGACCATTATGTGGGTCATCAGAAGACCCTGAAGGGAAAATAGCTCTGACACCAGCTCACTTCCTTATAGGGAGAAAAATTATATCACCAAATCGGGAAGAAGAGCTTACGACTTATTTGAAGATGCCGACGAGGTGGAGATTATTGAAGAAAATAAAAAGAGACTTCTGGAAAATTTGGAAACAGGAATACCTGCACCAACTACAACAGAGAAATAGATGGCATAAGGCGCACGCTAACATAAAAGAAGAAGAAATAGTTATAATTAACCCATTAAGCGCCGTTGATGCGAAAACGCAACATTTTAAAAGGTATTTTTTTTATACAACTAAATATTTTGTTTTTAGAAAATTCTTTATATGTTTTAATTCCTAAAGGCTTGATGATATTGAAATATATTTTATAGAACAAATATAATTAATTGTTTATCTATTATAAATTAATTTCTTCAGCAGTTTTTTACATGATTCGTCATGACTATATAATCTTCTTGTAGAATTTTCACTTTGCTTATAATATAATGGTTTATATGATTTTTATAAAGCATAAACTACAGATTTAGCAATAACCATACAAAAAAATTAAATAATTTTATCAAGAAAAAGTTACATGCATTCAAACTTATTGTTGCGTTTTCGCATCAACGGCGGAATGTGCTGTCTCTAGGTAATACCGCCTACGCTACGTGACAAATCGAGTGTAACCGTATTTGACTAGTTCAGTCTTGTCTAGAGCGTTTTAGTATAAGCATATACAGCAATAATTGTGTTTCTCTGTATTGTTGCGGATAAAACATATATAATGAGTTCTGGCAAAAATAAGTGGAAAGATAATTATGATCGGAATAGACCTCTTACTATTCAAGAATTGGAAGCTGCTATTGAAGAAATTCAAAATGAGACCGAAGTTGATGCTGTTATAATACCACCAGATGTCGATGAGCTTACTGATGAAGAGGAAATAGATGACGATTTATTGGAAGGTATTATACGGTATAATTATATAAGATACTGTTATGTTACTTTTATTTTTTTATTACTTATAGGCCATGATAAGCCTCAAGACACTGCTGGGACATTCGAATTGATGGCTGAGGACAACACAAATGAATTTGAAGATAATTATAATGAACCTTCTACAAGCCAGGCTACTTCAAAGAGGGCAAAATCAGTTCAATATAATCCAAACTGGAGCAAAAGGGACCCCGTATACAGTAATTTTCCGGAATCGCAGGAGCACATTCAAAAACAACGTATAAAGGACATGGTTTACGGTAAATCACCAGTTGAAGTATTTTATAATTTTTTTGACGAGGAATTATTAGACATGATTTTAAAATACACTTTAAAATATGCCAAGGACAACAATCGACATGATTTTTCAATGACAGTATCTGATTTAAAGAAATTTATTGCTATTTTGATCTTGTCAGGATATCACACGTTGCCACAAATGGAGATGTATTGGAGCAGAGATGAGGACAAGGGAGTACCATTAATTAAAAATTGCATGAGTCGAAATAAGTTTCGCAATATAAAAAAATATATACATGTATGTGATAATGCTCAACTTGACAAGCAAGATAAGTTTGCTAAATTGCGCCCATTATTTGACAAAATAAACAAAAGAAATCTGCAGTTTGGTGTATTTTCACAAAATTTATCAGTCGATGAGGAAATGGATCCTTATTTTGGTAGACACTCCGCTAAAATGTTCATCAAAGGGAAGCCTGTTCGCTTCGGTTTTAAAATTTGGTGTCTTTGTTCTCAAGATGGATATTTGTTTCAGTTTAGTCCATACGCTGGAGCACGAGAACATAAAAGTGATATGGGACTGGGAGCAGATGTTGTTATAGATCTATTAAAAGTTCTTGAATTTCCTTCTCAACACAGAATATTTTTTGACAATTTTTTTTTCGTCTTTTAAACTATTTCAATATCTTACTGAAAATAATATATACGCCACAGGAACTGTGCGGGAAAACAGAATCCAAAAGTGTCCTTTAGATAGCTCAAATGATTTAAAAAAAGGGGGCAGAGGTGCTTTCGATTTTAGATATGATTTAAAATCCAAAATTTGTGTAGTTAAATGGAATGATAATTCAATCGTTATTATGATGTCAAATAATATACCAATAAATCGAATTCAGCAAGTAAAACGGTATGATAGAAAACAACGAAAAGAAGTAAGTGTAGACCAGCCATTTCTAATAAAAGAATACAACAAAAATATGGGGGGTGTTGATTTACACGATAACGGCATAGCCAATTATCGTATAAGAGTAAGAGGAAAGAAATGGTGGTGGCCTCTTTTTATAAATACTATAGACAGTACAATCGTCAATGCATGGAAAATTTATAAATTGGCAAATGACTCTACAATATCGCAATTAGAGTTTCGCTCTTATATTGTTATGGCGCTCATAAAATCAGAAGAAAGTAATTCATTATCAGCCAGCGACGATGAGGGTACATCAGCTCCTAAATACAAAAGACGAGGAAGGCCAACAAAGTCAGAAATACCGAAAGAAATGAGAACTGACAAAGTGAACCACATCGTAATACGCCACCCTGAAAAGTCAAGAAAAAGATGCAGACAATGTAAAAGCCAAACTATATATATATATATATATATATATATATATATATATATATATATATATATATATATATATATAGTATATATATATATATATATATATATATATATATATAGTATATATATATATATATATATATATATATATATATATATATATATATATATATATATAGTATATATATATAGTAAAAGTAAAATTTTAATTATTTATTTAAATACATAAGTAATTACCTAAAAATTAAATCTAAGACCGATATAATTATTAAATTATTATGTGTGTCTTGACGGATAAAGTAAAAGCCATATAAGAAGAAAGCTTAGTAATTAAGCAATGATCAATGGGCATCAAACAATTTTTAAAATCTAATTTCAATCACTTAAAAAGTAAATTATGTAATTTCATATATATTATTATTGTTCTGAAGCTATTTTCTTGTGATATTTTTAAGTAATTACTATTTAAATGGTAATAAGCCATAATTAAAGGTTGAAGTAAGTTTATTGACGTCTCAATTTCCACTCCGGGAATCGTTCTCAAAATACAAACAGTAGTAAATTAAACAAATTTTGTTTCTTTTTTAATTTCTTTCTTAATAAAGAAACAAAATTGGTTTAATTTACTAATGTTTGTATTTTGAGAACGATTTCCGAAGTGGAAATTAAAACATCAATAAACGTACTTTAACCTTTAACTGTGGCTTATTCCCATTTAAATAGTAATTACATATATTTTATGTTCCGTAAGAAAATTTGCTTTTGTTCCGTTAAAAGCAAATAAAATGAATATAATATTTATATATAATTTATTACACACAATAAAATTTATTTTATTAATGACGGTTTTAATATAGAAATCATTCAGTTTACTGTGCTATACTATAACTCTCCATATAATATAATCTCTCTCCTATGGCGCTACAGCCCACGTCAGGCCCTGTTCTCTCCCAGCATCCTCCTTTAAGCACCCCTTTCCTTGGCTACTCTCTTCCAGTTATCCACCCTCAGTATCTCTTTAGCATCGGTTCTTACTTCGTGTATCCACTGCTTCCTTGGATTTTATACTGGCCGACGTCCCATCATAGTTTCACTAAGCGTTCTAAGATCCTACTAGGTGATCTATTATTATCTAAAAGCCCAAAATAAGATGGAAAGAGTAACTACTAGGGAATATATCAAAGATACTTGATGTTTATGAAACTATGTTTTTATCAACATAGACACTTCCTCTGTCAAATTAACCTAAAATAAATATAAAAAATAGAAGAGACATGGAAACCGTAGTAATAAGTTTTGACAGAAAGAAAAAGAAAATCAAATTAATAATGTCAATATGTTAAGTAATTTTGATAATTTTACAATACAATCCTCACAAGGATTGTGTCTAATTACATTTATAAGCTCAGCCTTAACCATGTCCTCGGAAAATGGAATTCCTTTTTGTCTTAACCAACTCTGCATATTTGCTTTTCTGGTGGCCATAGTTGGCAGATGTTCTACTAATCGGCTATGATAAGAAGCGTTATCCATCACTATTATCGAATTAGGCTCGACTCGTGAAAGAAAGGATTGAAACCATTTTTCAAAACGTTGGGCTTCCATGTCTTCATGGTAATCCCCCGTTTTCTTAGATAAAAAAATTAGTGCACTATCTTCTAAAAATCCACGCTCACTACCTATATGGGCGACAGTCAGTCGTTGCCCTTTACCCGTTGGTCCTCGTAACCCTCTTGATAAACCATCCACAAATGCTTGACGATAACTCGTTATAGTAGTATCTTGCCAGATCTTAGATACTGTGTGACCAATATTTACCTACGTTTCGTCCAGATAGTAATTCTTTTTGTGGGCAGAACGAA
The DNA here is from genome assembly GCF_040954645.1 of Diabrotica undecimpunctata. Taxonomy (NCBI): domain Eukaryota; kingdom Metazoa; phylum Arthropoda; class Insecta; order Coleoptera; family Chrysomelidae; genus Diabrotica; species Diabrotica undecimpunctata. The sequence goes on along the minus strand of NC_092812.1, from coordinate 80,993,203 downwards.
CCTCTCTAATAGAGCGAAGATCTCTTCGTCGCCATGAGACTATATCTTCTCTTTCTATTAAGACAGATTTACGGGATCTTTTGGCATATACAAATTTTAAATCTTCTTTTATTATTATCCTTAACGTCTGTTTGCTCATTTTTGGAATCAGACCATTTTCTATTACCTTTGTCCTAATGCTTTATTCTCAAAAAATAAACAATGAAGAGTAGAGCGTACAAAATTTTTCTAATACTCGTCCAAATTAATTGTTTTTCTACCACGACAATGTACTTTTGGAGCTTGCACAATCCCAGTCACCTTTTTTTCACTACAATGCGTTCTATTGTCGATACGGATACTCCCGTTAAAAATGAACACTGAGCTACAGCTTCTACTGTATGAAGTGTGCTTTTTCAATTTTCATACACTCTACAGACAATCTGCTTTTTTTTCTACCGACATAAACTTCCGTTTTCTTTGTACATTACTTGGACCCGCTACGTCATCCATCTTAATGCTCTAAAAAGAATAAACATCAATCATAATAATCTGCTATGTATTTGTTGTTTACTTATCACAAAAACTATTTTAAAATTAATAAATAGTAAATAAATAATAATAAAGTTTATTTAAAAAATACAGGAATGAGTGCCTTAAGAACCGGCAAAATAACGCAAAAGATAGAAAACATAATACGTTGTGAAATAAAAAGAAATGAAAGTAGTAGAGGTGAGAAATTATCGATATAAACCTATAATTTACTTTACATTACATTAGATCTATCGAAAGTTTCCCACCTTTAGACGTTAGCTTATGAGCTGGTTGACTTCAGTCATAGTAATACGTATCACGTAATGTAGGTAAAAACAGTTTAAGTCTGAGTATGTTTTTATCCAAAATTAAAGTAATGATCAATAATAAACTGTGATTTGAGACGTCGAATACACTCTTCTCAATACAGAATTATCATAGCTTGTTATTCTGTATTCGTCAACACAGAACTAATTATCAAATTACTACTAATTAAACTGTTTACTTACATTTGCTTTATTGCCTTCAATCAGTTTTTACTTTATGCGAAATTTAAAAAATGTTAATGTTCGACGTCATACTTGTAATATTATGACTGAAGTCAACTAGCTCATAAGCTAGTTTTGCGTTATTTTGCCGGTTCTTAAGGCACTCATCACTGTATATAAAAGAAAGTCACATGCACAAGAAACAGAACACACCCCACCTATGGACATATAAGAATGTGAAACGAATCAAATATGTCATCTCATTACTATTTTTTCCAAGGACGTAAATATATAGCCAAGCGAAATGTTGATAAGTTTACCGATGTTTTAAAATATTTAACTAAACTGGTCCAACTATACGCTCGAAAAACGAACTGGTATGCACAATTTATATTGTTACGTGGGCAAATGTTATGAAATTATTTTGTATATTTTAGTTAGGTATTTACATTGTCGAAGCATACACAATAAAAACGACCACGGTAAGATTTTTCTCCTGATATTTAGAATTGTTGCCGTTAGCTCTCAGTTAAATTTGTAAATGAGTCACCTTTAATTGAAATCTGTCCGACTATAAAAGAAACGGATGGTAAAAAGAGAAAAATCAAAGAAGCGGCTCTAATTATGCTAAATGAGACCAATTGTGTCGCAAATTCCTCGGCAGAATGTAGTAGGATCTGGTTACACATATTAAAAGAGGAAGTTATTAAAAGGAAAATACCAGTATTAGTAAGTCGGTAAAATATAGAGGATACATCATTTATGTTTTTTAAATACCAAACACATAAAATCAGAATTTGGTGTTTATTGAAAGTAAACTAAATGCACGACCAAATACTTACCATGTCGGGATTGTGTTATGAGGTTTTTTTCCTGATTTTTCCCTCATAATTTACTATGGAATCACAAAAAGGAGATTTTCACTGTCATCACGGCATGTGTTTGTCTTTTTAAAGACGAATTATATGCTATGATTTTTTCTGACGGATATTCTCAAGTTAAAGTTGATTTCATTTAATCGAATGAACTATCTTACAAGTAAAGTCGTCCCAGGAACGCAACTCAACAATATTGGCAATATCATTTTAAAGTCGTCTACTTTAAAATGTATAATGTATGTCTGAATTGTCAATATAAATGAGTCAGATAAAATTAAATTATTAGAAGAATTTTTCACCAAGTAACAAAAAAACAAAATTTGTTTAATTAACTAATGTTTGTATTTTAAGAACGATTTCCGAAATGGAAATTGAAACATCAATAAACGTACTTTAACCTTTAATTGTGGCTTATTCCCATTTAAATAGTAATTAGCTGTAAATAGGTAAAAAATCTGTTATTTGTTTTTTGATTGTTACAAGAAAACCATACCTGATAGAAAAAAAACAACAATAAAACAACTTTTGTTGAAGTATATTACTGAGAAATCACTAGTATAACAGACCAGCATATCTGTGTATGATTGACTTAAAGAAAGCATTTGAAAGATACAGGGAAAAACGAGGTATGTCAAATGACGGGCGAAAATGAGATAATTAGACCATATAGTGGCACAACCTGGATACTATTTTATGTAAAATATTCACATTGATGAAAGAAGTTAGTCAGGATGTAACACATATTTTTATATTTGTTATACAGAGTAAAAAAGGAGGCATGTCCGAGCGCTACAGGGAAAAAAGGAAGGATGTCAATGTCAATGTGACCGACGCCGACGAAGCGGTTAATACATTTAGTTTGTACTTGGTTCAGAGGTGTTTAGAGGTTATGTATGTTTATGTACTGAACCTGAAAGGAGAGTTATCGAGTTGTAAATATGTCTAGTGATAGTGACGAATTTATGAAATGTGATGTTATGGACAAATGGGAAAATAATTGAAAGAAACGTAAAAAATAAGAACGAATTCATGAAGTAAATAAAAAATTAAATAGACAAAGCCATGTAATAGGACCGGATTGTAAGCACGTTAGGTTTAAGTGTTTTCTACAAATACTGGAACAAACAAGAATTCAAATTATTAGAAAGTTCCACCTCATGAAGTCGACAGATGCCCAAAATATATACTTATGCAGATTAATTACTGTACAAACTGTACAGCAAGGAATACCACGAGTATCAGAGGACTCTGATGATGGACGTCTTCATGATGCCGCCTTTAGTTATAGAATCCGTTATAATGTAAATTACGATACACAAGAAGTCTAGTATGTCAGAAGGCCTTTTTGGCATTTCATGGAATTGGGAAAAAAAAGTTAGAAGTTCTACAAAACTCAATAAAATTGACAGGTCACGCTCTAAAAGATACTAGACGAAGACATGAAAACCATCGTCATCAAGTTTCTATGGAAACAAAAAACTGTATAATGCAGCATATAGGGTCTTTCAGGGGCAGAAAAAGTCAATACAGTTTGAAAGACTCGTCGAAATTATACTTATCTGAGGATTTAAATATTAACAAAATGTACACAATGTACGTAGAAAAATTTCCAGACATGCGTACTTCATACGAAATATATAGAAGTACTTTTTCAACTCAAATTTAATATTTTCTTTGGTTTTCCAAGGTCCGATACGTGTATGTTGCTATGATCCTCAGTAAAAAAGTAACGAGATCAGTAAGAGGCTTCGGAAAGAATTATAATGCTGCAGCTGTTGACAACCCATGGAACAATGAACTTAATTCAGATTTATGAGCCAACTGCTGACAAAAATGATGAAGAAATAGAAAACTTTTATAGCGAACTTCAAAAAACATTACATCTCACAGCATCTAGAGATATAACAGTGATCATGGGTGATTTCAATGCAAAAATTTTCAAAGGAAAGTGCTAACCTAATGTAGGACCATATGGGCTTGGTAAACGAAACGACAGAGGAGATCGCTTAATAGAATTTTGCCAGGAGCATAATGTTATAGCCGCAAATACATTTTTTTAATTACCTAAGCGACGTCTTTATACATGGAAATCGCCAGCTGACAAAGACCACAAAATCGTCAGAAATCAAATTGACTACATCCTAATAAAACACAGATATCGCAACACAATTCAGGCAGTAAAGGCATATCTAGAAGCAGACGTATCTTCTGATCACAGTCTTCTTATTGCTAGGTTTCAACTTCAACTAAAAAAGATGCAAAAAAGCCGCAACAACAATAAACTTAACATACAGAAACTAAAGTCAGAAGAAACAAAAGAAAATCTGAAACACGAAATGAACACAAATCTAGATAGAAACCCAAGAAATAATTGCAACGTAGAGCAGCAGTGGCAATTCTTCACAACCTCTATATTGGAGCCAAGTAAGAAAGTACTTACAACAACCAAATGTAAGAAAAAAGAGTGGATGACCGAGGAAATTTTAGAGTTGATGAATGAAAGGAGAAAAAACAAAACTATCAATACGATCCACTATAAACATCTTTAAAATCAAATAAGAAGAAAAATTAGGGAGGCTAAAGAAACCTACTTCTCTGAAAAATGTAAAGAAATAGAAGAACTGCAAAACAGATATGACAACTTTAATCTACATAAAAAAGTCAAAGAACTAGCCGGAGTCGGAAGTAGAAGAACCTCGAATATATTGCTCGACAAAAATGGAAATATTATATTGGAGACAGAACAAAAACTATGACGATGGAAAGAGTACATCGAGGAATTATTTTATGACCAGACAGAAGCTAGTACATCTGTAGATAGCCAAACGGGAGATGTAGGCCCAGAGATAACCAAATCCGAGGTTAGTCAGGCATTAAACTCAATGAAAACCAATAAATATGCTGGTCCAGATGAATTAGCAAGCTAGCTATTAAAGTTGGTCAACGAGAAAAACCTGGACATAATAGTAGAACTGTTCAACGCTATCTATACTACGTGAATCATCCCTAGAGGAATGTTGACATCAGCATTTGTGTGTTTGCCAAAGAAAGCGAATGCCAAAGAGTGCAGTGACTATCAAACCATAAGCTTAATGTCACTTACCTTGAAAACTCTGTTGAAAATTATCCACGCCAGAATTCACTCTAAACTGGAGCTGGATATTAGTGACACACAATATAAGTTCCGCAATGGTATGGATACCAGAGACGCACTATTCTCCTTCAACGTGCTAACGCAGAGATGTTTGGATGTTAACCGTCCTCTTTACGTATGTTTTATAGACTACAATAAAGCGTTTGATAAAGTAAAACATGACCGACTCATGGAAATTCTAAAAAATAAAAACCTAGATGAAAGAGATTTAAGGCTAATAACAAACCTTTATTACAATCAGCGAGCAATAGTACGAATTGAAAAAGAGACATCTGAAGAAATGGAAATAAAGAGAGGAGTTAGGCAAGGCTGCATACTATCACCTCTATTATTTAACGTTTATTCTGAAGAGGTAACTCGAGAAATTCTGGAAGATGAAACAGTCGGCATAAGAGTAAATGGAGTCTTAGTTAACAATATTAGATATGCAGATGATACAGTAATAATAGCCGATAATTTACAAGACCTAGAAAGACTTATAAGTAAAATAGTAATGTGTAGCAGGGAGTACGGACTCTCGTTCAATATCAAAAAGACGAAGTTTATGAAAATTTGTAAAAACAACCATAATACTAACGAAATCTTAATAGTAGAGGTCCAGCAGATTAAAAGAGTAAAAAAGTACACTTACCTAGGAACACTTATAATAGAAAATAATGACTACACTGCAGAAATAAAAGTCAGACTCGAAAAAGCACGTTGTAATTTTATGAAAATGAAAAAGGTCCTATGTGGCAAAGACTTAACATTAGCTCTTAAAGTACGCCTAACAAGATGTTACGTATACAGTGTACTATACTATGGAGTGAAATCATGGACGTTAAATCTAGACACAATGAGACGACTTAACGCCTTTGAAATGTGGACCTATAGAAGAATTTTGAGGGTTTCCTGGGTAGATAGATTTACGAACAATTAAGTACTGAGCAGAATAGGTAAAGAGAAGGAAGTTGAACTTACAATTAAAAAAAGAAAGCTACAGTATCTCGGACATGTGATGCGGGGCGAGAAGTATGGCATCCTGCGACTCCTGCAAGGAAAGATAGATGGCAGAAGAAGCATCGGCAGAAGACAAATTTCATGGCTTAAGAACCTGAGATAATCGTTTTGATGCAGCTCAAAACAACTATTTAGAGCTACTGCCTCAAAAATTAACTGCTACTGCCTCAAATTTCATGGCTTAAGAATCTGAGATAATGGTTTTGATGCAGCTCAAAACAACTATTTAGAGCTACTGCCTCAAAAATTAAAATAGCTATGATGATTACCAATCTCCGTAGCGGATATGGCACCTGAAGGAGAAGAAGATTAGAAGGTAAAGTACTTACACTACCTGCCAAGTTTCACAAGGATATGTCAAAGAGTTTTAAAGTACTGAGTATAAATAGTCTTTAAATTTTTAAATAAAACACCCTGTAACTCAGTAAGGAGACCCATTTTAATTAATTGGTTTGGGTTAAACCGTAGTATTTTGAGCCCAGGAATCTATATTAAAATTATTAATGAAATAGCCTATAATATATACATGACAAAAAAAAAAGAAAAAAAAGCTTTTTTAATTAACAAAACAAAAACTTTTTAAGAGAGATTATGCAAGATAACAATAACTTGATTAATAAAACTGAAAGATTAAGATAAATATAAATGAACTCCGTATAATTATTACAGTGAATAAATGTTGCACTTGTATAAGTTTCTGGAACTCCAGCCTGTAAACCGTTATATTCTCTTTCCATTACAGCCACACCGTCAGAAATTTGGGCCATTAGTTTGTCCGCAAACTAATGGTGTAAATTTGTTAAAATTCTGAAGCATATACAGTTTCCCGAGGAGGCAAGGCAACTCTTACAAGATGTACTAAAATTTGCCTGTTCTGTTTTACCAATATTTACGTGCCTATATTTACCTATATTTTCGTATGTCAATTGTTTATTGGTGGAGGTGATACTTCAAAAGCACGCAAAAATGAATTCTGTCACTAATAACTAGTGTATATAAAGTGTTTGTGCACGATTTACTTTGGAATTGACCTGTCCCTGCCACTTATATTTTTCTCTATAACTAAAGATTAAATTAGTAAACACTGACCTTATCAAAAGCTCAAGTACTAATCGTCAAATATACCTTAAGACTTGTTTCTTTATATATTAGGCTTCATCACGGATGCGCAGTGTATAGCAAAAAATCATTTTTCAAATTTTGTCAATTTATCAAATCAAAAATTATTGTTTTTTCTTTTGCTGTATTGAAACAGCTCTTATTGTGATTGATTTTAGTTTTTACATTATTAACATAAATGATTAACCAAGACTAAAAGAGATTAAAAGGATTAAAAGGCAAGGCAAAGTCTTGTCTGAACAAGCAAGGCAGTTGATGGCAAATGCAATTGTTTTTAAGCAGCAAGAACAGAAACCGCGGATCCAGAAATTTTTGTCGGGAGGGATGGGTCTTGAGGGTGATTTTGGTATAGGATTTAGATTTTTGCACCTTTACGATTGATATGATTCGTGTCTTATGTGTAAGGGAACCATTTTCTCAATAATTATTTTAAGCGATATATTAAACCAATGAGAAGTTATTAAAACCCAAATAACCTACGGGTGCAAAGAAGGGTAAAACATTAAGGGGTCTTAAACTTAAATAAAAAAAAAATAATTTAAATCCACATACTCTATGAGCGTAAAATCAAGTGTACAAGACTATTAAACCAAAGGAAAGTTATTAAAATATAAATAATGAAAAATCAAGGACTGTCAATTTAAACTGAGTATTTTAAATACAATTATTTAAACCCACCTATCCTATCCTAAAGTTAAGTAATTTAAATGCAATAACTCAATGTAAGTGTAAACATTAATGAATGTATCTCTATCTTATCGTTGGATATCTAACATCAATTTGTAAAAACATTCATTTATTCCTTATTGCTATACGGAGTGGAAACATATGCTCTCGGAATTACAAGTATGAGGCGTATAGAAGCCTTTGAAATGTGTGTTTTTCGAAGGATGCTGAAGATTTCGTGGACAGAGCACGTGACCAACAACGAGGTGCTGTGAGAAGAATAAGGACTGGGAGAGAACTCCTAAATATTGTAAATAACAGAAAAACGAGTTATCTAGAACATATTTACATAGAAGAAAAATATAACTTTCTACGACTCATAATGGAAGGGAAACTAGAAGGAAGAAAATGCTCCTGGCTGAAGAATGTAAGAGACTGGACAGGCATGGACACACATTCGATACTAAGAACAGCTCAACATAGAGAGCAATTTGCTGTAGTTATAGCCACCCTTCCGTAATGAAGAAGGAACCTTAAGAAGAAGTGTAAACAGTATTTTATTTAAATTAGTTTATTCAACAAAAAACGTAATATAATTTAAGAATAGTTATTTCTACAATTAGGCATATTAGGCTACAACGGAGTGAAATAGGGTAACGGGTACAGTGATTGGCCACTTAAGGAATTGCCAATTGAATTAAAATTGTAAATTGGTATCTTTTAAAGTGAAATATTTTGTAAGGGTTTTTTAATAGTAATGAAACATCAGATTCTATAAAAACTCAGGTTATTTTAATCAGAAATAATAATGTATATTAAAAATTAACACAAATTGAAAACTTACAGAACTACACAGTTATTGGCCATACAAACATAGTTATTGGCATATAGAATTACAGTTATTGGCCATTCATAAAATTCCCAATTTTCTTTTTTTGTTTGTGCAGGTAAGGCATACAAAACTATTTAAGTTTTCAATTTCTTGTTGTTTCTTTGCACAAGGATCAATATGGTAGCCTCTAACACAAAATAGACATTTTATTCCAACTTTTGATTTAGATATATTATAAGAATAATACTAAAACAATCCTGTATACAAAAGGTTATTTACAGGTGGGTTGGTGTCGTCTGATTATTTCACCGTTATATCTGAGAGAATTTGTATTTTTTCATATTCTGGATATCCCTTAGTTTCAAAAAATAACTTTCTTTTAGCCGACTGACCAGCACGTTTTTCTTTGCTGGTTTCCAAATTTGTACATTTGCTTTGGAATGTATTTTTCAAATTTGATGAATTTATATTGTTGTAGACATTAAAAAATATGTTATCAATTGTGTTCAACGTTTTCCTCTACAGAATCAGGAAATTGGTTCCGTGACAGTTCTTGTTTTTCTTTGAGGACAATAACATCTGGTATATGTACTCTAACTCCACTTTTCAAAGTAGTGCTTTTAATTGTATGATCAATAAAAGTGTCTGCTTTCAAAATATTTGAATCTGCAATATCAACTGTATTTACTGTAACATTTTCTTTATTCTTCAGTCTGACGTCAACAGTTTGACATTTTTTTCTCCCGGAATTGACTCTTGTGGCAATTTTTTTTATTACTTTCATCTTGGTTTCCTTGTTTTTTTTTACCTTTATTGTTGGCTTTTGCGTCAATTTGCTCTTGTTTTCGTTATAATTTTATTTTTTCTTGTTCTGCTTTTTCTTCAATTTTACGCCTCTCTGCATTTTGACGATCTGAAGAAGTGAGCACGAAAGGCAACCTTTCTGTTTGCTTTTTGCCCTTTCTTTGTGGGGTTTCTGGCCAAAAAAAGAATTTATCGATTGAGGTATCAATTTCTTTAGATAGTTAGTTGTCTTGATTAACTAAAGGCAGATTATTGGATGTCGATTGAATATCTTCTGTGACATCTTTTATATTATATGTAATATCAACGTTTTCTGGAAGTTAAACTCAAAAATCCGAAAGTAGATTTTCTTCTGTAATAACAGGAATATCTTGTAAGTTGCATATGGTTTCATAGAAACCTACAGGGTTAAGTGTAATATGACTAGTGAGTTCGGGTTTTCGCGTCTAAACTTTAATACTGCCCGGTTCCAATTTGCCTTTAATGGTTTAAATGTAGCAATATCTGCAGGTTGTATAATTCTGGTTGCATTGGGATATAAGGCCACTAAAATAATTTGTAACTTTGAACATAATTCACTGGTTTGAATGGTTAATTGAATTTTATGTCCATCAACGAACAAAATAACTGGAAAATTAGTGTTTTTCGCAACTAGGTACTTATATAAGACGTTTCCTATGTATTCATAGAAGTTTTCATTCTTCATCCATCCCGTATCGCTACATCCTATGCCCCATTCTCGTGAAACGGAATTTAAAATATTGCTAGGAATTCGTTTATAAGGGTAAGTAATCATTGGTGCTGTTATTTCTCTAGATGCTGCAAAGGTAAACAGGAAGCAGGTTTCATCGCCATTTAAAACACGTGAGGGGTCTTGACGAATATCAATATAACCTTTACCATGCAAGTATTCTTGAACACCGGTGAACCATTTTTTTATATAAAATCCACAAGGAAAATAATTCCTGTAGCTGGCTGTATACCACGTATAACAAAAGAGGTTAGTCTTTGTATGTGGGTATATTTTATTTTATAAAAACCCTTAAAAGGGCAACATTACAAGCACGAACGTTTTCGGAATAAAGGTTACCATGCCTGAGCCACCAAAATATTTGGGTAAAAACCCTTTAAAATGTAATGTGTTACCAAAGATTGTACATGTTGTTGATAATATTATATGATGTTTAATATTTTAATTAGATTTTACTTCAGGTAACATACACCCATGCTTAAGTGAGTTCCAGTGTCCGGAGAGTAAACCTCTTCAAATGGACTACGGTTGGCAAGTTGCCAACAAAAAATACAAGAGCGTGCTACGTTTGCAACGGGATTAAGTTTAAGTACTATAAAATGGATCTCTCGTGAAGTGAAAAATATAGAATTGAAAGGAATAATTCCCAGGAGTTGGCTGTATACCACATAGAAAACTCGAACATCGAAGTAAAACACTTTTTTTTTTCTTTTTCTGTTTTGTATCTATTCGTGTTTCCAGGCAAGCGCTGTCTAAGGTTTACACAAAATTTGAAGATGATAAGCATAAAATTTAAAAAAATCCTCGTAGTAGATAAAACTATGCCTTGAAGGGTGTCTATAGGCTCGTTTTTTCCCTATTACCAACCGTTTTTATTTCAACTTTCTATCCCAACACCTTTCAAAGTGAAAGTGCAAAAACCAAGACGGATTTTTTCTACATCTTGGGTAATTATATTCTTCTGACAACCAAAAATCTTTAAATTTAGCTAAAATCTCGTTTAAGTTTCGAATTAAATTCTGGCTTGCAGCTGATGTCGAGTCCAAATATTTGTTGAACGGATTTCCTTACCTAGGGAAAGATGAACAACGACCAGCCAATCAACTTCTGGGGAACATGTTGTTAGCCGCCTAATGGAACCATTTATAAATAAAGGAAGAAATGTTACGACGGATAATTTCTTTACGTCCATAAAGTTGGCAAAAGAATTACGAAAGAAGGCTACCAGCATTGTTGGAACAATCAACCGAACAAGAAAGGATATTCCACCGTCAGTAAAAAATGAAAAGATGGAATTGTACAAAACAAAAATTTTCAAACACGAAGACTTGACGCTAACGGCGAACCAGGGAAAAGTCAACAAAAATGTTCTAGTGCTGAGTTCTTTACACTCGAATGATATTGAAATGGGCACAGATAAAAAGAAAAAACCGGAAACCATCATCTTCTACAACATCTATCGATAATTTCCCACCTCTACTACTTTCATCTCTTTTTATTTCACAACGTATTATGTTTTCTATCTTTTGCGTTATTTTGCCGGTTCTTAAGGCACTAATCACTGTATATATATATATATATGTTAGATCACTAATCACGTATTTGACTTTTTAAAAAAAGAACTTTATTTGTTACAAATTAAATATTAAATAATAGTACAAAATTAAATTAATTTAAAATGACTACAATAACTGGACTGGTCGAAGTTGCAGCTAAGAGTGATTCCGGCATCTGAGAATGGTAATTTATAGGTTTGGTATGAAGTGCTGAATTGCTGTTCCCATGAATGTTGGCCAACGGTTCGTACAAAGTTCTAATGCGTGCTCAGCGGTTTCTATGGGAATGGGATGATGAAATCTGAAGTCGGCGAACTTAAGCTAGTTCAAGGTTAATATTTTCTCATATAACAGCTCCCCTTTTTAGTGAAAAGTCAATGCCATTGCTTTGACTTTTACAGAGTAATTGGTGTTTCTGCTTCGCTTTCCTGTTGGACATTGGGTCTTCTTCTGAAGGAGGTTAAGCTTTGAAGTTTCTGTCTAATGGAATTTCTGCGTGGTAGTGGAGTTGGAGGCTGATCCTGGGACAAGGAGATTGCAATTTTTGGGAATATTTTGGTTCGGTATTTGCAGAAAAGGTATAAGATAACTAGGATAATAATCAGGGATAAGGTTGATATAGTGAATAAGGGTAGATGTTCCTCAATGAATGATTGGCTCATAATATGGTCCAGTTCTTCTGAATATTGGTCCAATTTGTGTTGTGCAATATTTAAGTCATCTACGTTGATTTTACTGAGTTTTAGTGGTTTCAATTTTGATAGGTGACTCTTTGTCTCAAAATGGTCACAGCATCTGTAGGGTACGTTAACTGGGTGACTCCTATACGTGATATTTGTATATTTCTCAATTTGGTCTCTAGCATGAATTCTGGTACTGCCAATGAATGCAATACATTCGGGAATTAATCTTAAGATTTAATTTGTTTTTATTATTTGTGTAGTGACGTCTTTCCTTGCACATTTGATTGTTACTGGTAATGGATCGGAAATGGTTAGTAACCATAAATTTCGGTCAATTTCTTGTACATTGTAACCTTGTGCCAAAAGCATGGACATCTGGCAAGTTTTTGGTAAGTTGCTGAGAGGTTTCAAAAGCTGGGCTTCACATATAGCATCTGTGTCTATGGGATACGGAAGAATGTCTGTACACATTCTTTGGTTTTGACTGATTTGTTTGCATTTGTCGGTGTCCATGGGTAAAACATATGAAATTGAATCATCATCTCGCGCTATGTATTTATGAACAGTTGAAAGTAAATGATGAAAACCAGTTTGATTATCTAATATTGGTATTGAATATAATTGATACAAGGTGAATATTTCGGGATCAACTAACGGAATTTCGAGAACGAAAACAATTTTTGAATCAAGCTGATAAGCTTGCAGTTTTATTATGTCAATATACTGAGCTATATTTGACATATAAGTGGGTAGAGGCAATACGTTATTTTGTAATGACTGTGAGATTTCTTTTAATGCGTCCATTAAGTCTATGGGCGAAATAATAGAACTATGTAGAATTTGCAGGCGAGAGAATGTGATAGAATTTAGTATATCATTTAAATAATTTTCGTAGCTTTCCATTAAGGACTCACATAAATCTAGTATTTGTAATTGTGCTTGGTAAAAGGAGATGTCATTATTAATGTCCAGAAGTGTAGTCTCGATAGTTTTTAAGTCTTTGTTAAAAGTTTCTTCGTCTATTTGCAATTTTTGAATTGTAGTGTTGAAAGTTCTTATAACTGAGGTGGTAACAGATATTTGATTTTTTAGGAGATTTTCAATTTGAGTTTCATCGGAATTTATCTTATTTATACATTTATTAAAGTATTCGCCATCAGAGGCGTCTAAATTTCCAGTAATAGATTTCCAGATTGTTCCAATACCATTTACTAAACCGCGTTTTAGGCGTTTATTATAAGGTACTGTGTCAGAGGTTATTTCTTTATATTTTAAATTAACGGAGTTTGAGATTTGTTTTAGCAGACTAACATGTGTCTGTACTTCGGCTTGAAAGGCAAGTTTTCTCGGTGTATCCACGTTAATAAATTTTTCTAACAGGTTTTCCAAAATTCTGTCATTATTGGATATTGTAGTTTTGATAGGTAATAATTCTTTGTAAACAAGTAAAGTCCATTTGTCATTAGATATTCGTATAGTTCCTTTTTCATGAAAAAATATTCCAATTGTGTTATTAATTGGAGTGAGAAGAATTTGGGATTGGACGATAGGAAGGAGTCCATAGAATCTGTAAAGGAAAATTATTCAAAATAAGGTTTGAGTCTGTCAAAATTTACTTTAGAGGTTTGGTTAGTTTTGGGGTTAAGGATAATTGCGGAATTTGTAAAAACTTCTTGAATTTCGAAAGGTCCATTAAAAAGATTATCCGATTTTGATTTAATTTGGGATTCTTTTACGTAAACTTTGTCACCAATTTTAAAATCAGGTCTTCGTTCTGAAATATTCTCGTCAAATCTTACTTTCGCCTTTTCTTTCTGTCTTTCTGTTTTTGCTCTGGCTACTTTGTAAAAATATTCCATGCGGTTATTCAGGTCTCGAATATATTTACTCATTAGTGTTTTTTGATTGTATAGAGTTTCTGGTGGTCGACCTGCAGTGTGCCCAAATATAAGTTCATATGGTGTGAAACCGTGGGTCTTATTCTTTGTGTTGTTATAGCATATTATTGCATAAGGAAGTATAGTGAAGGGATGATCGTTTGGGTTCTCGGCTTAATTTGCTCTAATCATTTCTGAGAGTGTGGCATGAAACCTTTCTATAGATCCATTAGATTGTGGATGGTTAACGCTAGAAAATGTTAGTTTAATGTCGTATAATTCGCATAGATCTTTGATTATAGCATTCTCGAATTCTCGACCGCAGTCACAATGAATTCTTAGTGGTGTTCCATAGTGTTGAAAAAAGAGTAGGAGTGTCTTGACTACTGTTACTGCTTTTTTGTCTTCCAAAGGATAGGCTTGCGTGAATTTTGTCAATTCGTCACGAATAGTTAAAGCGTAGTTCCTAGTAGGGTATTCGAATATGTCCATATTTATTCTTTCGAATGGTGTTTTTGGAGTTTCTGTTATGACTAGTGGTCCACTTAAGTTTTTCCTGCAAATCTTAACTTTTTGGCAAATTTCACATGCTTTTACAAATTTCTCTACATCTTTTGTTAAATTCTTCCAATTGTATTTCTGCTTTATTCTTCTGACAGTTTCGTTTATTCCTCGATGTAAGTTGTTTTTACCGCAATGGTAATGATCTAAAATTTGAGGGATTTCGTCTTCGCTGGCTGTTTTAATTATATTTTGACAGATTCTTAATTTTAATTCTTTGTCAGCAAAAATATAAGAAAATATCTCTAGGATAGGTAGTTCGAGATTATTTTCGACGCAATATATTTTTGATTCATCGAATTGATCTTTACTTGCAAAAAGTACAAGAAACAAGTGTGATATTACTCGTTCGGGATCAAACGGTAATGGTATAATAAAATATTTTCGATCTTTTACAGTTTTGCTGTGTACAATATTAATTCTTCGGTTACTGTATTCCATGTTTTCTTCGAATATGTCATTCATTATGTTCTCGTGGAGTTCTTCAAGTTTATTTTGCCAAAAAAATGTAACAATATTTTTGTTGGATTTGTCTAATAAGTCCGTATTCGATGTTTCAATTTTAGAATAATCGATTATTGACTTTGTTCTATACAGTTCGATAAACTTGTCAAGTTCTTCGGACATTTTTTCTATATTTTCTTCATCGTCGTCTTCGTTTTCTTGAGTTTCCGTGTCATCTTCATTCGATGCATGTAATGAGATTTTTGATTGAAAGTTTGCACAATCCTTGAAATGGTTAATCTTTATCCTTGAGAGGGCATCTGCATTTCTGTTTATTTTTTCTGCGCGATGTTCTATTTTATAATTGTATTCTTCGAGTTTTAGGCGCCAACGCGCTAATCGGCTTCCGGGATCTTTTATCGAGAAAAGCCATGTAAGGGGTCGATGATCGGTAATCAGGGTGAATTTTCGGCCAAAAAGATATGGTCTAAAATGTTTGACTGCCCATACGATAGCTAATAGTTCTCTCTCTATCGTCGAATATTTTGTTTCGGCACCGCATAATGTTCTGGAGGCATAAGCTATGGGTAAATCTTTTCCAATAGGGCCTTGTGATAGAACAGCTCCAATCGCGAATGCACTAGCGTCAGTTGTTAGTAAAAATGGTTCCTCAAAATTGGGATATATAAGTATTGGATCTGAAGATAAAATATTTTTGAGTTCGTTAAAGGCTTCTTTGCAATCAGAATTAAAAATAAAAGGTACGTCTTTCTGAAGTAGTTTCGTAAGTGGTTTAGAAATTTTGGCAAAATTTGGAATAAATCTTCTATAGTAACCGGCTAAGCCTAAGAATGATTTTATTTCTTTGGTGTTCTTTGGTTCCGGGAAGTTTTTGATGCAAGATATTTTAACTGGATTTGTTTTTACGCCATTTTCTGTTACAAGGTGGCCCAAATATGCTACTTCTTTTCTTAAAAATTCGCACTTGTCTGGCTGTATTTTTAAATTTGCTTTTCGTAACCTTTTAAAAACTTCTGTTAGTCGTGACATGTGATCATGAATAGTGGGTGAGTAGATAATTATGTCATCCATATACACTAAGCATCTTTCGTTTTGTATTCCTAAGAGGATGTTGTCCATTACTCTCTGGAAAGTAGATGGAGCATTCATTAGTCCGAATGGCATGCGGACAAATTCGTAATGTCCATTTTCGACGGAAAAGGCCGTTTTCTGGATGTCTTGTGGCTCGATTTCAATCTGGTGAAATCCAGACGCTAAATCTAGTGTTGTGAAGTATTGGCATCTTCCTAGTTGGTCCAATAGTTCTGATATTTGTGGTAGAGGATAACGGTCTTGTACTGTGAGTTCGTTGAGTTTTCGATAATCAATAACAACTCGCCATTTTTGTTTTCCTGACGCATCTAATTTCTTCGGTACGACCCAGACTGGACTCGACCAGGGCGAGACGCTTTTCTGGATTATTCCTTCTTCTAACATTTTATTAATTTGCGTCTTTACCTCTTCCTTATGTATTTGAGGATATCTATAGGATTTAGTGAAGACAGGTTTAGCGTTGTTTGTTTCGATTTTGTGCTTGATTTCGTTTGTGAAGGTCAGTTTGTCGCCTTCGACATAAAATATATCTGCGTATTCAGTACATATATCTAGAATGAGTTCTTGTTCTTCGCAATTTAGATGATCAATTCTTAGTTGTTCTTTAATTATTCGTGTTCTATCTACTACGGGTTCTTCAAAATCATTTCCGTTCGATTGAAATGTCTGAAAATTCGATTGTCTTCGGCATAGCATTAGCATTTAGTACGGAAGTTAGGAATTCTCCATTTTCATCTACATGGACTAATGCATGAGGTAATCTAACTTTTTCTATTTCTTGAGCTGATAATCAAATGTATCAAATATACCAAATAAAAATATATCAAGAGAAAATATACCAAAATATAGCAAGTAAAAAAAAATATGTCAATATGTCAATAAAATATCAGTATAAAATAGTGTGTAAATAAATATCAATAATTTCAAATATTAGATAATCAACTTGTATTTTCTTTTATGTATCTTGATTAATTGACTTGCAGTATAGTCAATTTCGTAAATTATTATAACAAAATTATTAACGAGATGATTCAAAATCCACTTACATAAAGAAGAACATCGGGACGCCTTGTTCTCTCTGCTCAGCTACCAGGGGCTTCACTAGGTGTTCCTTCCGTAGGTTACAGGAGTGAGGTTGTTCGGAGATGCTTTCTTCTTTAAGGGTTGTCTTGTTCTCTCTGCTCGGCTACCAGGGGCTTCACTAGGTGTTCCTTCCGTAGGTCACAGGAGTGAGGACTTCCGTAGATTCTTTGTTCCGTTAAGGGATGAGAATCCGCCGCTGCCAGTGAGTATACACGTGTTCTAGCAACGTTAACCGGATCCTACTGACTTTGCGCCAATTGTTAGATCACTAATCACGTATTTGACTTTTTAAAAAAAGAACTTTATTTGTTACAAATTAAATATTAAATAATAGTACAAAATTAAATTAATTTAAAATGACTACAATAACTGGACTGGTCGAAGTTGCAGCTAAGAGTGATTCCGGCATCTGAGAATGGTAATTTATAGGTTTGGTATGAAGTGCTGAATTGCTGTTCCCATGAATGTTGGCCAACGGTTCGTACAAAGTTCTAATGCGTGCTCAGCGGTTTCTATGGGAATGGGATGATGAAATCTGAAGTCGGCGAACTTAAGCTAGTTCAAGGTTAATATTTTCTCATATAACATATATATATATATAAATATATATATATATATATATATATATATATATATATATATATATATATATATATATATATATATATATATACATCCTACTATCATTTTGGCATCGATACATTATGCTTTTACCATCAATTTAGTATTGTTTTGCAAAGTAGCATCTGTATATCGACGCTCCTTTACAAGACCTTAATAACTTTTTTCCTGTACTTGTTACAAGAATTTTAACCATCTCATTGATTAGAGTTTTGATACCGTGATGGTATTTTAAAATATCCGCTTTCTCTTTTTATCCCTTACTGAGTTATATAAGATTATTCCAGAAAATGTTTGAGTCTAAAATGATGGTACAGTAAAAATATTACATATATTTAGTTCAGTGTTTTACCGTTTACTCGCTGCCATTATATACACGAAAATGTATATCCCACTTTCATTATCAATCATTTTAGCATCAGAAATTTGGCATCGTTGTTGAATATAATATTACCCACAACAAAATAGTAAATTTAAGAATATATATATTTTTTTCAACCACAAATCATTCTGGCATCATGTTTGGTTAAAAGTAACGGGTTATGATATATTGCAACAACCTATTGTAGCATCGCTCCAATTGGTCCAGTCGCGACGTACAGCCCCTCAAATGACAGGATTTAACCAATAAAATACAATAAGACAGAAAAATCAAATATAGCAGCATGTCAAAAAGGTCTTAATTATATATCTTCGTTTCTATAAGTCCAATCGTGACGTACAGTATCTCAAATGACAGGATTTAACCAATTGAAAACAATGAAATAAAAAAATTAAATACAGCAACATGTCAAAAGGGCCGTAGTCACGTATCTTCGGTAATGGGATAGAAAAATCAAATGCAGAACAATGTCAAAAGGGCCTTAGTTGTGTATCTTTAGTTCTATTAGTCCAATCATGACGTGCAGTACCTCAAATGAAAGGATTTAACAAATAAAATACAATGAGGTATAAAAATAAATAAAGTAGCATGTCAAAATGGTCTTAGTTTTATATCTTCGGTCCTATTAGTCCAATCGTGACGTACGATACCTTCAATGATAGCACTTTACCAGTAGAATACAATCACATAGAAATCAAATACAGCATCACGTCAAAAGGGCCTTAGTTACGTATCTTCATTTTTAGTGGTCAAATCGTGACGTACAGTACCTTAAATGATAGGATTTAACCAATCGAATACAATAAGATAGAAAAATAAAATACATTAGCTTGTCAAAAGGGCCTTAGTTATGTATCTGCGGTCCTATTAGTCCAATCGTGAGGTTTCGTACCTCAATTGAAAGAATTTAACGAATAGAATATACTGAGATATAAAAATTAAATAGAGTAGCCTGGCAAAATGGCCTTAGTTATGTATCTTCGATCCTATCCGTCCAATCGTGACGTACAGTACCTCAAATGGTACCATTTAACCAATAGAATAGTACGACGTAGAAATCATATACATCAACACGTCAAAAGGACCTTAGGTATATATCTTTGCTCCTATATATGTTATATCAAAGAGCCTTAGTTGCGTATCTCCGGTCCTATAGGTCTAATCATGACATATAGAACCTAAAATGATAGGATTTAACGGAGATAATACGATGGTGGAGAGAAATTAAACATGGCGGCATCTAATAACACCTTAAACCGGCAGCAATAAAACGAATTAACGCACAGAGGTGTGTGGCATATTATGTGACAGGATTTAGCGAATACCATACGATTACGTCGTACATCTCTTTGCATACGTCCACTTTTAGTTAACTACTAAGTATGTATTCAGTACTTTGCTTTAGGGTGTTGAGGCATGGACTCTTAAACAGAAGAATGTTAAAAATCTTGAAAGCTTTGAGATGTGGTGCTACCGCCGTATACTAAAAATAAGTTGGGTGGATAAAATTACAAATGAAGAGGTAATACGCAGAATAAATAACGATCCAGAAGTTAAACTGAATATAAAAAAAAAAAAAATTGAATACTTTTGCCACCTGATGAGAGGACAAAAGTACACATTCCTACAAAATATAATGCAAGGAAAAATCCAAGAACGCAGAAATCCAGGCCGTGGAAGAATGTCCTGGATGAGAAATTTAAGAGAGTGGTTTGGCTGTAGCACTAATAAATTATTCAAAACAGCAGTAAATAAAATTAGAATTGCCCTAATGATATCCAATCTCCGATGGGAGAGGCACTCAAAGAAGAAGATATGATAAACTCGAAAAATTTCCTAAACAAGACAGTGTGTCATACGTGGGATGCGTCGTAGAAAGTGAAATATTAGCGTAAAATTATATGATGGCCATAGACGGTTCCTTAATACCCAGCAAACGACTCGCTTTGTAAAGTTACATAGGCGGGATCTGTGAGAGAAAAAGTCGATCATTCGTTTTACAACCCAAAGGGGACCATAAAATATTCAACGTTAAAATGTGACATAATGTAACGGTATGACAAATCTTTTTTCTCCCGCATGGGTGCATGCCTGTGTGCCTATACAAGGGGAGCCGTGCATAACCTTTAAGTTGATCGTAATACATAACTGCAACAACAAGTATGTTGACGACTTGGGTTAATATATACAGTCCATTCCGTACGTTTTTTAAACATGATTAGGAAATTGTTGACTGGAGGCTATTAAAGAAGTTCTTAAAATTTTTGCGAGTCACCTTCTTTTCTGTAAATGGAGTGAATATTGTTATCCATTTAATTTTTTTCCTCAGTTAAATAATTCCTGCTGGTATTTGGTCTAAGCTTACTTCTTTTCCCCATTCAAGTTGTTTCATTTCCTCTTTATAGTGCCCTGTTCACCTGTTTTGGTAACTTCGGACTATTTCATCTCTTATAACATAAAATAGTTGTTTGAGATATCTTTATCGCGTTTCCTTTTTTTATGGATGAATATGCTGCCGTTTTCATCTTCTACTATTTTATATGGAGCTACACGATTAACAATTCCAAATCAAGAAAACACAAATAACAGTCCGAATTATATTATACAACTAATAGTCGAAAAATGAAGAGCAAGAGGTAGATGACCAAAAAGCCGAAATCTTAATGACGAACAGAAATATAATCGACTAATCAGACAATTAAGATCAGCGCTACATGATGCACGCAATGCCACATTTGAACACTACATTAGTACATTGTCTAAAGAAGATCATTCAGTATGGATAGCAACAAAAACACTTAAAGAGACCTGAACAACACAACCCACCAATTAAGAAAGATGACGTTAGTTGAGGAAGATAAGACTAGGAAAAAATGTCAACATTTTCAGAATGAACACTGAAAACTTTTGTTTTTAACTGTACGCCCGTGAATAACTTACCATTTTTTAAATAACACTTAATATTGCACATTTTTATTGTATATTTTTCATCTTTCAAGATAATTCTTATAGGGATATATTTATTTATAACATACGGTCTTATGGTCTTATTACGGCTTTAAGATTATACGACCTAAATTTATCTTGTACCGCACTGCTAATTGAGAATTATGTTTGTAATGCGATAAGAGGTCCGGATATACGAGACACCAGTGACTCATGCCGCACTAATAAAAATCCGACAGGAATGTGTATTTCTATAAAAAAAAAATATGTAGATTAATTTGTTTTGTGTATTAATTTAGTTTAGTTTGAACAAGACTTGCAGTAAAAGATTTTTCTAAATATAGAATGTAAACCATATTTCCAATGCTTTGTGAAAGAGAACCAGTTTATATAAAACCAAAATCTCGATTAAAAAATTTGCAACCACTTACTCGCGATGAAACTTAACCCCATTAGGTATTGATTTTACAAGTGATAAAATGGGTCGACAAAAGACCAGTTTTAATCCTTACAACATTTAAACATAATAGTTGTATCTTGGTTTAATCAAATGAAAAGAAAAATTATACACAAGTACTAAAACCACAAACTATTCTCGATTATAACTTGGTGAAAAAGAGTGTTGATTTTAGTGATCAAGTGGCTTCTTACCAAAGCCCAATACGCAAAATTCTGAAATGGTACCGGAAAGTAGCAGTGGAATTAATATTTAATACCTCATTTAATACCGCAGTAGTCAATGCTTGATTGCTAAATAATAGAAAACGTAAAAAAAGTGACAACCTATCCTTGAGTTCAGACTGGAGTTCGCGAAGGAATTTGCAAATAAAGAATTGTTGCAACCCTCACGACAAGTTACACCCAAAAATACCATCTCAGGCAAAGCGATGTAGATAATACAAAGAGAATAAAATGTACAAGATGTTACAAAATTTTAAGAAGAAGCATGTAATGTTTACCTCTTTAGGACTGTTGGACATAACATAAAGCTACTTACGATAGGTTTTATTAATTTATTAAGCTTTATAAGTATTGTATAAATTAACATTATTTCAGTTCACATGTAGTCCATGACCTAAGTCTATTGTCATGTATGGTTGTCATGTCACCGCTGTCACTTGAGGTTCCGTTTGCCAAGTGCAACGTTGCCAAGTATATCCGTACATGAAAACCATACATAACACGTCCCCTTTAATAAAAACAAAATAAACAAAAATTAATTCACATAATATATCATAAGTACATAAATAACAATAATTCACAAATATATCAATAGGTAAATCTATCAGGAGGGCGAATGACTCTACCACTTCTGGAGGTTTTCAAACCAGGTGAAGTACTGTATGATGTAGAAGGTACATTAATGTCATTGATGGGTGATGTTATATTAGATGTTGAAGGTACATCAATATCTTTGATAGTCTTATTTGTTTTACAGTCTCTTGTATCATCAGGTACATCTGGACAAAGAACTGTTCTCATATTTCCCATACTTGTCCTTCCAGTAATCACAATATCATTTTCATGACTAGTTTTCACATTGTCTCTTATTGTGTAAAATATCTTTTATTAGAATGTCTGGGCTTTAGAAATTCCATAGTGACTGGTAAGTTGGTTCTGAAATTTCTTCCAGTTAGCAACACACAAGGAGCAGGTAAATTTTGTTTTGGAGTTGTATTATAATCTAATACAGCTAGAAATGGATCTTTCTTAGATTGTA
This sequence comes from Diabrotica undecimpunctata, assembly GCF_040954645.1. NCBI lineage: Eukaryota > Metazoa > Arthropoda > Insecta > Coleoptera > Chrysomelidae > Diabrotica > Diabrotica undecimpunctata. Next base: position 80,970,013 of record NC_092812.1, on the reverse strand, counting down.
CAGATTTTGAAAACAAGTTTTTTATTGTTTGTATTGTTCTTTCCACCATGCCATTGCTACGAGGATATTGTGGACTTGATGTTGTTACTTCAATATTATATATACGGACAAAATTTAAAAATTCATATGAGCTGAATGGAGGACCATTGTCAGAAAATATTTCACAAGGCAGTCCATTAATAGCAAACATATTTTTTAATTGTGTTACAACACTGCTAGCCGTTTTGTTCATTAGTTTATTAACAATTGCAAACTTCGAAAAATAATCAACCTCAACTAAAAAATCTTGTGAGGCTACTGTCATGAAATCAATACCAATTTTTTGCCAAGGTATTTCAGGTACATCATGTGATTTTAATGGCTCCCTATTGTTGCTCTTATAGCTCATTTGACAAGTCAGACAGTTCAGAACAATGTTTTCTATATCCTTCATCAATCCCGGATAATAAATTGCTTCTTGACCCTTCTTCTTACATGATACTACACCCTGATGAGACTGATGTATAACATCAAGAAATTCACCCTTCAATTCTTCAGGAATAATTAACCTTTTTTTATAAAACAATACATTATTTAATAAATACATATATATATATATATATATATATATATATATATATATATATATATATATATATATATATATATATAAAATATATTTGAGTTTTCCAAAACTATATTTTTAAAAAATATTTATTTAACACAAAATACTAACAATAGGTTTTACTACGATAAAAGCAGAATCTAGACTAACTAACAATATGATTTTTTATACAGAAAGAAATATAATATTAAAAGTATAACATTCGGAACGTATGTTGTCTTAATCAGCGTTCTTCAGTTCACTGGACTTGGGTCATTACCTCATTAAAGCTTAGTTCGTAATTTATGGGTCGATAACTCCTCCTCTCCTAGAACGAAGCCTGTTGTGGAAGTTCGATTGTTGGCCCTTCTTCTTCCTTCTTTGTAGAATTGTTTTTCTTTGTTTTCGCTATTTTCTTTTTGAATATAACAATAATTGTTATAATTATTCCAATGTACAATAGAGATGTCCAAATACTTGGAATGTGATACACAGGCGTAGTTTGTAATATGGGTCTTAATTCATGATTTGGAATATCTTTAAGTTTTAATGAGTTTAGCGTTATTTCCATTGGTGCTATTTTAAGAATGTCGAGATTTAATTGTGGTACGTTTATCATCATTGGTTGTCCTGATGTGACATCTTGAAAGGTTAACCCTTTATTCTGGAATATAATTTTACATGGTGTGTTCTCTATGAGATAAATTCCGTTTAGGATTTTTATTTGCGTCTCTTCTGTACATTTAATGAGTATTTTTTCTTCTTTAGGAAAGACAGCTAAATATTGGTTAATTTCTGGGATAATTTCGATATGGTTTAATGGGATTTTCGCTTTTAAGTATTGGCAGTGTGTGGAGATGCCATGAAATAGAATTTCATCTTCACATGAGTGCTCGTGGTTGATTTGGAGATAACCAGGACATTGAAAGATCTTACCATAAGTACAAATGTCATTTAGAGGAATTGTTATTTTTTCGTTTTTTAATAAATATCTTGAGTTTGGTAACATGATAACAAATTCTGACTTACTTTTAGTTGGGATTGGTAATAATTTATAAAGGTCGAAATTAGATTCATAATTAATAGGAATTGAAAGAAAATATTGTATTTGGTTCTTTTCTAATTTACATGTTATTTGTAAAATAGCTTCGAAATCTAAAATGTTTTCATATTTTACTTCAAAGGGTAGTTGTGTTTTATAATGTGATGAAATTTTTTGGAGTTCGTTATATAATTCACTGGACTTAATAATGCTAGGATGTAATGTTTTTAGTTTGCAAAACGTAATAGAATTTTGGACATTTTCCATTGTATTGAGTATTAGGTTGTAAGTTATTATAATTTCGTTAAACATGTCTTTTAAATAGTTGACGTTTTCAAGATTTGTTTGGAAGTCTACTATATTTTTTATTGCCAAAATTTTTGATTTTAAATTAATTTCATTTTCTTGTATGTTTTGAATTGTTTCATTAAAATTATTGATAATTTCGTGACTTAGCAAATACTGGTTATTGATTTGGCTTTGCAAGTTTGCTTCATTCGTCTTTAAGTGTTCTAGTATTAAGAGTTAATTTTTTCGCCATCTTCGGCATCTAAATTTCCTGTTACAGCTTTAATAATTGAACCGAACCCATTGATTATACCTCTTTTATTTCTTTGCAATTTTGTATGTATGTTTAGATTTTCAAATTGTTCCTCAATGTTATTTTTGACGTACTGTGCCAGATTAACATAATTTTTTGTTTCGTTATTAAAAAATTTACAATTAGAAAGATTATTTTTCAGGTGATCATATTGTATATTTAAGCTATCATATTCTTCTAAAAGCGGATTGAAATTGTAGTAATGGACAAATGTGTGGCTAGATTTTTGAAGTTTTGCAGGTCCCAATTTGATTGGTAGTATGCCTAGATTATGGGTAACATCTTTTATTTGGATTGCTGCGCATCCGATTGCGAGGAACCTGAAAATTTGTAAGGTTTTCTTTTAGGTCGTTTGACGTTAGAAAAGTGGATATTTTCGGCAGTATTTTTATGTCGAGTAACTATTTTCGCGGTTTTCCTTTTTTTATTAATTTTGCTTATTTCTTCAGCATTGTATTTATTTTTTGTTTTACCTTGGAATTGTCTGTTACGCACAAATATTTTAGTGGGGATTATTTCAGGCAATTCTTCTCGTTTTTCGTTAGCTTTTGAGATTACTTTTTCTTTTACGTTTTGTAAAGATTTATTGATATTAGAATAAAGTATTTTCATCTTTTCTTTATGGTTTGAAATATAATTATTTAAAACTTGTTGCTCGATATTGATATCAAAAGGAGAATTATTATCTATATGTCCCGTAATCAGCTCGTATGGTTTCATTTTTGTTACTGAATGGATGCTATTATTATAGGCTAGTAAGGCATAATTTATTTTATGTTCAATATGGTCATTTTTATATTCTTTTTGATTATTTAGTAGTCTAACGTGTTCAATGATCGTAGAATGAAATCTCTCGGCAATTCCATTAGACTCTGGATGTTGAGAGCTTATAAAATGTACTTTTACCTTGTGTAACTCTAACAGTTCTTTGACAACTGAATTTTTTAATTCGGTTCCATTATCAGATATTATTTGTTCTGGTATGCAGTGATGAGTAAAATATCGGATTAATGCATTCGCTACTTCAATGCCTTGAGCTGAATTTATTTTGTATAGTTGACCATATTTAGAAAAAGAATCTATTATAGTTAAAAATTTTGTATTTTCCAACGTAATCGAATCTAGGTGTACAATTTGGAAGGGTTTAGTTGCAGTAGGTGTTATATTGAACATGGGTTTGACAGGTTTCCTGTCGTACTTTGTTAATTGGCAAATTTCACAATCATTTATGAAGGTTTGGATAGATGCTCTTTGATTCGGCCAATAATATAAGGCCTTTATTCTACTTTCTGTTTCATCTAATCCTCTGTGGTTTTGTTTTCCCTCGTGATAATTTTTTATTATTTCCTCAATTTCATTTGGTGGAATATCAATTAGCTTCTTGGTGCATTTAATAAAAGATAATTGCGAAGATTTGAAATATTTTTGTATGACGTTACTAAATATTTCATATATAGGATCTTCGAAGTACAAATGATATTTAACTTTAGGTGCTATATATTCTTTTACAAATTTAACTATATCGCGTTCAGTGTCATTTTTTGAGAATTGTACAAGAATTCTTTGTTTTTTATCATAAAGTTTTATAATAGATGGTGCTGCTGGTTCGTAATTAACTTGAGAAATGATAATTTGATTCATTCCAGTGTTTACCGAGCTTTCTGATATAGGTATACCTGTAATTGGATTTTCTTTGTTTGTATGGATTGTAACACCGTCGCTATCATGGGAATCTTCATCATTGGCATCTTCATCATTTATTATTTCGTCGGGTTCAACAATCAAAGACTCTGAATCTACATTATTTGGGGTTCCTAATAATGTTTCATCAAAATTTTCTATATAGTCGAAGAAATTTGGAGGTGTTTCGGGTTCTATGTCTTGAGTTTCATTTGCATTTAATCGTATTCTTGATAGACAATCACTATTTGTGTTTAGAGCACCTTTTTTATAAACAATCTCGTAGTCATACTCTTCGAGTTTTAGTCTCCAGCGAACTAATTTTGAGCTAGGATCTTTTAACGAAAATAGCCATTGAAGAGGCTTGTGATCTGTCACGAGAGTCACACGACGACCAAAAATGTATGGGCGGAAATATTTAACAGCCCAAACTATAGCGAGGAGTTCCTTTTCGATCGTAGAGTAGTTTATTTCTGAATCATTCAATGTTCTACTCGCAAAAGCAATTGGTAGATCAGAACCTATTTTTCCTTGACTTAAAACTGCACCTATTGCAAAGTTACTTGCATCTGTTGTCAGATTAAATGGTTTCGTAAAGTCAGGGTACTGTAAAATAGGTTCATTTGTAAGAAGATCTTTACAAATATTAAAGCATTCAACATAATCTGCGTCTTTAATATTTATTTCGTTATTCTTCTTCAGTCGCATTGTTAAGGGTTTTGTAATTTTTGAAAAATCTTTAATAAATTTCCGATAATATCCCAATAGTCCTAGGAATCCTTTTAATTGTTTCGTTGTAGCAGGTATTGGGAAGTGTTTTATAGCCTTTATTTTTTCTGGGTTTGGCTTTACTCCGTCTGGAGTGACAATATGACCTAAGTAGGCCACTTCTTTTTTTAAAAATTCAGATTTGTCCAACTGTATCTTAAAGTTGGATTCACGTAGTCTCTGGAACACTTCTCTTAAATTTATGAGATGTTCTTGGAGGCTTGTACTAAATATTATGATATCATCTAGGTAGACAAGGCATTTTTCGTTTTGTATGCCTCTCAAAATGTTATCCATTACCCTCTGGAATGTAGCTGGGGCATTTCTAAGGCCAAATGGCATCCTTAAAAATTTATAATGCCCGTTTTCGGTGTTGAAAGCGGTTTTTGGGATGTCTTCTTCTGCCATTTCTATCTGGTGAAACCCAGATGCTAAGTCTAGCGTGGTAAAGTACTGACAACGCCCTAATTTGTCCAAGAGATCAGTAATATTTGGAAGTGGATATCTATCTCCTAAGGTGATAGCATTTAAACGTCGGTAGTCAACTACAACGCGAAATTTAGGTTTGTTGGAGGCATCGAGTTTTTTAGGAACCACCCAAATCGGTGAGGACCATGGAGAACTAGACGGTCTGATGATATTTTGGTTTAACATGCCTTGAATTTGATTTTGGACTTCTTTACGATATATTTCCGGATATCTGTATGATTTAGAATATATTGGAATCTCGTTAGAAGTTTTTATATTATGTTTTATTTTATTAGTGAAAGACAATTGGTTGCCCTCAATATGAAAAATGTCCGAATATTCTCTTATTAGTTTTAAAATGGAATTCCGCTCTTCGGTATTCATATGTTCGGTACGGATTTTCGAAATATCAAATTTAAATTTTTCGGTATATATAGAATTAAGATTGGGATGATTTATTTGTTCGTATTCATCGAACTTTTCAACTTCTATTGGTGAACTTAAATCAACTTTAAAATGGGACTCTGATGAGTTCGTAATAGTGCATAGGGCTTCATTATTAACAACTCTTGTAATACATTGGGGAATTTCTAATTTTCCTAATTTTGTATAAGGTACAATTACGTCACCATTTTCTATATTTTTTATGTTTAACCTAATTACTTGTTCGGAACGTGGAGACACTACTATACAATTCGTGCTGCCAGCGACCGGTCTATAATAGAAAATTTTAATTGAGCAAGTAGGTGTTTTTAGTAAATTATTTACTAAATCAATATTTGCTTGTAATAATTTTAAATTATCTAATCCTAATAAGCAATCGAAATAATCATGAAACTTAAATATATGATAATTTAATTTTAGCGGCTTTTTATGCCTAAATATAGACGAAGAAGGAATTACGGTACAGAAATTTTCCTTGGTAGTTCCAAGAGCAGTAGAAATTTGAAATGGTTTTTTGTATATTGAATTTTTAAAATATTTGTCACCTATTTTTGGTGTAATAAAAGATTTAGTGCTCCCGGTATCTATTAAAACTTTTAAATTATGTTCAGGGAAAATTATGTACGGCAATTCGCATTCTTTGTTAGTTAAGTTTAATAACTCTACATGCTGTGGTTTTCTTCCGAGGCTAGCTCCTCTAAAGAATGGTCTTGGGATGAACTTTCAGGACAATCTATATTATCTATATTATAAAGTTCTTCCGCGATAATATTTTTATTTTGGCTTGCAAAATTATTGGGGTTACGGAAATGAGTCCTATTTTGGAAGTTTTGTGTTGGTCTGTACGTATTATTAGTTGTTGTACTCATTGGAGTAGGGTTTGGGAATTTTCTATTCGGATTTGGCTTGAAAGCATCATTGTTTCCATTAAAATTTGAATTTTTGCTTGTGCTAGGATTATTTTGGAAAGAAGATTGTCTCATATATTGAGAATTCGGAGGATGTATAGGGTTTTTCTGTGTTGAAAATTGATTCCTTTGTGTGTATTGAATTTGGGGTTGATGTATAATTTGTTGGTTTTGTCGGAAATTGGATTTTGGCCTGGATGAATAATTATTATTTTGATAAAGTTTGGGATTTTTACTGTGAGAAGAATTATTTTGTTCGAGATATATTTGAAAATCGTTTGTCAGAATGCCTAATGCAGAATTTAAATCTGGAGGATTCTTTGTACGCATTAGGGTTCCAAGAGGTTCTTTTAACCCACGTAACAGTACTCTTAATGCTAAATTTCGGAAAAAGCTACCGAGAATATTAATCTCAACCATATGTTCAGTTTTTGTAGACAAAACAGATATTTGATGATTTAATAGGTGTTGAATTCGGTTATAAAATTCGAATGGAGATTCATTGCCTTGTTTTAAATCTGAAATTTCTATGCTTAAAGTATAAATATCTCTTTTATCTGAATACGAATTTATCAAAGCATCTTTTAAATCCTGCCAAGTTCTAAGAATACAAGAAGAAATATTAATTGCGGCTTCGCCTTTTATTTTTGCTATTATACTTGACATCAAATATTCATTTTGAAAATCATTTACATCCGCAGCATTATAAAATTTATTTACAAGTTTTTCGCAAATTTCTAAAAATCTAGGAAGTAATGTATGATTTCCATCAAAATCTGGAATCATATCTAAGTATTCTTTCTTTAATTGTGGAACTGCCATTTTAAATTTATTATTTAATTTTAATATTTCTGAAATTATTTTCTTATTACTATTAAAATGTAAATTAGTTAAAATTGAGTCAGAATCTGTATCTGAGTTACTACTCTCTGAATAATCAGTATCTAGTGTTAAATTAGGCTCTCTATATGACATTAATTCACTTACAGTAATGTAGCGATCTTGTCCATGGAATACCTTGCTTTGGAACTGGATCTAGAGACACTCACAATATTCACTTGAAAGTCCCTCCGGTATAGAAGTACGAATCTTCTCGTCAGGTTACTCAATTCGCCCAACTGGAATTCACTTCGCGAATATGGTTCAAATGGTCAAAAAATCGTAGAAACGAACCGAGAGTTATATTCATTAACGCCCGTTTGACCATCCAATCTGACTGCGCCAAATATATTTGAGTTTTCCAAAACTATATTTTTAAAAAATATTTATTTAACACAAAATACTAACAATAGGTTTTACTACGATAAAAGCAGAATCTAGACTAACTAACAATATGATTTTTTATACAGAAAGAAATATAATATTAAAAGTATAACATTCGGAACGTATGTTGTCTTAATCAGCGTTCTTCAGTTCACTGGACTTGGGTCATTACCTCATTAAAGCTTAGTTCGTAATTTATGGGTCGATAACTTATATATATATATATATATATATATATATATATATATATATATATATATATATATATATATATATATATCATGTCTATCAGACCAGAATTTTGTCACCTCAAAAGGTACACAGCTTTTATGCTCAGGCCACCCATTTAAAACATAATATTTAACTTTTTGTAAAGATGGGTCAGTATCCATTGCACTTTGCAATTTTTTTTTCATTTTCTTTTGATGTTGCTACAATAGAATACACTTTTAAATTATTTTCATCATCTATAAAATTAGTATTTATGGTTTTATTCAAATGATCTCTACTTAAATTGTCAGGAACTTTGAGATTTTTACCAGGAACATATTTTAGTGAAAATTTATATCTCATTAATTGCATTGCCAGTCTTTGGATCCTAGGTGACATTTCATCTAAAGGTTTTTTTAACAAACCTAAAAGAGGTCTGTGGTCTCTCTCTATTTCAAAATCTATGCCATAAAGATAGAATGAAAATCTTTCACATCCATACACTATACCAAGAAGCTCCTTTTTAATGTGGTTATACCTCTTTGGGTTGGAGTTAATGACACTGATGCAAATTCAATTGGAAACCCATCTTGCGAGACCATGGCCCCCAAACCGTATGGGCTGGCATCAACAGAGAGTATGGTCTTTTTGTCAGGGTTAAAATAATGCAAAGTAGTGGCTGACGCCACAAGATTCTTTAGTTTATCAAAACATGCCTGTTCATTATGTCCCCAATGCCACTCATTTTTACTAGAAAGTAAACATCTTAGAGGACTAGTGTGTTCTGGCAGGTTTGGTATAAATTTTGTATACTTATATATATATTTGGTATACTTTTTTATTACTTGGTGGTGTCATTTTTGTAATAGCTTCTGTTTTATCATGATCAGGTGAAATGCCAATATTACTAATCTGATGACCTAAAAATTTCACTTTTGTTTGACAAAATTTAGATTTTCCTAAATTCAAAGTTAAGCCACTCTGTTTAATTTTTTCTAAAATACATTTCAAATTTTTATCATGTTCATTTTTAGAACATCCAAAAACCAAAATATCATCAAAATATGTTATTGTTCCTGATATACTATCTAAAAGTTCAGACATATATTTTTGAAAAATTTCAGGTGCACAGGTAAGGCCATATGGTAATCTCAGATATCTATAACGACCAAAAGGTGTAGTAAAAGTACATTAAAGTGAACTTTCATAATTCAAAGGCAACTGAAGAAAAGCAGATGATGCATCTAATAATGTGAAATAATTAGCACCTGAAAGCTTAGCAAATAAAGTATCTTGAGTAGGAATTGGAAACCTTTCTCTTTTAACATATTTATTTAGATACACAGGATCCATACATATTCTAATATCAGATCCCTTATTTTTCGGAACAACCACAAACTACAATAGGATTTTGCCATTCTGTGGGTTCACTAACTGGTACAAAAAGGTTTTTACGTACCATATCATCAAGTTTATCTTTAACTTGGCTCCTTATAGCCAGTGGAATTTTTCGTGTCCCACTTATGAATGGCACTGCATCACTAGATAAAGTTATATTAAAATACCTGTTGACCTTACCTACACCTGAAAAAATGCTCTTATAACTATTTATAATATGATTTGTTTCATTATCTATCATACTAACACGAGGCTGATCACAAACAATTTGAAAGTCTCTTGCTGCCTTTAGGCCTAATAGAGATTTTTGTTTATCATCATCTAAAATATAGAACAGACAATCTTTAAATATGTTCTTGAAAGAGCAAGGTATATAAATTTTACCAACAACATTAATAACATGTCCAGTATAGCTAGATAATGAACTATTAGTATTTTCAAGCATTTTGTAATCAATATTTAAATTTTTAAAATCACTACTGCTCAATATATTGACTTCACTTTCAGTATCAACTTTTAAAATACTCTCTTTACCATTAATAATGATTTTTTGGAACCATTCTGAAGAGTTCGGATTAATCTCATTAACAGTCCACACTAGCACCTGTTCATCAGTTAAATCAGTGTCAGAATTGCTACAACTACTATCGTTATCATTGATTTCATGGACGTTGTTGTTATTATCAGGACAACATTTACGGTAGTGTCCTTTTTTGTTACATAAAGAACAATATCTGAAAAATGCAGGACACTATATTACCCCTAATATGCTGAAGTCCACATTTATAACACTGAATATAATGGTTACCTGTATTTTTGTCAGTAACTTTGTAGCTTGTAGACTGCTCCTTCTCATACTTTGAACCATACCTTGACTGTCCTGTAGATCCAGGTCTGTTTTCTTCATTTTTTTTCTTCACAACACTAACACTTTCACTTTCTTTGGATATTTCACGTTGAGTAACAGCACTATTTTCCATAGCCCTACAGATGTCTATAGCTTGTGCTAGTTTTAAATCAGCACATTGTAATAATTTTTCTTGAATTCGTAGATCATGTCATCATCAAGTCTATGGACTGACGTCACAATGGGCGGGGCTTAGAAGACCTTTCCAAACAAATCTCGTTTGCATGTGTTTCTCCCATAAGACTTTGGAAACGTTAGTTTTTTTTATATTTAAAAAAATAAATAAGGATTTTCGCTCCCAAATATCTATTTTGTGCGATTGGTTTTATAGGTTGTTCGTGAATTTGTGAGGTAAGTGTATCAAAGTATTAAGATATTTACTGTCAAAGTTCATATTTTGAGGTTATATTGTGTGGGATTAAAACTTTAATTATTTTTTTCTTTATTTCAAGGTATTTTGTTGTCATTTTATCAGGGTTATTTTAAATTGTAAATCAATAAATCATTGAATTTATTTATGAAGTTGAAAAATATTTAAATTAATGTTTTATTCTTTTTAGGTGTCAGTGATTCGATCCCCTAAAAGACTAAAGATATTCGTTTTCTCCTAGTTTAAGTAGTGAATAAGGACTTTTAGTTTTAATATAATATTCTGTGGAAATCTTTCTATTAAATTGCTATAGTGAGTACTTAAAAAAATGTTTTTTGAATATTGTAATGAATGTTGAAAATTGCAATAGTTTTTCAAGTTTATTTTTTAGATTTGAGCATATAATGGCTAGTAAACATGTGTTGAAGATATCCAGTATTACTGAATTTTTCAGTAATGACAACAAAATTATACGAAAGGGTGAAAATGCCCTTGAATCAAATCATGTGAAAAAAATGTTGTTTGACCCTGATTTATTAATCATTAAGGGAGAAGTATTTGCAAGTATGAAAGACAAAACTTATAATGTTGAGGTAAGTTAACGATTTTTAAGTTTAGATGTGGGAATCTAAGTACTTAATTTTATCATTGCAGATTATGTTGAATAAATCATGGCAAATTACTGCTGCAAATTGTTCCTGTCCTAGGGGTATTAAATGCCATCATATAGCCACTATAGCTCTCTTTGGACATTACAATATATCAATTACTGATAAAACATGTACGTGGAACATTCCTGTCCAAAGTAAGACAGAAACTAAAACTGCAGAAGCACTATATCCTCCCAGGCCATATAAAGCCCTTAATAGAAAAATGTCATCCAATGAATTAGAACAATTAAAGATCAAATTAAGTAGTTTTGGTAATACTGTGGGATTCACTTGGCTTTTACAGGAAGAAAAGCAAGAGGCCGAAAGTATTGATATTTCATTAATTGAAGATATCATTTATTCAGAGGAAATGAAAATTTCAACAGATAAAAATTCTCATTTTCTAAAATGTTGTCGAATAAATGATGCAACGATAAAGAAAATAGTACATGAGACAACAGGCCAGGTACTCAATGAAAAATGGTTTCTTGCCAGAAAATATAGAATTACTTCTAGCAACTTTGGCTCCATTATTTCTTGTTGCAAGAGAAATAAGTATCCAGAAAGTTTATTTAAAACACTTATTGGTATGTACTGTTACATTTCTATTATTTTATTATTTGCAATCAAATACAATGCTTAAATTCTGAAGGTTTTCCATCAGATTATATTTCAATTAATTGTTTGCATATGTCTAAAAATGGTAATGGAGATTAACTGAACTGTTGATATGTTTTAAGAATGTACACTATTATTTATAATAAACACATTTTGTTTGCTTTCATATCTAGCTAAAGTAAAATATTTTTTTATCATTTTTAGGGGCTTATAATTTGGATGGCATCAAATCAATTCAGTGGGGAAGAACACACGAAAAGAGTGGTATAGAGTATCTCAGAAATACACTGAATTTGGATGTGCAGCCTACAGGTATTTGGCTGACAAAGTCAGGCTTATTAGGAGCTAGTCCAGATGGTTTAATTGGTGATGATGGCATTTTAGAAGTTAAGTGTCCATATACATTTCGGAATGAAAAATTATCTGAAAAGTTGAAAAATTCAGATAAATATATAATATCATATAATGATCAGGATGAAGTATTAATTAATACTGAACATAACTACTACCACCAAATTCAAGGCTGCCTGCATATTTTTGGACGACAAAATTGTTATTTATGTATATGGACGTTGAAGGAGATAATTACAGTTATAATAGAAAAAGATTTGACCTGGGTCCCAAATATTGATCTGTTAGAAAATTTTTATTTGGCTCAATATTTGCCAAAATTGTTGAATGAATGACTGGTTATTTTTAACTGTACATTATGTTTTACATATATATATATATATATATATATATATATATATATATATATATATATATATATATATATATATATATATCCACAAGGTTCAGTACTGGGTTGTCTACTTTTCCTTATCTTTATAAATGACATCACTAACTTAAAAATCGATGGAAACATTTCTTTTTGCTGATGATACCAGTATTACCAGGAGGAACTCTAATATTGCAACTCTTCATGCAATTATAACTTCTGATCTACTTAAAATAAAAACCTGGCAGACTAATTTACTCTCTGTTAACATGGATAAGACAATAGCCTTATCCTATAAAAGAGCTCTTCAACTGTTGCTTCTTAATAACAGCCAGAGCAGTATCGTTAATTCTGTAAAATTTCTTGGTATTTTTATAGACAGCAACCTTAAATTCATATTGATTTGTTAAGTAGGAAATTAGCCTCGGCCTCATGCAATAAGATCTCTTTTGGTTCTTCGATATGGCCTTTCTTTTTAGGGTTCTAGTACAGCTACCCAATCTAATGTTGTTTTTAAATTACAAAAAGAGTAATAACATCTGTTTGGCCTCAGAAGAACAATACATTGCAGAAACTACTTCAAAAATCACGAGATTTAAACTCTTCCCTGTTTATATATTCTGTAAACTGTTTGCTTAATTCGTAAACACCTACATGTTTTTCCAGCAAGACCTAATCATGACTACTCCACCAGAAATTCAAGCTTTGATGTGTATTTACGTATCTTGTCCACTGAGCTAGTTAAGAAATCTATATTATATTCTCCAAAAATATACAACCGTCTCTCTCTCTCTCTCTCTCAAACTACAACTTCTTTCCTTAAGTTCCGTAAATTGACAAAAGCCTATCTATCTGAAAGACCATATTATTCAGTGGAAGAGTTTCTTAACGAATAACTAAGAAATTACAGTATGTTTAGGTACAAGCAACTAATGTATTTTTATATATCTATTTGGGTATGTGTTGCTACAACTTAATTTTATTCATAAACTAGTTCATAAGGTTTTATTATGCAATTTAGTAATGGATTGTATATTCTATTATCTTATATTTTGTGATATTGACAATTTATGTAATTTTAGTAAATGTTAATTGTTATTTTTGGCTTTTTGTAAGCTTTGTTCATAAAGTTGTACAATTTTCAGTGACAATAAAGCATATTTCTATTATATAATAACACTCTATTGATACTGATTAGAGTACAGGAAGTTAATAAATTTGTCTTCCTAGACCATATATTTGGCCATTTAATTCAACAAAGTAATAGCAGCTTTTGCTAATAGAGATTTACAGCAGAAATAATCCTACTTTCGTTGAATATTCATCATTCACCTATCTCTTTTGAATTTCAGTGTGAATCATGTACTGTATGTTTTTATAGAGATTTCCATGTGATGAACATCCTAGAAGTTATAAGTTTTCTTTCTCAATTTAATTGCGATAATTTGTTTAAAATCTCTTGATGATAAAATCTAAGTTTCTTGATGATATTTTCAATATCTTTTACCATCTTATATGCTTAACAATCGATCTTTATGTCCCTGTTAAAAAGTATCCAACAAAGAAATTTCCGGTTTGGTTTTCTCCAGATCTCAAAGTTATTCAGAAAGTTCACAAAGAATATCTTAGAACTCAATACCCCACTCTCTTTAATGAGTTTTCTGTATCTCTAAATGTAAATGCTTAAAATAACAATGTTGTTGTTGGTAATAAAAATAATAGCAAACCTAATATACCATAATGTTTATATTCAGGCTATTGAGGGGGTTCAACATAAATTCCTAAGATTTATTTCATTTAAGGGTCACCATACAGCTGACGAAATCAATTACTCTAACATTGAAACTTCTCTTAACATCACAACTCTTCAGGTCAGATGCATGCACAGGGGTCTAACTATGCTGTCCTTATTTATTACACTCACATAGTTTCAGTCCACAATTGTTATCCTCCATGTCCCTTTTAGGCAAACCAAGCTTATCAAACCAAGCTTATCAAACCTTTCCAAATTACCCACCATTGATCAAACTATTGTATTGCTGCATTTTCTATTTATTATTACGATAAATTTTAATAGCAAAAGTTGGTTATTTTTTCTATATTACTAAATGTAAATTTTGATCAACAAAATCAACTGGATGTTCCATTGTATTTCAATTTTTTTTTATTTAACAATAAATGTATAGTTGTGTGGACATTACTGCTGTAACATTATTTCTTTTGTTGCTTATATTAATTTTTATTGATAAATTGTGAGAAAATCAATTTATTTTTATATATAAATTTTATAACATTAATAAACTTTTCAAAGAGTAAATAGTGTTTCATTAAGTATATACAATACAAGGGTTTGCACTGTGAAAAAAAACTCAGGATGAATTTAAAAAAATATATTTAATATACCAAAAATTTAAATAATTCATTATTGTTGTAAACAATGTAATTATCTGCTCTACACAAGAAGCAACTGCAGTAGCATAGCAGTAGGTAGATTTTAAAATTATATCCGTGGTTTGAAGACAATTTGGAATAAGTGACAATATATTTCATGTTAAAAGAGATCAAATGGTAAAATTTAATAAAACATATTAGGAATTGATCATCAAATAATTTTTGTATTACAACAAAGCTAGCATGTCATAAATTTGTTTAACAGTTGATTTGTAAAGATATATTTATACCTTCAAGAGTTAAAGTTATAAGAAACATTGAAGATTCAAAACCAAGTTAAAAAAACATTTGTTGTTAAATATAAAGCAATTTTTAAAAGACACAGTTTAATAATTGTTATTTGTTAGAATTGTATAAACATTATTATTGTATTTTTTATACTCTATAAACATAATGTTACTTGGAGTTAATACATCAACACATAAATATTTCTTTAAAAGTTTACACTTCAAAAGGCCCAAGTACAAAATTTAATTGATGTCACAGATCCAAATTTATCTTTCACCATCTACATTCGCTTTTTATTTTCACAAGAATAAATGTTACACCCTCTTACTAACACCAATAAAGTACTTTATGAGTAATATTCCTCAACTTCTTTAATAAGAGGGTATTGAAAATTCGTTAAAGCAGCACATAACTGAAATATCACGGTTATTTGAGACATGTAAAAATTTGGAATTTGCTGCAATATATTGTAACACTTTATTCTTCGGATCGCCCTCTCAACATGTATCCTAGCTTTTGCTATGGTTTCTGTTTCATACACCTGTTCCTCTGTAAACTGAGGGGTACTTAGAAAAGGAGGAATATTTAAGTGTACCCCCTCAGGCAATAAATCTTTAATTAAGAAACCTTTATCCGCTAGAATAACATCACCATAGGTCATTGGGTCTAGAATGCCACAGTTTTTAACAATTTGTTTATCAGAAGTGGATCCAGGATAGGCAATGCTGACATATGTGATGACACCATTTGGTGCTACTCCTACAAGAACCTTCCAGGTGTTATGATGCTTATAAGAACTATATGTTAATTTTTGTTTTCCATGCTAGTGGGAGTAACTGAGTACACTTCTGTACAATCTAAGATGATTCTACAATTTCTAAATGATGAAAATGCAGTTGGAAGGCATGCTTGATTTTTTTTTCTTGAGGGAACCTTTTCCATTAGTTGTGTTCAAGATAGTGGCTGCATAATTATTAAAAAGGGGAAATGTCAAGGTTGCCAATAGCAACTAATAATTAATCTGTATCATCTCTGTGTGTGTCAAGCGAGAATAAAAAAGTCAGATCTTGAAATTCATTTTGTATAATTTTAATATAAGAATTTTTTACATTACGAATAGATAAATCATCACATCATATCTAAGAAAAAGAACAAACAAACATTGGTCCTTCGAGCCGGATATTTGTGCTATTCCACGCCATACAACCTACAAGATCAGCCGACAACGTTGAACGAGACAGTCGCAGAAATACATCGAGTGCTCCTTTGCCCCAGGCTTCAAGTCAAGTATACAATCCGATTGAACACATACTGACGATTTCACTGGACGGGACATCGAATCATCAAAAATCAGGGGAAGTGAGCTTTTGTTCCTTACTTATCTGCCTTTCATTTCAATTTTCTAACTTAGACTTCTTCAATCTTGAAATTTATTGTTCATTGTTAGTTTACTTTGACACATAATAGTTAAAACATTTAAATTTGAATTAAAATGGGGGATTTGCCTACGTTAAAAAAGATAAGAGCATCTCTTAAAGCGCGATTAACCTCATTTATTAAATTCATTGATAGGGACTCAACCCACGGTGAGATGAATGAGCCAACTCGCGCTGAAATTGAATTGCGCATCGAAAACGCGAATAGTATTCATACTCAATATCAAGAAACCCAATTAAAAATAGAAAGTTTACTGGACGCAATAACTGAGGAAGAAATAAATTACAGAGAAACGTTCGAAACATCATTTTATTCAGTTATAATTAAGGCAAAACAACTGTTGACAACAACCTCAGCTAGTGTCTCCAGTACATCTAGTCCTACTAGTGAACATTTTGCATTCAATCATACATATACAACCTCCAATATAAAACTTCCTTCTATTGAATTGCCAAAATTCAGTGGCAACATAGAAGAATGGTTAGATTTTCATGACTTATTTGATTCGTTAGTTATAAAAAATAATAGTATATCTGAAATACAAAAATTACATTATTTAAGAGCATGCATAACAGGTTCTGCTGAGAGAGTCATTGCTTCTATACCTCTCTCTGCTTCTAATTTTACTGTTACATGGAATCTTTTGGTTGAGAGATATTCTAACAAGGAATTGTTGTTGCATAACCATATTAAAGCCATCTTCAATTTAAAGGCAATCAATAACGAAGGTTCATTTTCAATCAGAAATTTAATTGATAAATTTTGTAGCAATCTTAGAGCTTTGGAGGCATTAAAACAACCAGTCGAACCTTGGGATGCCCTTCTCAAATATATTCTTTTGGAAAAATTAGATTCTGAATCTGTGAAAGAATGGGTGAAGGCCAACAATGGTAAAGTCAGTCAAGTTTCGGACCTCATATATTTCCTAAAAACGAAGGCAGATACTCTAGAAAGATATAATCTAAATAAACCCAATATTCAAGGGACTTCTGTCAATAATCATGTCAAATTCAGACACAACAGTACTAAGGCTCTTGTTAGTACAAAATCTTCTTTTCTTTCTTGTCCTTTATGCAACCAGCAACACAAACTGGTTCACTGTAGTCAATTTCATTCATTAGACATTCCTGCCCGTATCAATAAAGTACGTAGATTTAAATTATGCTTGAATTGTCTGCATTCTGGACATCAACAAGCTACGTGAAAATATGGCGAATGTAAGAAATGTAACCAGAAACATTATACTCTTCTCCATGAATTTATTGAAAATCCACTAAATCCATTGTCTCAGTTTAATGATCAAGTAGTTGCTTCTCAGAGTAGCCCTCAGACACTTTCTAATACTTCTCAAAATCAACAAATCCTTCTATCAACGGTTGTTGTCCAAGTTCGTGGCCATTTAGGGGTTGCTCATAATTGTAGAGCTCTTTTAGATAGTGGAGCTCAATCTAATTTTATTACATCAAGTTTAGTTGATTTGCTGGGTATTTCAAGGGAGCAGGTTAACATTTCTGTAGTGGGTATCGCTCATGTTTCTTTTAAAATAAATCACAAATGTAATATTGTTATTAACTCTTTACAATCTATATATTCTTTCCCCCTAGAGTGTTTAATCATTCCACAAATATGTGGACAACTTCCAGTTTGTCAAATTAATGCATCTTCGTTGCCCATACCTGCAAATATTCGTTTATCAGACCCAAATTTTCATACTCCTTCGGAAGTAAATATTCTGATCAGTGCTAGTATTTTTTGGGACCTGCTATGTGTGGGTCAGGTCAAGTTAGGTCCTGAAAAACCCATACTTCAGAAAACTAGATTAGGGTGGATCATTTCTGGTCCTTTAATAAATACCATATGTGGATTATCACACAATATCGAAACTGACGACCTTTCTAGGTTTTGGGAGATTGAGGAGTGCTCAGGTACTAAACTTCAGTCTGCAGAAGAGTTATTGTGCGAGGAGCACTTCAAATCAACCTTTAGGAGAAATTTGGATGGTCCGTTCATTGTGTCCATTCCTTTTAAGTCACAGGTTGACTCTTTGGGAGAATCCAGATCAATAGCTCAAAGAAGGTTCTATAGCTTAGAAAAACGGCTTCTTAATGATCCTATCATGAAGGAGTAGTATGTTGCATTTATGGAGGAATACTTGTCTTTAGGCCACATGTCAAGAGTTACTGATTGTACTTTGCCAGTACATAGTTATTACTTTCCTCATCGCGGGGTGATGAAGCAGGACAGTCTCACTACAAAACTGAGAGTAGTGTTCGATGGTTCCTGTCCGTCATCATCTGGTCATTCGCTCAACGATCTTCAGATGGTAGGTCCCGTCATGCAGAATGATTTGATATCTATCCTGTTGAGATTTAGAAGGTATCCATTTGTTGCATCTGCGGACATTGCCAAAATGTACCGCCAAATTCTTATTGATGATACTCAACGGTGTCTCCAAAGAATCTTATGGAGAAATCATCCGAAAGATCCTCTTCATTCATATGAATTAAATACAGTTACTTATGGCTCTACGTTAAGTAGTTATCTAGCCACTAGATGTCTCTATCAGCTATCATTAGAGCATTCTGATACATTCCCTCAAGCTTCTAAAATCATAGCTGAAGACTTCTATGTTGACGACTTGTTAACTGGTTCTGATTCGTTAGAGGACTTAATCCTTAATTGTAAACAAGTCTCTGAAATTCTTTCAAAAGGTTGCTTCCCACTTAGAAAGTGGACGTCAAACAATTCTTCATTTCTTAAGTCCATCCAGGAATCTATTTCATTAGACACTCCCTTCCTTTTTGGTGCCAATGAAAACACAAAGACACTTGGGTTACAATGGTGCCCTAGTTTAGATTCATTGTCCTATTCTATTGATTCAAATGTTACTCCCAAAATTATCACTAAAAGATCAATACTTTCTGGTATTGCTCAAATATTCGACCCTTTAGGTCTCTTAAGTCCATCAATCAAAGTCAAAATCCTTATGCAACTCCTTTGGTTAGAGAAGTTAGACTGGGATGAAGGAGTGCCATTGCATATTCAGTCTGAGTGGTTATCTTTCAGAGATCAGTTGCATGAGTTGAATAAATTGCAAATTCAAAGAAATGTAGTTCTCCCTAATTCTGTTCTTATTGAAATGCACGGATTCTGTGACGCAAGCGAAGTTGCTTATGGCGCAGCCATATATATTCGCAGTGTTGATAAAAAGGGTAACATTTTTATAAATTTACTTTGTGCTAAAAGCAAAGTAGCACCTGTAAAGAAGCTGAGCATACCTCGCCTGGAACTTAGCGGAGCTTTGATCTTATCACGTCTTTCTAAAATGGTTATTACTTCTTTGAACATTCAGTTCAATAAGATTTTTCTGTGGTCTGACTCAACCATTACCTTGGGCTGGATAAAAACTTCGTCACATTTACTAAAAACTTTCGTTGGTAATCGTGTTTCAGAAATTCAGTCCAACACAGATCCCGAAAATTGGAGACATGTACCTACGGATTGTAACCCTGCTGATTTACTCTCTCGAGGAATTGAACCTCAGGTTCTAAGCTCTTGTTCATTTTGGTGGCACGGCCCATCATTCTTGCTAGATTCTCCTGAAACTTGGCCAGTTCAAGTATCTTTTGATAAAGAAAAACTTCCAGAGTTTAAAACTATTAGCAACCAATTTATGATAGTTTCGTCTACTCCATTATTTGATTTTAAAAAATATTCGAGTTTTTCAACCTTGGTAAGGTCAGTGGCTTACTCTTTGCGTTTCTACTACAATTCTCAACGAAAGAACAAGGCCACTCGTGTTTTGGGGCATTTAACCACGCAGAAGATTAACAATTCTACCCTTACTCTAGTTAAGTTGGTACAAGCTGAAGGTTTCCCATCTGAGATTCAGTGCTTAAGAAGAGGTAATGCAGTTTCTTCTAAAAGCAGAATCTTATCACTTAATCCCTTTTTAGATCCAGGAGGATTACTCAGGGTCGGTGGTAGATTAAGTAATTCAAACTTTTCTTATCAAAAGAAACATCCTATTCTAATTCAATCTAATCATAAGTTTACTATTCTATTTTTCCGTCAAGAGCATTTCAAGCTGTTCCATGCAGGACCTCAACATCTCCTAGCTCACGTGCGTGAGAAATATTGGCCTTTACATGGAAAATCATTGGATAGGAGAACGGTTCGCGAATGCTTGCGTTGCTTTCGCTTCAATCCCGATCAAGTTAATCCCATCATGGGAGATCTTCCCCAATCAAGAGTCACCCCCTCATTTCCATTTGCTGTTACAGGAGTTGATTATGCTGGTCCATTTGCCCTCAGAACTAGTCGTCATAGGGGTGCTTCTTCATATAAAGGTTATATTAGTTTATTTGTTTGCCTATCGACAAAGGCCATTCATTTAGAGGTAGTAACGGATCTTTCCACCGAAGCCTTTATGGCGGCAATAAAACGATTTATAGCTAGAAGGGGCAAACCATGTCAGATGATGAGTGATAACGGAACCACATTTGTGGGTGCCAACAATTCTTTGTTGGAATTGGGTAAATTTTTGAAAACCAATGGTAATAAATTCCCTGATATGTGTGCTAAATCTGATATAAATTGGAAGTTCATACCGGCTCATTCTCCTCATTTTGGCGGTCTCTGGGAGGCTGGAGTCAAATCAGTGAAGGCTAACCTCAAACGAGTTATGACAGATACGAAATTAGATTATGAAAGATTTGTTACATTACTAACTCAGATTGAAGGAGTATTAAATTCTCGTCCTTTGAGTGCATTGTCTTCTAACCCTTCTGATCTTTTGCCTTTGACACCAGCTCACTTCCTCATTGGAAGAGCCATGGATTCCGTTCCAGAAATAAATCTATCAAACTCATCCATTACCAGTTTGTCTAGATTCCAGCAGTTGCAGCAACTTCGTCATCATTTTTGGAAACGTTGGTCTCTGGAATACATCTCCGAATTGCAAGAACGGAAGAAATGGAAAGTCAACCAATCTAAAATTCAGACTGACACACTCGTCCTCATCAAAGAAAGAAATTTACCTCCTTTAAACTGGTGTCTTGGGCGCGTAGAAGTTTTGCATCCCGGCGCTGATGGAGTTACACGAGTGGTTACCATAAGAACTTCAAAAGGACTTATAAAGCGAGCTGTTACAAACATTTGTCCACTTCCGGTTCCTAGTGATCAAAGTGAAGGTGCAATCACGTCTTAAGTTCTAGAACTGTTAATGCGTCTTAGTTAAAGAACATTTGTTTGATTTTTAAACTTAAAAGTTTATAATAATTATTGAAGATGTATTTGTTTATTTTTTATTGCATGTAATGCATTTCCTCATTTACTTGCTTACCTGTTAAATTGAAAGCGATCCTTTCAAGGTGGGGGGCATGTTCAAGATAGTGGCTGCATAATTATTAAAAAGGGGAAATGTCAAGGTTGCCAATAGCAACTAATAATTAATCTGTATCATCTCTGTGTGTGTCAAGCGAGAATAAAAAAGTCAGATCTTGAAATTCATTTTGTATAATTTTAATATAAGAATTTTTCACATTACGAATAGATAAATCATCACATCATATCTAAGAAAAAGAACAAACAAACAAGTTGTTTAAATAAAATTTCATGCAAGGCATATATCCATGTCATCACAATATTAGTGACAGTCGCTGTACTGCAATTAAACCTAATTGCCAAATCTTCATGTGGTAAATTTAACCTTAATGTCATCAGTGTCATTAGCATTTGGTCAATTTTGGGTAAAATTTTTACTTGTCAGTTTGCGTAATAATTTAACTCAAAACCTTCCATAGTTTCAAATAATGTTAAGTACAGAGCACTGGTTGGTATTCCTGTGTACATTAAAATATGAGCATCATTATTTTTAATTTGTTCAAAACTAAACCGACATGAAAGATTTTTTAATTTTTCACTTAATTGATTTACTTCTTCTTTAAGAAAGTAATTTTCCGCCCCTACAGATGCATTACTTCTTTCTGGTAGAGATACAGCCACTTTTTCTGTGTGGATTGATGTGGATGGACCTGGTTCAGGACTATTTGTTGATGGTCAATATCAACTGAAGATGAAGTTGCCCCTTCATCTAATGAGGAATTTATTTGCTGAGCCTGTCTTTTGCCAAAAAAAATATTCCTATTATATTAAGATATTCATTTAAATCAGATTTAAGCTTACCGTTTTTCTGGAGTAGAGAACACAAATTTTCTCTTTATGTTATGCTCAAAAATTGTAGGTCCATTTTTCCTATCTTGATCCACAAAATGACAACTACAAACTAACGAGTACTTAGATGGTTCTCTATCTTGCCTCCTGAAAACAGACCAAAATAAAGTTATTAATTTTAGCCTAACATACAAATAGCACAATTACATTTTAAATTATCTTTAAAAATCATGACAGAGACTTAGTATAAATCTGAAAAGACAATCACAGAATATCTAAAATATAAGTAATATTAAAACAAACTAATAAGTACTTTTACCTAATGAGATTGATCCACTTCTGCTTCTCTGAAATTTTCGAAGGGAATACAAAAAATTTGCATCTTTTTTGCTCACTGTAATGTTTACAGTTTGGAACGAAGCACATAACCATTTTACTAATAATGGGATGGATGTAATAATAAAATAACAGTCCAATCCTTATAAAAACGAATATCTAAAGTACTTTTGGGATAAAATCCACCTAAAAAAAATAAAAAATAAATTTAAATTTTTTTAACTTTGTAAACAAATTCAAAGATTTATTGATTAATTTTGAACTAATCGGATAAAAACAACAACAAAATACCTTGAAATAAAGAAAAAATAATTAAAGTTTTAATCCCACAGAATATAACCTCAAAATATGAACTTTGACAGTAAATATCTTAATACTTTGATACTCTTACCTCACAAATTCACGAACAAACTCTAAAACCAATCGCACAGAATAGATATTTGGGAGCGAAAATCCTTATTTATTTTTTTAAATATCAAAAAAATCAACGTTTCCAAAGTCTTACGGGAGAAACACATGCAAACGAGATTTGTTTGGAAAGGTTTTCAAAATCCCCACCCATTGTGACGTCAGTACTTAGGTAGTCCATTGTCATGTGTGGATGTCATGTCACCGCTGTCACTTGAGGTTCCGTTTGCCAAGTGCAACGTTGCCAAGGATTTCCGTACATGAAAACCATACATAACAGACTAGTAAAAAGGCCGATAGAAAAGTTAAAAAAGTTAAAACATACTCTGAAGAATGTGATGGCAAAACTGCAATATGTCTAGTGTGCTTCAATTAATCACATTAAAAAACAATTTTACTTATACAGGAACTATTATTGAGCAAAAACGTATTGTGACTCAAGTGGCCTTATAGTATTGGAAGTCGTAAGTTGATAGTTTCTAGTAGAACGTTTTTATTGTTAATTACCTCCGTAAAAGTGAGTTATAGTATTTATAAAAAAATGGATGTAAATAATATATATATATATATATATATATATATATATACATATATATATATATATATATATATATATATATCCTTACCTTATTAACAACATTATATATATATATATATATATATATATATATATATATATATATATATATATAAAGAAGCTTATTACACATTACACACACACATTACACACATTACTTACACATTTTATATCTTTGACTGCTACATATCTTTTCAAGGTAACCAACTTATAACAACTTTTCCATGGATGTTTGGTTTTTCATATTGTTTTTTTTTAGATGAACTGATGATGCTTCTTGGTTAAGAAGCGAAACGTCTTTAATAAATAGATTGAAGTAGTTCTTTGTCCTTTATTTCTCCACTTTGACCGAAAAACCCACCACTCTTCGAGTGTTCCTTAGCTTATATTAGATTATATATACAGATTGAACGAATTTAAAACGGAACATACGAAATCAATGTATTTCGGCTCAACTCCGCTCTAGGTGGTTGGCCAACAAAAGGTTGTCAAATAATTATATTATAAAAATCCAATACTTCAGCGGGCTGCTGGATTCTGAATTCATTCAAGAACAAGTCAAAACTAGACTACACTACACAAGCAGTTATTATGCTGTCAAACCACTTATCGCTTCCTTATAGTCCAAGAGATAGAGCCGAAATTTTGAACTGATCAGTAATATGACATTTCTCTATTGGGATATATTCATTGTAACTGGGTTAAGACTTTGCCTTACAGGCGGACGCCCCTCGTGGTACAGGGGGTGGCTATACAGGGATGAAGTTGTAATTTTTTTCAGAAAAATTAACGATCGATAATATGGCTGAAAATTTGCCCAGAGTAAGATCTTGGTATAACCAGACGAAATCCCAAAGGACGGACGCGAGAGTGGATACATAAGGGGTGGCGGAAAGGGGTGAAATTGCAATTTTTTGGGGAAAAATTAACGATAAGTAATATGTCCGCCATTTTCATGGCTCATTATTTAGCCCCTAAAAACTCTAAATCCAAAAGGGCGGACAGCTGGGTTGGTACAGAGAGCCATAAAACGGGGTCAAATGTACCACTTGCCTGCGCATTTTAGGTCTCGGTAACAATTTTCAAACTCATTTTATTATGATATTTTTATATCGATTGATTTGAAAATTTGTATGCTCACTTCTGTTACTATTCTGAGAAGCGTCAAGTAGAGTTTTCCTCAAAATTTTCCAAAAAAATTTCCGTAAATGAAAATTTTCGTAATTTTTTGAGGTAAAATCTAATTTATAGAATCCTTTCGATTTTCTGTAAGTTATACCATGATTTTTTTTCAAAAATTTTCAAACGATTTTTCCGATAAGAAAAAAAATTAGAAAAACTTTTCTAAAACATTTGATAAAACTCTACGTCATCGTCTGAATCTTTTATAGAATATTTTGTAGTTTTAAAATGATATTATGATAATGTTTTTTTTTTCAAACTATTTATTTAGATTTACTTTACAAATCACATTTTTTTCTTAAATATAAATATTTTACGAATTAATTTTTAATTGAATAAATGTTTGATATTTGATATTTTATTAAATTAAAGTAATTTTATAATGTTAACTATTAAATATTTTTGGTATAACAAATAGTAATTTTACTTATTTTTTATTACAATAAAAAGGTTTTTAAATTTATATTGCATAAATAATGGTTGTTCAGATATAAGAAAAATTTTATTTGGTCAAATAACTGTCAAAGTGTGGTAACACATTTTAAAGTTTCTCCACATTTTAAAGTTTAATTCGAGATTCCAACCCTGCGTTTAGTTGATAAAGTGCCGATTAAAATTTGCTCTTACTAAAACTAACTTTTCAGTGGTTTATAATCAAGAAACGTAAAATATTGTTAGCTAAATAGAGTATTTAAACAACAAAGTTTCTTTACACAAAAAATAAACTGTGAGTACATTACCAATTTAATACAAATTCAATATTATTAAATATTATACATAACCCATAATTCAATACAACACATCAATTAATCCAGTATCTGGTTTTTTGGCAAACTTCCACAAGTCGAACTAATTAGCCGATACAAGACCGGCTCTAGAAAAATTTTATCAAATGAAGAAAACAAAAATTAAAAATGGATAATTCTGAAAATATTAGTATACCTACTACATCATCAACATCGACATACTCCAATGCAGTAAGCAACTTCAATTTTCCTTCAAAAGAACAAGCCATTATTCTGTCAGCTATCCAAGGTATTAAAATACATGAATACATAGTAGCCATAGGGTCTCTACTCACACCAAAAAATGTTATCTTTGCATCACGAATAGCTAACAACAGAGTTTGTATTTACTTGAACAATACTAGCATAGTAGATACCTTACTAAACAACCATAAAACAGTACTCATCCAAGGCAATGAGATAGAAATTCGAAGACTTATTACGCCAGCAAGGAGACTAGTAATATCAAACATCTGCCCCAGCATTCCGAACAGTATTTTAGAAGAAGAACTGAAACAACTAGAAATAACTGCAGTATCCAAATTAACGTTTTTAAAAGTTGGCATGCCCGAGTCTGAGTATAGTCATGTCTTAAGCTTTAGGCGGCAAATATTTGTCTCTCCGATAATCACCAAACCAATTCCAAATACAATCTTAATAACCTATGACAACACTCCTTACAGAATCTTCCTATCCCTAGATGGTTTAAATTGCTCTAGATGTAATACTACTGGCCACAAAGAAGAAAACTGCACATCAACATCAACTGGTACAGAAACACTTAAAGATCCTTATACCTCAGAACTCGAACTCATGGAAATAAATCAGAATAATTCAGCAACAAATATTTCAGATGATACAATCAACTGTTTCAACCCTATTTCTGCAGATATCCCAACGACAAATGATTCGCTTATAGTACACAGCATACCTTCAACTAAAGCTAACAGCAATAATAGTAAAACAACCAATCAAGCAAAAAGGCAAATTTCAACCTCTCCTGAAATCTCAGAAACTAAAAACCTAAACGAAACTTTCATAACTCCAAAAAAATCCGCACACAAAAAAAAAGAAAAAGGCTTTAGATGTCGAAGCCACATTAAAACCAATTGAAAACATTTTAATGACAGCATCTCCTTCATATACGCTAAATTTCTCTGAATTATGCGACTTCGTGATAAACGCAATAGGATCAAAATTTCCTGAAGTCACAGCTAAAAACTATACAGAAGATTTTGACGGCTTATACACCTTATTAAAAATGGTTCACTCAAAATTAAATGATAGACGCATGAAAAATAATATCACAAGAATTATAAAGAAAATAAATCCAACAAATGAATCTTCCCTCACTGAAGAAAGCGACTACGATTTATCTCAATAGTCCAATTATATTCATTCTTCAATGGAACTTGAATGGCTATTATAGCCACATTGAAAACATTAAAATGCTAATCAATGAACTGTCACCACTAATAATATGTCTTCAAGAAACTCGTCTTTCCAACAATCAAGCAAAACTAAAAAATTATATGCCCTATACAAAAAATCGAGCAGTACAGCAAATATCCAGTGGTGGAGTCGGAATTTTTGTACATTCAACCATCCAATCCCAAGAAATTCCGTTAAATACAAATCTGGAAGCAGTAGCAGTTTCGGTAATACATCATTTTAAAATCAACATATGCAACGTATATTTACCACATCCTGACGAAACTACTCTATTAGAACTTCAAAATGTAATTAAACAAATTCCATCTCCAAAATTAATTTTGGGTGACACAAACTGTCACAACATCGCATGGGGATCACAAAGAACAGATAAAAATGGACGAATATTATTAGAAGCAATTAATAACATAAAACTAGTTTTATTAAACACAGGAGCACCTACTAGATTCAATGCACATAATGGCACTTTTTCCTCCATAGACTTATCTATCAGTGATTCAACTTTAGCTCCATTTTTACAGTGGAATACATTGGACCACCTATACGACAGTGATCATTTTCCGATAATAATTACTCATGACAAAGATGAAAAAACCTGTACAACACCATATGAAACTTGGAAATTAAAGTCAGCCGATTGGGAAAAATACTCGAACTTAGTAAGCATACGTATACCAAATCTCGTTATATCAGATAATATAGACACTACTCTATCATCTTTCAATGGTATAATTTTAGACGCAGCCAGAGATTCTATAGGAAAAACCAAAAATATCACAAAAGCTCCTCTTCCTTGGTGGAACACTGAAATCGCATCCGCTTTAAAGCAAACAAAACATGCTTTTAATATATACAAAAAGTTTAACACACCTAATAACTTAAACAATTTTAGATCTTTAAGGGCCAGATCTAGATTTTTAATAAAACAAGCAAAAAAAGAGAGCTGGACCAATTACGTGTCGTCAATTGACTCGTCTACGCCCATAAGGGATATATGGCAAAAAATAAGGAAAATAAAAGGTTCAAAAACATTTAACCATATTGACACAATCACTACAAATGATCTAACAACTTCAGACAAACACGAAATCTCAGAAATTTTAGTAGAACACTATCAGTTGTATTCAAGCAATCAGCAGTACCACCCAAATTTCTTAGAACACAAAGAAAGAACAGAAGCATCAAAAATTAATATAGAAGATACTGCTGATCCACTAAACACTTCCATAACACTTGATGAATTAAATGAAAGTCTTAATAACCTCAAAAATACCTCACCTGGACCTGATGACATACCACCAATTTTCATAGAAAAACTACCTATAAGCGCGAAGGTTACTTTAGTAGAGATCTACAACAAAATTTATTCGACCCATAAATTTCCATCTCTCTGGCGCGAAGCAATTATAATACCATTTTTAAAAGACAATAAACCAAAAAACTTATCTTCTTCGTATCGACCAATATCTCTTACCTGTAGCATCTGTAAAATAATGGAAAAAATTTTAAGCAAAAGATTAAAATGGTACTTAGAAAAGAAAAATCTCCTTACATCCATCCAAAGTGGGTATCGATCAGAACGGTCTACAATAGATAACATTATAGCATTAGAATCTGAAATACACGAAGCTTTTATACATAAACAAAAATTAATAGCAATTTTCTTTGACATCACAAAAGCATTTGACACCACGTGGACATATCACATCTTAAAAACAATGAAGAGTTGGAAAATAGATGGTAAATTCCTAGCCTTCGCCAAAAACTTCCTGGAGAACAGAAGTATAAAAGTTAAAACAAACGGTGTCATGTCAACTAAGAAATCACTGGAAAATGGTATCCCTCAAGGATCTGTATTAAGCCCCCTGCTATTCTTAATAGCAATCAACAACGTATCTAACCATTTTATGCTTCCAGTAAAAGCAAACCTTTACGCCGATGATCTTGTAATATATATGAGAAGTAAAAACCTAAAATCAGCTGCATCAATATTACAAAATACACTAAATAAATTAGAAGGGTGGTCTTTAGATATAGGCTTGAGATTTTCAACCGAAAAAACTAAAGTAATAATATTTGACAAAAGAAAAACACAACACCACTTAAATTTAAAACTTAACGGAAATACTCTTATAACAATCAACGAAATCAAATTTTTGGGAATGACATTCGACTCTCAACTAAAATGGACATCGCACATAAATGAACTAATTAAATCATGCCAACAGAGAATAAATCTTCTAAAAGTTCTTTCCAATCACAAATGGGGCGCAGACACAACTATTCTTCTGCGATTATATCAAGCTCTAATTAGAAGCAAACTAGATTATGGATGTATATGCTACGAAACTGCTACTAAAACTCAAATGAACAAACTGGACATCATCCAATCCACAGCATAACGCATAGTTTTCGGAGCTTTCAGAACCACGCCAATTAGCAGCCTTCAAGTCCTAGCAGGAGAACCGCCATTAACTCTCAGAAGACAATATTTTTCAATGTGTTGTGCTACTAAATATCTCAGTGCAAAGGAAAACCCGTTTATAACAAGCCTAATAAGGAGCAACCCTCCAAATCTGTACTCAAATTATTGCCCTAGAAACTTACCTTTCAATGAACGAATAAATCGATTTGAATTCGATATACATCAATTGAGAGCCACTTCTACAAACAGATGCCAGTCTCCTCCCTGGAAAGTTCAAATACCAAAAGTAGATTTTACCTTACTTAACTATCCCAAACATTCACACAATCCTTCTGAAATACAACAACAATTCCGGTCTACCATCTCCAGATACCCTGATTTCAAACTAATTTTTACTGATGCCTCTAAAAGCAGTAATGGTGTAGCTGCTGCAGCTATTTTTGAAGACAACACCTCTGTCACCCGTCTAGCCAAGGAGTGTAGCATATATACTGGAGAACTGCAGGCAATCTTCAACGCACTGAACCAATGTACCAGCATTGATACAAACTTTCTTATTATATCAGATTCTCTAAGTGCCTTAAATGGTGTCAAGCAGATGTATCCTACTCATGCCAATTTAGCATTAATAAAAGACATGCTATACAATGCCCAAGCATGTGGTAAAAACATAACATTTTTATGGGTACCATCCCATGTTGGGATAAAGGGTAATGAAGCAGCTGATAAAGCAGCAACAGAAACTATCAATAACATGACAATTCCTATTATGCAAAACATACCAATTTCAGACCAAAAAACATTAATAAAAACTTACATGAACAAAATCTGGCAAGTAAAATGGAACCAAACAGAAGCAAAATTAAAAAGTATCAAACCAGATGTTACTTCTGCTTTACTACCGCTCCCAGCTAAAAGACATGACCAAGTAGTTATTAATAGACTGCGGCTAGGTCATACAAAATTTACACATGGATACATCATCTCCAAGGACCCTCAGCCGATTTGTCACATCTGTCAAATACCATTTTCAGTGCAACATATAATGATAGACTGTCCAGTGTACTCAAACACAATTTGAAAGAAACTCTAAAAGAAGACATCAGCAATACAATAAATTTTATCAAAAATTGTAAACTGTATAACAAACTGTAACATAACATAAAATGTTTGTATTTTACAAAACTGTTATGTAAATTTTAATAATATACTAAATGTAACTTTTCTAAAATAAAGATATACCACCCGCTAATAACCCTAGGGGTTGATGCGGTAAAAAAAAAAAAAAATTTTATTTATTATTACATTAATAATCAAATACAAAATATATTATTTCTATTTATCAATAGGTAAAATTCAATTTGTAGAATTCCTTTAACATTTTACAAATAATTATTAATAAAAATCAATTTAATAGTGGAATTATCAATTTTTTAAGTTTTGAAATTTACTTTGTACTTAGATATTTTCAATATTTTTTTTAACTTTCAAATTGATTGAATTTTTTTTTCATTAGTTAATTATAATTTTACAAATTCTGTTTGGACATTAATTTTGCATCATTATTATTTTAAAATATTAAAATAATAATGATGCGTGTTCCATTTAGATCAGTAATTCTAGACGCATGCGCTAAATGTAATAAGTATCAAGATGCTTTTATCCAACTTGGTGAAACTGACTTCGATTGTAATGAAGTTTTTTGAAACCTTAGAAACTTTCATATGTCACTTATATGGAACAGGACTGACGAGAACAATTCCAAAAAGAAAAGTAAACGATGTCAGATTTTCACTATTTAACCGGCAGTATAAGTTGCATGATATGAACGAGCCTTTTTAAAAAAAAAACTAAAAAATTTCGATGCTTCAAGCTTACCACCATGTCAAGATGAATTACACCAACATCTACTGCGAGCCCATTGTATTTCAAATATTTGGACAAATGCTCATAAAAAAGTACCAACAGAATTGATTGTTGAAGAACATGGTTGGGAGTTTGAAGATGAAACATATAAATTCAAATGGTTTAGTGGACCTCAGATGCCAGAATCAATTCGAGAAGTAGTGATTGAAAATGAAGCAGATAATAAATGTGATATTATTGAAAGTGAAAGTGACGAAGATGATGAATGTGATGACATCAGTGATAGTGAGAAAAATGACGAAATTTTTAAAGTTTTTCTAAATTTTTTTTTCTTATCGGAAAAATCGTTTGAAAATTTTTGGAAAAATTCATGGTATAACTGACAGAAAATCGAAAGGATTCTACAAATTAGATTTTACCTCAAAAAATTACGAAAATTTTCATTTACGGAAAGTTTTTTGGAAAATTTTGAGGAAAACTCTACTTGACGCTTTTCAGAATAGTAACAGAAGTGAGCATACAAATTTTCAAATCAATCGGTATAAAAATATCATAATAAAATCAGTTTGAAAATTGTTACCGAGACCTAAAATGCGCAGGCAAGTGGTACATTTGACCCTGTTTTATGGCTCTCTGTACCAACCAAGCTGTCCGCTCTTTTGGATTTAGAGTTTTTAGAGGCTAAATAATGAGCCATGAAAATGGCGGACATATTACTTATCGTTAATTTTTCCCCAAAAAATTGCAATTTCATCCCTGTCCGCCACCCCTTATGTATCCACTCTCGCGTCCACCCTTTGGGTTTTTGTCTAGTTATACCAAGATCTTACTCTGGGCAAATTTTCAGCCATATTATCGATCGTTAATTTTTCCGAAAAAAATTACAACTTCATCCCTGTATAGCCACCCCCTGTACCCCTGTAGGGGCGTCCGCCTGTAAGGCGAAGTCTTAACCCAGTTACAATGAATATATTCCAATAGAGAAATGTCATATTACTGATCAGTTCAAAATTTCGGCTCTATCTCTCCGACTATTAGGCAAGCTCCTCTCTCCTTTAAAGGAGACAGATAGTTGAACGATATTTTATACAATGTCTATCACCGGGTATGGATTTATTTTTGTCCAAGTTTTATATTGGTCCACTATTTCAAATGCAGTTCAAACAGACATATATTAAATTGTATGTTCCGTTTTAAATTCGTTCAATCTGTATATATATATATATATATATATATATATATATATATATATATATATATATATATTGTTATGATGTATTGTTTGTTTGAATGATGAGCAATGAGTATTTTTAATAATATAGGGTTTTTATCGCGGTTCTCAAAGAATTAGTTTGTAAGTACTTTTTTAAATTATCTTTATTATAACTATTATGAAACACACATATATATCTAACATAGCCAATGTAAATTTAAAATAAACTATCTTTAAATTGATACTCTTATAAAACTAATTAGATTCTATAGACAATGTAAAATTTAAACAAACTATCTTCAAAATTGAAATTGTTATGACATTAACTAAATTATATTAACAAAATTTTGTACCTTTCTTTCACTGAATGCCTAAATGAACTGTTTTCCACTATATAGATTCTAATCACCACTGAATGTCTTCGTACTTCGGTTATCCTTGTTGTTGTGAAATTACTTTTTCCAATTATCAGCTTCTACCAATTTAAGATATATTTTTCTTTACCAGCATTTATAAACCACCAAGCAAACCAGCAAAACAGCATTTATATTTATTCTTCTTTTCCATATACCAATATCCAATTATTATAAGTTGATTTATACTAATCTCCAATCATAATATAATTTTAATTTCTTCCAATATACTTTTTTTAATCTTCAATAATTATTTGTGTATATTTATAAATGTGCATTAAAATATATGCATAATTTTTAATCTTCATTTAACTCACTATATTAAACAATTGGACTATTTGTAACTGATTCACTGACTCCAACTAACTTTCATATTTCTTACTAAACCTTTCTGACTGCACTATCTTGAAAATTCTGAACAATTGACTTCACTAACTTAATGAGTCTATCTTCTACTAACTTTCATAATAAACTGGCCATCTTGAATCCAAATCACGGGTATTTATATCTTTTCAATCTTCCAGAACCATCTGGTAAGAAATCATGTTCTATTTAGTTCTATTTCTTCTATATGAATGTTCTCGAAAAAAAAATATCTATTCGATCCACCAACATAACCATTTTTCCAGAATGTTCCAACATAAACACAGGTCAAATTCTGCATTCTGGAGAATTCGTTAATGTTCTATTGATAATTTTGTTGACATTTAGGCTTTTCAGATCAGAATAAACATTTAAATCATTAAATATATATAAATTAAACATTTTAAACTAACATTATTATTATAACCCCACTTTATATTCGTATTATGATTAATTTCTGTCTGTCAATTTACTGTATAGTTGGTTGCCTATGCACATGGCTCACTTAAATATATCTACCACATTATAGTTACTAAAATACAACTTTTTACAATTATTATATGCTAATTTCTTAAAAATGCCCTCACATAAATATATTTTTATAAAATTTTCTAGTATATAACTTATTAAAATAATCAAATACTTTTAATATCTAATATTATGTAGTATATAACTTACAAATTATTATCTATAAACCCTAATCTTATCAATACCCCAAAATTAAATTTAAAATAAATAATTTACTGATTATTTTTTTAAATATTAATTTTCTCATACCTTAGTAAATATCAATTTAATAAATCATTTTTTTTTTATTTAAATTGTGTTAAATACATCCCTGTTCGCTGTTTATGTCAAACTGTCATGTCAAATAAAGTTTGTGTGTTGTTTTATTGTGTTTACATTTTACAATGGATGTTAAGATACAAATCTAGGAATTATTTCCATTCAACAGGCTTTCATCGATATAAATTGGTAAGTTTTATACTTTATTATATTAGAAAGACATTTATAAAATCAATTTTGTATCTAACCCCAAATTATGATTTTTAGGGTACAAAATAATTTCCATATATACAAAATTCAACAAGTATGATGTCAAATTGATTCACAACAAAGAAATCTACCATCTATCTATGAAATGGATCTATCAGTAAGTTATTAGTGTTATTATATTTTTGTTAAAGGTATAGAAAACATTATTCAATCTCTTCATGATATTGAAAAATGTCGTTGATATGAAACATGCCTCTTAGTCTGTTCTCTGCATCTATTAACACATAACTATTTAGTCCATTCTGATTTTCAATTGTATATGGACCTTCAAACATTGGTTGTAATTTCTTACAACGGTTTTCTTTAACATTACTTTTTCTAAGTGAACGAATTAACACTAGGTCTCCTTTTTGAAATGTGATTGGTTTTTTTATATTTCGATTTTGTCTTCTGATATATTTTTCAGCTTTCCTCCTAATTCGGTTATTCACTTTCTGCATTACTTGTTCTAACATATCCTGATTATATTCACTAATCCACTTTCTGTTTCCTATATGGCCAAACATTAAATATTCTGGTACTTCCTCTGTATTCAAATTATGTGTATTATTTAAAAAATATTCTACTTGTAGTATATGTTGCTGCCAAGTTTCATGTTGACTTTGGCACAGTATCCTTAAATATTTTATAACTTCTTTAATATATCTTTCTGCAGGATTTGCCTGAGGATGTCTGATATTTGTAAAATGAATGTTGATTCCCTTTTTACTCACAAAATGTCCGAAATTTTTGGTTGTTAAAATATGTAGCATTATCTATTATGCAATTTCTAAATGGTCCTATTTCTTCGAAAAATTGATTAATATATAATTTTAATGTTTTAACATTTGTTCTGGAGCAAGGATATAGTTTAATAAATTTTGTATATAAATCAACTATCACTAGTATATGCTTTTTTCCTGTTGGACTGAGAACTAAATTTGAAATAAAATCCATGGAAACTGTATTTAGTTTTTCATATACAACATTAGATTTATATGTGTTCTGGTTTTTGAAATTCTTTTCTTTGTTTAGTTGACATATTGGGCATTGGGTAGTAATTTCTTTTGCTATACTTATGTCATTGTTTGCAAAAAAATTGTCCCTAAATAGCATCCATAGCTTTCTTGAACCAATATGCATATAATTGTTATGTAAATTTTGCAATATTTTCTTTGCTAAAGTTCTAGTTATTACATATACTTCTATGCCATTTATTATTTTATAATAAACTCCATCTTTCTTAAGGACTTTTTGTTTTTCACTCAAATTGATCTGATCTCTTATAATTTCTTCTTTAGAATATAATCCAGTACTTTCTACTAATTGATTTAATCCAATTTTTATTGTTCGCTGCCCTTTTTGTGGTGTATTTTCTAACCTTGATAAAGCATCTGCCACTATATTGGATTTTCCAGAAATGTATTTGATTTCAAAGCAGTATTCACTAAGTATTAGACTCCACCGATGTATTCTACTGTTTCCATATTTGTTATTTAATATTGACGTTAAAGCTTGGTGATCTGTTTCTATTGTAAATTCATTACCCAACAAATAAAATCTTAATTTTGTGACACAGTGTATTATACTTGCTAGTTCTAATTCTGAAACTGAGTAACCCTTTTCATGTGGCTTTGTGATTCTTGAAATGAATTGTATTGGGTATTCGACCCCATCATGTATTTGTAATAATACCCCTGATAATCTCTCTATTGATGCATCTGTTCTTAATATGAATGGCTGTGTGTAGTCAGGATAGTATATTTTCAAATTTGACAGAAAAATGTTTTTAATCCCTTGGAATGCTAGTTCTCTTCTCTGATCCCATCTCCATTTTACACCTTTTCTCAGTAGTTCAAGTAATGGGATTTCTTTTATTCTTAGATCTGGTATCATCCTTTTATAATAATTAATTATTCCAATGAATCCTCTTAAAGTTCTTAAATTGTGTGGTGTTTTATATTCCTGAATGACTTGTGTCCGTTCTCGATCCATTTCGATTCCCTTAGTATTAAGTTTATAACCTAGATATATTACTTCTTTTTGAAAAAATGTACATTTTTCTTGATTTATTTTTAGTCCAACTTTGTCTAATCTA
The DNA here is from genome assembly GCF_040954645.1 of Diabrotica undecimpunctata. Taxonomy (NCBI): domain Eukaryota; kingdom Metazoa; phylum Arthropoda; class Insecta; order Coleoptera; family Chrysomelidae; genus Diabrotica; species Diabrotica undecimpunctata. The sequence continues at coordinate 80,932,939 of NC_092812.1, read as the reverse complement.
TTTATTATAATTTTTAGGTGTTTCTCATGATCTTCAGCCGTTTTAGAAAAAATTAATATATCATCAATGTAGTGAATTACAAAATGTTCATATTGATCCAAAATATCATGAAGACATCTACATAGGGCACTGCAAGATGATTGAAGTCCAAATGGTACTACTTTGAATTGATATACTACTCCATCTGAAATCCTGTATACTGTCTACTTTTTCTTTCTAAAGGTATTAACCAAAAACTATGCTGTAAATCGATTTTAGTGAAAACTGACATTCCTGTAATTCTTCCTAGTATTCCATCTATACTCATCGGTGCTTCAAATTGCTTTTCAGTAATCTTGTTAATATTCCTTGCATCCAAACATAACCTGATTTCACCTGATGTTTTACGTACTACTACTATAGGATTTATAAAACGTGTGTCTGCCTTCTCAATGATTCCATCTTCTAACATATTATTAATTGTTTTGTTTACTTCTTCTCTGTATTTATATGGTATTGGGTATGATTTTGTTTTAAAATCTTTTTCTTCTTTAACTTTTATACTATGGATATAATTTTGTGCAATTCTATTTTCTTTATTGACAAGTCCCTTGTGTTGCTGCAATATGGAAATAACTATTGATTTATATTCTTCAGGGCAATTTAAAACTTTCATCATATCTTCTTCTTTACAAATAAAATTATTCTTCATTATGTACTCATTATTCCTTGCTTCCAATTTTACGCACTCCACCTCGTAGGCATCCATCTGCTTAAAATTTCCATTCCTTAAATATTCACTACAATAATTATTCTTTACATTCTTTTGTGACATTTCCCTATCATCAAAATACATTTCTTCTTCATAAACATCATTATTTTCTTTTAATAATATCCTATCAACTCTTATTCCTTCTTCCACCTCATCTTTCTGCATAAACTTAATTATTTGCCCTTCCAAAGTTACCATTTTTTCTTCAAAATCTATCTTTACTTTCTTCTTTTCCAATTCATCATTTCCCATTAATATATCAACACATAAATCCTTGACAATAAATCCTTGCATATTAATTTCTTTATTAAGAATATTAATTTTAAAATTGGCTAGTTTATCAATTTCACCCAACTTCTTATTATTTGCACCAACAATTTTAATTTTTGGAATCTTTATTATATCTGATAGTTTTAATGTATTAAAAATAAAATTCTCCGAGACTTAAGTACTTTCTGAACCAGTATCTATCATAATTTTAATCATTTTATTTTTGGCCAAAGCATTTATATAAATTAAATTAATAGAGTCAATAATTTTGTCTTCATCTAGAGAAATAAATTCAGAAGGTTTTTCATAATAGCAATGGCCTAACTTGTAATTCAGAAAGTTTACTGCACAAAATTTTGATTATTAGAATTGTCAGATTGTATCTGACCACTTGGATCTGATGTCCTATGTCTTTCCCTACTATGACTTCTACTCACATTTTCTTGCCTTGTACTATTTCGTTCCCTGTCTTCGCAGCTCCTATTCCCTTGTACACAATTTACCTGTCTGTTATAGTTAGGTCGCTCTGTATTTCTTCGATTATTAAAATCTTGTCTATTATTATTAGTACTGTTATTAAAATGTTGTCTATTATAATTACTGTTATTATTATTAAAATTTTGTAAATTATTACCATATCTATAATTATTATATGATTGTCTATATTGTTGATTATCATTTTTTTTGTATTGAAAGTTATTATTGCTTTTCTGTTGTTATTATTACTTGTCATATTGCCTCTTTGTATTCTTTAAATAAAATTAATAAAACTATCTATTGTTTGAATATTTTGTACAGTTACGGTTTGCACAACATCAGCATCAAAATGTCTAGATACATTTAAGACTGTTTCATCCTCTCTAAGCGGTGGTTCTAAATATTTTGCAACTGTTATCAGTTTCAATGCATAATCTACCATATTTGATTTTAAATTTTGATTATACTTTCCAAAATATAGAATTTCTCTAAACTTAGCTTGCTCTAGTTCACCCCAATAATAATTTAAAAATTTATTTTCAAATGTTTGAAAATTATCTAAATCATTTTCAATACTAGCAAACCAAGTTGCTGCATTGTCATTTAATGTCATTCTAATATAATCTTTAATATCATTAATATTATTCACAAATCTTAATTTATGTTTTAAACTATTTATGTATACCCTAGGATGCAAATTTTATATATTACCAGAGAATTTAATCCCAGTCTCATTTGTTAAATTTAAGTAAGGTCTCCCTATGTCTCTCATTTGTGAAATATCATCTATTCTCTGTTCCACATTTCTTATTTGATTACTATTTATTTGGATATTCTGTTGTATATCGTCTAATTTTTCTTCTGTGTTTCTCCTATCTTCGTTAATTTTTACTTCTAAGTTACATTTCTGCAACTCTATTTTCTGTTCTATATCTATCTTATTATCTTGAATAATCCTCTTTACTTCTGTCCTCTCATTGTCTATCCTTTTCTTGTAGTCATTCCGTATACTTTTTATTTCATTTGCTACTTTTTTCTCTGCAGCTTTAAGTTTTTTATCCATTTGTTTTTCTATTTGCTTTACAATTTTATTATTATTATCTTCTATTTTCTTTTCTAATTTTCTATAATTCTCTTCCAATTTCTGTTCCATTTTTTTATGTCCTCTTTGACTTCTTTTGAATTCTCTTCCATTTTTTTCGTATTCTCTTCCATGTTCTGTTCTATTTTTTTTATGTCTTCTTTGACTTCTTTTGAATTCTCTTCCATTTTTTTCGTATTCTCTTCCATTGTCTTGTTCATCTGCATCATTAATGACATCAAAGCTGCCATATTGACATTTTCCTCTCTTTCTGGATTCATTTCTGCAGTATCTTGTGGAACTTGAACTAAACTCTTCTCTTGTATAGGTTGTGTTTCTACTTCCACATCTTCTTCATTCTTTTTGCTTCTTGTACCTTTCTTTCCTTGAGACATTTTGAGACTTTACTTGTTCAAATATAATTAAAAATAAAATATACAATTTTTTTTTTAATGAAAATTAATTTAATTATATGAGAGCACTTATCTTCCCAAACTAATTCTTTTAAATAGAGAGCCACCGCGTTGGGTGCCAAATTGTTATGATGTATTGTTTGTTTGAATGATGAGCAATGAGTATTTTTAATAATATAGGGTTTTTATCGCGGTTCTCAAAGAATTAGTTTGTAAGTACTTTTTTAAATTATCTTTATTATAACTATTATGAAACACACATATATATCTAACATAGCCAATGTAAATTTAAAATAAACTATCTTTAAATTGATACTCTTATAAAACTAATTAGATTCTATAGATAATGTAAAATTTAAACAAACTATCTTCAAAATTGAAATTGTTATGACATTAACTAAATTATATTAACAAAATTTTGTACCTTTCTTTCACTGAATGCCTAAATGAACTGTTTTCCACTATATAGATTCTAATCACCACTGAATGTCTTCGTACTTCGGTTATCCTTGTTTTTGTGAAATTACTTTTTCCAATTATCAGCTTCTACCAATTTAAGATATATTTTTCTTCACCAGCATTTATAAACCACCAAGCAAACCAGCAAAACAGCATTTATAATTATTCTTCTTTTCCATATACCAATATCCAATTATTATAAGTTGATTTATACTAATCTCCAATCATAATATAATTTTAATTTCTTCCAATTTCCTTTTTTTAATCTTCAATAATTATTTGTGTATATTTATAAATGTGCATTAAAATATATGCATAATTTTTAATCTTCATTTAACTCACTATATTAAACAATTGGACTATTTGTAACTGATTCACTGACTCCAACTAACTTTCATATTTCTTACTAAACTTTTCTGACTGCACTATCTTGAAAATTCTGAACAATTGACTTCACTAACTTAATGAGTCTATCTTCTACTAACTTTCATAATAAACTGGCCATCTTGAATCCAAATCACGGGTATTTATATCTTTTCAATCTTCCAGAACCATCTGGTAAGAAATCATGTTCTATTTAGTTCTATTTCTTCTATATGAATGTTCTCGAAAAAAAATATCTATTCGATCCACCAACATAATCATTATTCCAGAATGTTCCAACATAAACACAGGTCAAATTCTGCATTCTGGAGAATTCGTTAATGTTCTATTGATAATTTTGTTGACATTTAGGCTTTTCAGATCAGAATAAACATTTAAATCATTAAATATATATAAATTAAACATTTTAAACTAACATTATTATTATAACCCCACTTTATATTCGTATTATGATTAATTTCTGTCTGTCAATTTACTGTATAGTTGGTTGCCTATGCACATGGCTCACTTAAATATATCTACCACATTATAATTACTAAAATACAACTTTTTACAATTATTATATGCTAATTTCTTAAAAATGCCCTCACATAAATATATTTTTATAAAATTTTCTATTATATAACTTATTAAAATAATCAAATACTTTTAATATCTTATATTATGTAGTATATAACTTATAAATTAGTTTCTATAAACCCTAATCGTATCAATATATATATATATATATATATATATATATATATATATATATATATATATATATATATAAATGTTTTGCATACCTAGATTACCATTTTTTTGTTATAAATCGAACATAACGAGAGGTGGTGTTATAGAGAGATAGAAAATAATCGAATAAGAGGAAAAAGTTAATATAATATTCAATTGTTATAGGTTTCAGTTTATCCAGCGTCAGAAAAATCGCTAAAGAAGGTCGTGAGGTTGAAAATGGAGAAACCCCCTGATTCTCCATACCTAATAAACGACAAAAAAAGTCCTCCAGCTAGATCCATGTGATCAAAGTATATTACGGAGACAAATATATGATTTTTATCGTTGCGATAAACACGTTTCCACAATTAATAAAATTCACCAAAAATTTGTAAATGAATTGAATTATGCAGGAAGTAGAGAAAGTATGAGGATGGAATTTCACAAATTTAGGTTTCGCTGGAAAAAACAGAAACATGTTGATAGAGAAACACTAAATTAGACATTTAAGGCTGCAATATCTGAGGAAAATCAAGAAAGCAAGAGATGCAAATAAATTTATAGTGCTTACTGACGAAACCTATTTACTTACGAGCCATATTGCAAAAAACAATTTGTGTGACCAGTAATAATGGACTTATTACTGGTGTCAAAAGAGCAAAGTTTAATTATTGTTGGGGTAGGAAATGAACAAGGTTTTGTTCCTGGTTCTTATTTAAGGTAGAAGTCGACGTCAAAATCTGAAGACTATCATAATGACATGAACTATGTAAATTTTAAAAAATGGTTGGAAGAACATCGTTTGTGTAATTTCCCTCCGAATAGTGTAATAGTATTAGATAATGCGCCATACTATAAAACACAGGAAGACAAATGTCCCACATCTGCATCGAACACACTTATCAACGATAAGTGTGTTATGCAATAATGGTTTCGGGAAAGAAATATTGCATGTACTGCCTCTATGTTAAAGCCTGATCTCTATAACATAATAAAATTGCATAAACCACGTTATGTAAAATATTCAATCGATAGAATTATACGAGCACAAGGACATGGTGTATTTAGACTCCCACCATACTATTCATATTTAAATCCTATTCAAATGTTTTGGGCAGCTTTGAAATCAGGTGGGAGCCAGAAATGTAAACTTTACATTTACGTCAATCCAGCAGCTGTCGGACGAATTTTTTCAAACCTTTCCTGTGGAGGAGTCGACAAAATAACAGACAAATCGCAACTGAACGTGAATTGATATCAAAGGAACCACTAATTGATGTAGTCGTAGATCGTATTGTTATTAATCCAGAGGAAGATTTAGATAGCGACGATTTACAATTAAATTCCATCAGCGAAAATAGCGACCTTGATGATTTTTGAAAATAAAAACAGGTAAATCTATTTTTATAAGCTTATTTCCACAACCGTTGGAAACAATTTATTTTAACTATATATCGTACAATTCTCAGTATGAAACAAATTTAGCTTTCTAATTTAATAGACTTCCATCCATTCAGTTCATTTTAAGTATTATGACTAATATCTTTAGCAAATAACATATTTTATCAATTACCTCAAACATTTTAACTCTAATATTAGTGCTCTGATAATAAATATAATTATAAACTCATTACAGTAATTATGGATTATTAATATTACAGTTCAATGGACAACCTCTAAAATAATATTCGATTAGGCAACACCGCATCAACCAACGTCTGTCGTGTTTGGTCGTGTCAAATCGTCATCGTTGCAGTTAAATCTGTTTTGCTATAAAGGTTACTTTTGAGCTCCAAAGTGTTTTTGTACCAAAACATTTCAGGTTTCATAACTTATCTTAAAAAAAGTAGTAGATCGGATTTATTCTTAGTCGCTGCTTGGAATTTTTCTTCAATTTACTTAGAGGCAATAATATGAAGTTTTTTGTCGGACTTTTTTTGTAACTTATAATAATTACGCCACATTTCCTTAACTAACTTCTGGACATTTTTGGTATTGGTCTATTTGAAACGACATCTTAATTAAATAATTCATTTTTGGTGAAAGTGAATCAACGGTAACATAAACATTAACTTACTTTGCTTTGCTTTGCAATCGTACCGAAACGAAACAATAGATTAACCGTAGAAATTTAGACAAGTGAGTAGCTCGCGGTAATTCCCATACTTGGTTTAGTACCTGGACGAATACACTATTTGTGTGAGTCCCGAAAAATGCGTTTCGTTTTTAAAAATAGATAGCGTGTGAGTTGCAATTTGTGTGAAGAAGTAAATAACTAATATTGATATAATCAACCACACCCCCATGTCAGGTAACCTTCTATCATAAAAACTGTGCTATCACACATTTCCAAGTCAAGTGTAACCTAATTTTTAATCCAAATAACTATAGGAAGTTATTTAATTTTGACAAACCATAAAATCTTAGCTCAAACGTTACACATAGAATAATGTGTATGGGAAGAGAATGGGAAATGTTGCAGTAAAAGGCTCCAAACAAAGATTGTATATAAAGGACCAAGGAAAAGTGTTGTCTGAATATTTCATTAAATTTACAAATGACTTTTTAAAACAATGCTTTTTATTACTCGTCACTCTACAGACTACTGCATCATTACACAGCTGCAGAATAACAAAAGTAACGGCTTACAAGAAAATTAAATATTTAAATTGAAATTTTATTATATTTATTTAAAACTTATTTTTATGATTTCGGTCCTGGAGATAGTACTGAAATACAGCAACTAAGTCGTCTCCTGAATTAGTAATATTTTTCTAAAAATTTAAACAAATATTTTTTTAAAGTGTATCAGTGAAACCAGTATAGTTAGTGTGCTAATTTTTGCTATAAATCATAACTGTGAGTAGCATATTTCTAAATATTAACTATTGATTAATACTTTAACCTCAAAACTTGATATCCAAGAGTACCGATAAGAAACCACTTTTTGTTCTTACCTTCTGTTCCTACCGGCTTTCGAGACAGGGCCGTCTCGAGGATCGAGTTGGCGAAGTATGCGGAATAAATTCAAAAATGGATGGAAATACTGATGGAGAAGCTTGAGCATCTCACCATACCAACCAACAAAATACATATGTCAGTGCCCTTACTTCTTTCCAATATCCGACCAAAGAGCAAGCTGTTGTTCTCTCTAGTATCAATGGCGTCAAAATTCATGAATACATTATTGCTGTGGGAAATTTAGTGCAACCAAAAAATATTCTATTTGCCTCACGTATCTCAAACAATAGAGTATATATTTACCTCACCAGTACTAATGTCGTGGATTCTTTACTGCAAGCAGATAATTCACTTACATTGAACAATACAAAAATTGAAATTAGAAGATTAATCACCCCAGCCACAAACTCGTCATTTCTAATGTCTGCCCTACCGTTTCAAACACTGATGAAGAAAGAAGATGAACTGAAAAAGCTGGGACTTCAAACAGTATCTAGAAAAACTTTTTTGAAAGTAGGCATGCCAGATACTGCATACAACCATGTTTTAAGCTTTCGCCGCCAAGTGTTTGTTACTCCTGATGATACTATCCTTATCCCAGACTTTGTTACAATTTACTATGACAACACCAACTACCGTATATAATTTACCCTCGACAACTTAAATTGCACTAAGTGTGCAACAAAAGGACATCGGGAAACTGATTGTCCATCAACATGTCAACAAACAACCCTCAACATTAATAGCCCATATCAACCTGAGACTGTAATTCCACAACAACCTCCCCTAATGGATACCGACTACACTAACGTTCAAATTCTTAACACTGAAACCTTAGTATCTGATCAATTATCATTAGAAGAACACACTTTGTAAACAGAAAAAACCAATGAAACAAATTTTCCTCCATTAAATGCCGAAGTACCTCCTCACACAACCAAAAGACAAATATCTACCTCACCTGATATACAAGAAACATCGACTGCCACAACTCCTTTTGCAAATCTAAACACATAATGAAACGCCAAAAAGCCTCACCCTCTGATATTATTAAAGAGTTAGAGACCATTAAAAATAAATTTGAGTCTAGGTCCCCAAAATTTCCTCTTAATTTTAATGTTATTTGTGATGCGATACAAAATGCCTTAAACTCATAAAACCCTAACTCCATTGTAGAAAACTACACAACGGATATGATATCATTTAAAAATATTCTATTATTTGCACATAATCATATTTTAGACCGCGATATAAAATCCAAATTAACAAGGCTAAGAAAAAGATTACAACTCAATATCACTGATTCCTCATCGGATATAGAAAGTGATATCTCAGTTTCTCAGTCAGGTACCCAAAATGGCTAATACATTTATTTTACAATGGAACCTAAACGGATATTACAACAACGTAGAATCTCTTAATATTTTAATGAAATAATTGTCTCCCCTAGTAATCTGTTTACAGGAAAGATATCTTAAAACTAAAAACTTACATATTAAAAACTATACTAGCTTTCTCAAAAATCGCTACACAGAACACGCCATCGGCGGAGTAAGTATTTTCGTAAAAAATTGTGTAAAAGCAAGAAAAATTCACCTAAACACTAATTTGGAAGCCGTTGCTGTATCTATATCATGCAATATCAACTGTAGACCTACTAACATATGTAACATTTACCTCCCTCATCCAAATGAAAATGAACTTAAAGACTTACAGCGCTTAATCGATGATATTCCTGCTCCCAAACTAATACTTGGTGACTTGAATTGTCATAATATCACATGGGGTAGTATAAAAACAGAGAAATGTGGTAGACTTCTACAGAAATTAATAGATAATCAAAATCTAATATTAATGAATACTGGTAAACCTACTCATTTTAGCTCCCACAATAGTACTTTTTCTGCCATCGATATTTCGTTGTGTGATCACTCATTAGCTACAAGTTTTTCTTGGAATAGTCTTTATTATAGCGATCATTTTCCTCTAACAATTGAAATCATTGGACATGATCAACCGAATATTCCTGTTTACCAAAAATGGAAATTAAACTCAGCAAACTGGGACTTATATAGAGATCTAATAAATAATTAACTTACGAACTTTATTCTAGAAGAAAGCATAGATTTATCTCTTCATCACTTGATGTTATATTATATGATATTATACTAAAATGCGCTAATATTGCAGTGGGAAAAACAAAACCTTGTAAACGAAAACCAGTACCATGGTGGAATGAAGAAATAGCTTTAGCTATGAAATCTTGCAAACATGCTTTCAATGTTTTAAAAAGACATAAAGCAACAGAAAATGTTAACAACTTTGAAAAACTTAGGGCAAAAACTAAATATCTTATTAAAAAAAGTAAAAAAGAAAAATGGTCAAATTATGTCTCCACCATAAATTCATCAACACCTATGACTACAATCTGGAATAAAGTACGTACACTAAGAGGTGAACATCACATTAACACTCTTTCTTATAAAAACAAATTATTATCTTCCAAACAAGAAATTAGTAATATTATGTCAGCTATATATAAGACAAATTCAACCAATGCAAACTTCGATCCCGCATTTTTAGATTTCAAAAATAAACGTGAAATGACAGAAATATCTATAGTAGATAGTGATAATCCACTAAATTTTTCCATCATATATAAAGAATTTGAAAAAGCTCTAGATAAATCAAAAAACACTTCATCGGGTCCTGATAATATACTAAAAATATTTATCAAAAACTTGCCGTACACAGGAAAATTAATTCTCTTAGACATTTTCAATCACATTTACCTTAATAAAAAATTTCCATCAATCTGGTCTGAATCAACAATTATTCCCATTTTAAAACCTTTCAAATCAAAAACTGACCCTCTTTCCTATAGACCAATTTCTCTTACAAATAATACATGCAGACTACTAGAAAAAATTTTAAATAACAGATTAATATGGTTTCTTGAAAAAAAAACCGATTATTAAGCCATATTCAAAACGGTTTCAGAAAAAGCAGATCAACTCATGATGCCGTAGTAGCTATTGACAATATTACATGTGAGTCTTTTAGAAATAACCAGAAAGTAATTGCCATATTTTTCGATAAAAATAAAGCATTTGATACTGCATGGAGATACAACATTTTACAAACCATGTCTAACTGGGAAATTTTCTTGCTTTTGTAAAACATTTTATGAATAATAGAGTATTCCAAGTACGTGTGAATGGAATTACTTCACAAACAGAATGTCTTAAAAACGGTATTCCACAGGGCTCAACCTTAAGCTCCACTCTATTTTTAATAGCAATTAATAATATCGCTCAAGAGATAAAGCTACCTTTGAAAACAGATCTGTATGCAGATGACTTAGTTGTATATACTAGTAGCTGCAATATTACACTAGCCTCAAAAATTTTGCAATCATTTCTGCATAAACTAAAAGACTGGTCCCAAAAAACTGGTTTTACGTTCTCAGGTGATAAATCTCGTTTCATCGTATTTAATAAAAGAAAAACTGATTGCAAAACTACACTTACTCTAAATAGTATCAACCTAATACAAGTAGAGAGCATTGACTTTCTTGACCTGAGACTGGACAGTCAGCTAACATGGGCAGAACATATTAAAAAGCTAGTCGTTTCCTGCCAATCTAAAATAAATCTCCTTAAAATGCTATCAAACCGATCTTGGGGAGCAGACACCCCAAAATTGCTGCATATATACCAATCATTAATCCGAAGTAAACTGAATTATGGTGCAATATACTATTCAATTGCGAGTAATTATATTCTTAAAAATCAAGACATTATACAAAACACATGTTTAAGACTTATTCTGGGTGCTTACCGAACTAGTCCTGTTTCAAGTTTTCAGGTTATCCTAGATGAATCCCCCCTATCAATACGAAGACAACACATTTCTTTAAATTATGCCACGAGACTGTCTTCCAACCCTAATAACACAAACTATCCACTTCTTTAAAAATATATACATCTACGCATTGCCATCAACAAATTAAATATCCACTCCTTAAATAACGTTTAACGAGATATGGTTTTGACATAGAGCAGCTGACACATTCTTATCCTACACAACGAACTATACCTCCCTGGACTATTAATTTTCTCACTATTGATATATCCCTTACGGCCTATCCAAAGAGTACCACAAATCCCATAAGCATTAACAAATTATATCAAGAACGGATATCAGAATACACTGGTTATAACAAGATTTTTACTGATGCGTCAAGAACTAAAAACCGACATGCAGCGGCCTTTATTCTAGGAAATTCTGAATATGCAGTTCGTATCCCTCAATTCTGCAGCATTTTCACGGGAGAAGCAATCGCCATTTTAAAAGCATTAGTCATGTGTAAGAGTCATGCAAGCTCAAACTTTCTTATCATTACTGACTCTTTATCTGTCCTTCAGAGCTTAAGGCAAATATTTCCAGTACGTGCTATCCTGCAACAAATACAATTAGCACTTTATCACCTACAAAACAGACACGTGAACGTTAAATTTTTCTGGGTACCATCACATACAAGTATCGCAGGAAATGAAAAAGTAGATGAATTAGCAAAGAAAGATGCTACTGACAAGCAAACTGAAATAATGACTACAATTTAATTCAGTGATATTCAGCTCATTATTAAACAGCACTATGTAAAAAATTGGTAACAAATGTGGAATTCTAATAAGGCTAACCTGCTAACCTTAAAAACGTTCAAACTAGGATTGGCACTAAACTACAATTTTCAAGGGCATACGTTTACTACACAAAATTTAAGTTATATTATATGTATCATTTTGTAATTTGGTAATTTATTATTTGTAATTTAATACGCAATTTGTAATTAGTATATTTAATAACAACTGTAAAATCTGTAAAACCCGCTAATAACCTTTAATGGTTGATGCGGAAATTCTAAATAAAAAAAAAACTTTTTATTAACTTATTGACAACTATTTTAATTTGTACTACCATTTACTTGACAAATCAAAGGTTTAGATTACTAAACTACATATTTTGTCTTTTCTACTACTGGAAATTGTTCTATGATAAAATTCTTAATTTACAATTAAAATATATTTGTTGCGCTGTTAATAACAATTCGCCATATATATATATATATATATATATATATATATATATATATATATATATATATATATATATATATATATATATATATATATATATATTTAACGTGATTATTTCGACCAAAAAACAATTTATAAATATGTTGGAAATATCGGGTATGTGGTCTATATTAAATAAAAAATCTTTGTTTTTTCTAAAGCTCAATATTTCGCCATTTATTTGATGGCTTCATCGGGAGTAACTGTAAAAAACAAACATTTCAAAACACTGACTTAGATTTACAATACTTACAGAAATTAAAAGATTATACACATAAATAAAATTGAATACTAAAATAACATTATTGTTGATGAAACTCTACATTTAATAAAATGCATGTAAATGTATATATATATATATATATATATATATATATATATATATATATACTGTACTGAACTGGTATGTGCTTTTTGCGTACATTACGAATATGCATTATATCAATAAATAAATTGTCAAACAAACCACCTAATTTGTTTAAGAAATGTTTATGATTAATGTATACTTCTTTAATAAAATTGTAAATTGAAAAATTTTCTGCAAATAATTTATTAACTTTAGTTTTTATTATAGCATTTTTAGCAAGAAATGAAACCTAGGTTATTTAAGATTTCCAAAGCATTACTATTTTTAGAAACAATTGGTTAGGACAATTTGTTGTTTAATAAAATCTATTATAAATAAATTAGTTACAATTTTATTAAAGAAGTATAAATTTTCATTTCAATTTCAAGTTTTCAAATAAAAATTATCTCAAATATTACAATAAAAATTTAAAAAAAAAATGTTTAAACAAATTAAATACTTTCTTTAACAATTTATTTATTGAAATAATGCATATTCGTAATGCATATTCGAGAAAAAGAAAACAACACAGTTTTATTTACTTTGAATATTTTTTTAAAATATGCTTTTTACCATTTATTCAATTTTCTGAAAATTTTAGAGAGCGATCGCTTGGAAATGCAAACAAGTAGAAAGTTGCAGTAAGGGCAGTTGAGAGAGGAAAAAAAAATGAACCTATAGATACCCAACAAGGCATAGTTTTATCCTCTCTAAATATTTTTTCTCACCAAGACATCTTCCCCAATAAAAAATAGACTTAGTAGGTACTGCATTTCTATGTTCATTTCATCCGTTATATTTTATGTTAAAATAGAAAAACTATCATCCCAATACAATCCAATTTTAATTACTTTGTAGAATTTTATTTCCCACCAAATTGATTCAACGGTGGCCCCTGATATATTTAGTGCGAATGATCAACACACGAGGATGATGTCATTTTTCTTAAAAATGCCATAAATTAATTTGGGATAATCATATAAAATAACTTTTAAACTATTTGACCGATCACTTTAAAATTTTGACCATATTTTAAGCACTACAAGACACAATATTCCATAAAATATAAATGTTATAAGTTTATTTTCAAAAAAGGTATTAACATTTATAAAAAAACCGAAAATTTTGACTTATTTTGCAACTTTCTAAGCTACAAATAAGGATAGAAACATTTAAAAACCGCCATTTTGAAGGTTTTTATAAGACTTATAAGTTTCGTCTCTTCTAAAATTTGTTTAAAATGCTTCAATTCTTGCTGATAGGCGATAAAAGTAAAAAGTTTCCGTTTTTTGACCTTAATTTGTTAAAAACTAATTAAGTCCAAAATATTGACTGCAGGAAACATATAGGTTTTTTTTTTGTTGTTTTGAAATGCTTATTTCCCTGGGCTATAAGTGTAATATATTTATACACTGTTTATCCATGTTTCTTATAATTCTCGTTGTTTTTTTTTTTAGCAGCAATTTTAGCTAAATTTAAAGATTTTTTTTGTCAGAAGAATCTAATTACCGAAGATGTACAAAAAATCGGTCTTGGTTTTTAATTTTTGCTTTTAAAGGCGTTGGGATAGAAACATGAAATAAAGACGGTTGAAAATAGGGAAAAAAGATAAGCCTATAAACATCCAACAAGGCATAGTTTTATCCACTCTGAGTATTTTTTTAAATTTCATGCTTTTTACCATTTTTCAAATTTTTTGTAAACTTTAGAGAGCGCTCGCTTGGAAACACGACTAGATAAAGTTTTAATAAAAAAAGTTAGAAAGAGAGAAAGAAAACAAAAAAATCGATACACAACAAGGCACAGTTTTATTCACTCTAAATATTTTTTAAATTGTATGCTTTTTACCATTTATTCAATTTTCTGAAAATTTTAGAAAGCGATCGCTTGGAAATGCAAACAAGTAGAAAGTTGCAGTAAGGACAGTTGAGAGAGGAAAAAAAAACAAACCTGTAGATACCCAACAAAGCATAGTTTTATCCTCTCTAAGTATTTTTTTCTTACCAAGACATCTTCCCCAATAAAAAAATAGACTTAGTAGGTAATGTATTTCTATGTTCATTTCATCCGGTATATTTTATGTTAAAACAGAAAAACTATCATATTAGACAATCCAATTTTAATTACTTTGTAGAATTTTATTTCCCACCAAATTGATTCAAGGGTGGCTCCTGATATATTTAGTGCGAAACATCAACACACGTGGATGATGTCATTTTTCTTAAAAATGCCATAAAACATTGTCTATTTTCAAGGATTTCTAATGAATGTATTAACTACTAAGTATATTTTTTAATTGGAAGTTGTCTGGGTAAAAAAAAATACTTAGGGTGGATAAAACTATGCCTTGTTGAGTGTCTACAGGTTCCTCTTAGTTTCATCTTTTAACCGTCCTTATTGCAACTTTCTACTTATTTGCATTTCCAATCGATCGGTTTTAATTTTGATAAATGGCAGAAAGCATACAATTTAAAAAAATACTCAGGGTGAATAAAATTGTACCGTGTTGGGTATCGATTTTTTTGTTTTCTTTTTCACTTTCCAACTGTCTTTATTAAAACTTTGTATCTATTCGTGTATCCAAGCGAGCGCTGTCTAAAGTTTACACAAAATTGGATAAGGGGTAAAAAGCATGAAATTTTAAAAAATATTCAGAGTGGATAAAACTATGCCTTGCTGGGTATCTACAGAGTCCTCTTTGTTTCCTCTTTCAACCGTCCTTATTGCAACTTTCTACTTATTTGCATTTCCAAGCGATCGATAAAGTTTTCAGAAAAAATTGATAAATGGTAAAAAGCATACAATTTAAAAAAAATACTTAGAGTGTTAAAACTATGTCTTGTTGGGTATCGATTTTTACGTTTTATTTTTCTCTTTCCAACTGGCTTTATTAAAACTTTGTATCTATTCGTAAGCTCTTAACATAAAGAAAACCAAATTTATGACAATTAGTAAAAAACCAATACTAAACGCTCAACTTACAATCAACCAACAGAATATCGAAAGAGTTGAGCAATATGTATATCTAGGCACCAATTTAAATAGCCAATGGGACCACTCAACAGAAATTAAACAGCGAATAATAAAAGCAAAAGCAGCATTCGTTAGAATGAGAACCATTTTCAATAGTCGAGACATATCATTAAAAATAAAATGCCGTCTATTGAACTGCTATACTATAAATTCAATAGGATTGTCAGGTTATCGCTTAGAAATGATAGATCCTCGAGGGGTCCGAGATGAGAGACGCGTGTAGTTCAATGGTGGCGTGTATATTTTTAAAATAAGGAAAATAATAGGAAACTTGCACATAAAAATATTTTTGCGTCAACGGTAAAATTGTTAATTTATGTTAAATATATTTTGTTAAAATGTTATGTAAAAATATTATATTCAAAATATTACGTCTTAACAATTAATTGTGTAATCCAGATGTACACACAATATTTTCATTCATTTATATTATTTTTAGTTTAACAAATATGTACATGTTTATTTTACAACATCTCAAATGCTAAATTATACTTACTTACTTAAGCCGTCCTTTTGTACCTTACGGTGTCGAGGTGCTAAATTATATTATATTTTAAATCCAAAACTTTCTCCCTTATAATAATGAAATGTCACGAATATACTTCTGGTTCGTAATAATTTGTAAAAAACAAAACCTATCATTTATAAATATCTTAAATTCATAACAAACAAAAAAGAAAATAACTTAAAAATATAAACGAAACTTTTAGTAGTAAACGTAAGAATAACTAATAACTATTGTATCGCCTTGCATTTCCCCAATGGAATTGGGGAACAATCTTCCACTGCTTTTTATAAAATTTTCCACCGTTAAGACATTAAACTGTAGATGAATTGTCAGATTAACCTTTTGAAAAACCCTCGTTAGTCATTATATGCGTTTTAAACTAAACACGACGTAGCATTCAAATTGAGCAATTTCCAAGAACACAAATATAATACCTGGAAATTTCCAATTAAATACGATTAAAATGGAAATAATAGAATTCCCGAAACAGCCTTGTTTTTTCTTTTGAACTTTTATTTACAATCAATTTCTACATGAAAGTTTTAAGTAAATGTGAATGAATTTGTAAATAAGTAATAGTTTCGAAATAACTTAGTCGCTTTGTGATCGACTTTGAGATCGGTAGAATGTACAATATTTTTTTTAAATAAAATTCATATTCACATATAAATACCAACTTCTTTACAGAAAATAATAATTCTAGACCCAGCAACATTGTGACCCAGTAAACTACAATTGTGAAAAACAAACTTGCCATAGTAATAATAATATAGTTATTAGGTACATACCTACTTAGAAAATTATAACCAGGTAGGACGAAGGATCTCACAGGTAGTCTCCGAATGTAGCAACAAAAAATCTCTAGAACTGTACCTGTTCCAGAAATGAACATATTGTTTTTAAAATATAAAATAAAAATATAGTTCTTTACACTTTTCTTAGTGTAGAATAAGTAAAATAGTCACAGCCGACTTATTGGCGCCACAGCCTCTTAAATAGTTTTCACACCTAAATACAAGAGGGGTAATCTACACTTTTACGCACCAAATTTTATTTGATTAGTTCGCTCTCACACATCTGTAGTAAAGTCTCATCTGCGTCTGCATTAACTTCTCGTTGAATAGTTTTTAACGTGGGCAGTTCGTTCCTAAAATAAAATCCATGAACTTTTCTTCGGATTATACTTTTCGTACTATCGTCCAATACAATTTTTGCACGTCCTTTATGGATTGGTTTTTGGATAGGTTTGTTACCTTGAATTATTCGGAAAACCATACGAGCCGATACTTTCGTTAAATCTCCAGACAATGTCGCGACGTCCTCTATAAGCATATTTGGATATCTTCTACGCAATCCCTCATAAACCGATTTTATCATTTGCTTTTCTCTCACAGATAACCACCTTTTTTTATTTTGTTTATTAACAGATGTACTGCACGTTGGTTTTGATGCCATGATGTTACCCGACGGTACGCTCATGAAATACTACCACCCACCAGATTTAATGGTTATTTGTGGGTGAGTTTTCATAATGTTGCCGTATTGCATTAAGAATATTACTTTCGAAAAGAAATAACGATGTCCGCCTGCCTCTCTATTGGCATTCAGGGTATACCTCAATGGCACGGATAAGCTGCAAGCGGTACTAAATAATACATTTCGCAATAAGGCGAGTGTACCTTCTCTAGTTCGGACTTCCAACAGATGTAACCATCAAAAATGATAATTGAGAAGTGGTTTTGTGTGTTAATAAAGAAATAAATATATAGCCGCTTACCACCGAGTGTTAACGAACTACAAAATGTCTGCCCTGACAATCCTATCGAATTTATACTATACATATTCACAGTTCTGCTCTACGGAATGGAAGCGTGGACACTGACTGTTGCATCTATGAATAGGCTCAAAGCTTTCAAAATGTGATGTTATAGGCGCATCTTACGTATATCCTGGGTTGACAGAGTTACTAATGTGGAGGTCCTGCGTAGAATGGGGAAAGAATGTGAAATTCTAATGACCGTCAAAACTAAAAAGTTGGAATATCTAGGACATGTAATGAGAAATCAAGAACGTTACGGCCTTCTCCAGCTGATTCTCCAAGGGAAGGTAAATGGTAAGAGAGGACCGGGAAGAAGACCCATTTCCTGGCTTCAAAATTTACGAAAGTGGTATAACACGACTACCACTGAACTGTTACGCGCTGCAATAAACAAAGTAAAGATAGCCGTGATGATCGCCAACATCCGGAACGGATAGATACTTTAAGAAGAAGAAGATCTATTCGTGTTTCCAAGCGAGCACGGTCTAAAGTTTACACAAAATTTGATAAATGGTCAAAAGCATAAAATTTTAAAAAATACTTTGAGTGGATAAAACTGCCTTATTGGGTATCTATAGGCTCGTCTTTTTTCCCTATTTCCAACCGTCTTTATTTCAATTTTCTATCCCAACGCCTTTCAAAGCGAAAGTGCAAAAACCAAGACTAAAAAATATAATTTCAACAGCGCGACAAATAAATTTTAATTGTGATAAGAAGTTTATGGAACAATTTCCGGTAGTAGAAACATCAAATATGTGGTTCAGTTATCCAAGTCTTTGACTTGTCAAGTAAATAATAGTACAAATTAAAATAGTTGTCATGAAAAAGCAGTTTAGAAAGAGTTTTAATTGGAATGTTATATCAATTTAAATATTTAGTTTTCTTGTAAGCCGTTACTTTTGTTGTTGTGCAGCTGTGTAATGATGTAGAGTCCATAGGGTGACGAGTAATAAGAAACATTGTTTTAAAAAGTCATTTGTAGGATCTTAAAAAGTATCTGAGCTTTTAGTGTCAATTAAGGTTTTACTTTAGGCTTTGGTTAACTGTTACTTTGGCTAAATTTTGAAAGCGATTGAGGTAGTTCCATAGAAGAAGCCATTGCTTTTGCATTTTGCACTGTTTTATATATTTAAGACCTTACAGACTACATAATATCGTAAGTGTTACATATGGTTGAACTCGTACTGAATAGGAGTTTCCAATAATGACTAAATATACAGGATGATGAATTTGAAAAACCAAAGTTACTAATAATATAAGAGAAACGGTCAATCTGGCAACATTGCAAATATCAAATATGGAATCTCCGTATTCCAAAATAGGTGTACCTCAAATTTTGTAAAATTATGACTTGTAATTTACGAGATAATTGGTCGTTTCCAGACTTTTGGGCTACTCTATCGAGTACCGTTTACTGGTATAAACAATTTATTGCGAATTTATATTGTAACCTGAGTCCATAAAAGTATGGTGTACTGATGAAGGTGGTTATTGTCAGGTTTGTATCTTCTAACAAAGGCTTTACTAATTATGCACAGATCTGTATCTATTTTTTAGGAACTTGATGGAAAAAATTGATGAGTTTGGTTACTGGATTTTGTGGATTGGCGCTTTCTCTGGTGAAATAAGAAGATAGTACAAGTTAACGTCATATAAAAAGGGGAGGTTCAAAAGATTCAATGCACATCTGAGCTTGATCTAAATGCACCTACACATATAGTAAGGATATCGTTTATATTGAATTTAAAGATTTGAGAGGCACGTATAGGCTGCCATGAAGAGTATGCTTCCATAATCTAATCTGGAGTGATTAAGAGCTCTATAGATTCTCAATAGGATTTTTTCTTCAGCTCGCCATTGGTCGTGAGCTAGATTTTGTAAAATTTTTATTCTATTTAAACACTTGCTTTAAGTGTTTTCAATGCGATATCTCTATGTAAATCGTGTGTGAAAAGGCTCCTTAAAATTTTTGTTGATCAACAACTTTGAGTGGGACTCTGTTTAGATAAATAACAGGAGAATGGCAACCATATTTTCCACTAAATTGGATAACTCTGAACATAGAGGGGGAAAATTTGAAACCAATTTCTGCCGACCACGTATAAATCCTATCTAATACGTTCTGAAATAAAGAACATGTAGTTTTTGTGACTTTTTCTTGACAAAATATGATAAGGTCGTCCGCATATATCACATATTTTACTGAAAGAGGAACGAAGGAACCCATGTAATTTATATTGAGAAGAAAAAAGGTAGTGTTCAAAACTGAGAGTTGCGATACACCGTTTTGAAGAGTGAGTGATGCAGAGGCTTTTCGATTTGTAGAAACTTTAAAGAATCTATTAGTCAAAAAAGTACATATAAATGATAAAATATTTACGGAAAGATTAAATTCTTTAAGTTTTTCAACGATGACAGTCCTTAGATACAATCTCAACGGCGCTCTGTATATCCATGGCCACAGCGACATCGTTCTTATTTGTTATGGCTTTAGAAATTTCTGATTGAAGAAGAACCAAACTGGCTATTAGCTCTAAAACCTGATTGAGCAGCAACTAGAAAATTATGATGCTCCAGGTGGCAAAGCAGAAGTTTGTTTTTATCATCTTCTCTAATAATTTAAAAAACATATATATTGATACAGAAGAGCTTAATAAGCCATTAGTTTTGTTAATAGGTATAATGATTGATTGTGGCCAGAGGGCGGGGAAATCTTGATTACTCCATATCATATAAAAAGTACGAGGAGTTTGGATAGCGGTTCTTGGTGAAGATTTTTAAGACAAATTGACGGAGTTTTATCAAAACCTGCCGCTGAATTTTTTGTAGAAGAGATGGCGAGATTAAGTTCTTGTTCGGGAAAATGGTGATTAATTGAATTCGACTGATTTAAAGCAAGGAGTGTATTTTAGCATTTTTAAATTCCTTGGTATATATTGAAATCCCCTCGTATTTGCTAAAACACCGAAGTATTATTTCAATCCTCTTTGCGTTGCCGAGTTAATATAAAAACATTTTAAGTTTGTTGATGTATCACGGACACGTATTTCTTTGGTATTTTCTTTTGACCGAATCCGCTTAATATTCTAATTTCAAATAAACATCTATTTAGATCGCTGAGAAGGTTATGCGAGGAAGCAAATGATTTTTAAAAGTTACATTCACTCTCGGTAAGGCCGGCCGCTGTTAAAGGCGTGTTTAGTTTTGTTGGAGTCCGAATTTAGCTTCAAATCCGTAGTTTCTTCGTTTCTGGTCCTTTTTTATGGAAAATAAGTAGATTTGTGGTAGTTAATTGTGCAGTATGTGTAGTTATAGAGGTTTGCATGGTTGGTCATTGAGAACAGACGTCGGTATGTAGTTTGAAGAAACCGTCAAAATTTGTTAGAAAACGTGATTTATACTCAAAGCAATGTGTCAGTTCCGATAAGAGTAATCACTGTTTTTTATTTGTAAGCCGTCTCTCATCTAAGATACTTGTAAAACGGCGTTTCCAACCAATTTTAAAAAATACCAACATGGATCTAGTTTTTTAAGAAGCCGAGTCCATCTCCGTTTGGAGATGAATTTGTTCGTGTGGCGGTGAATCTAACTCCAGTTCTAACCCCAGAAATTCTAAAGTCCAGTGAAGTCCAGCAATTTAAAGTAAAGAAATTTTAGTGAAACCCAGGTAACTTTTTTGTGTTGATTTTTGAAGATAAACATATTCTAATAATAATTGCTTTCATAATTGTAATAATTAAAATTATAAATGTAGGGTGTGGCTATAGCTGTCATATTATTTGTTTTGTTTTAAGATTTAGTATTGACATATGACAGCTAGCACTATTTTTTACATTTGGTAAATATCTAATCATATTTGAGATTTTGTTTTGTTTTTAGAAAAAGGTTGACCTCTACGCATAGTTTCATTTAAAAAGATATTTTTTCGTTTATAATCTATTTATTTCTGCTACAAATCATCGCCAAATAACAATTGTAAGTATTGTAGTATCTCCAACTTCAAGAGATTGTAAACTGATATGACATAGTAAGTGTTTTTTCTTTGTTTTTTTTGGTATTTATCTTTGTAATTAATTATATAGTATTTTTTTGTATTACCATCTATATTTGTGACTGTTTGTGCTGAGGCAACAATAAATGCTTAATTTTGTCTATTTATTTAAAAAAAGATTCTAATCTTTTTTCTTGTGTTTTTTGGGAAGGAAGAGCCTTTTTCTTTCATCCAGTAGGAAGTTTCCTCAAAGCGGCGTCGCATTTTAAATAGCTAGAGGACCTTCTTGTGTTTTATTTGTTCCAAGAGACTCATGTAAGTACCCCTTAATTTTATTTTTGTAGTTACCCCAATCCAATCCCATTATTTCATTCACTTATCCACCAGTTCTCCAAATAAACCCTGAGAGCCGTTCGCAACAGTTTCGTTTTTTTGCTTGCACTATCTTCAACCCAATGACTTCTATCCCCAATTTTTAACCCCCTATAGTAATACCCCATGTGGTAGACAAAATATACGTTACAGTATTATTATTCGCGTAAGGAATAAAAAAGTTGGCTTTGGTTGTAACATTTTTTTAATTAATATATTAAATTAATTTTAATTTCTTTTACCCATGTGGATGATACGCTGATGGTCGTGTTTACGATCAGAAATTTTTATTGAAAACTACCGAAATATGACTGAAAGATTTACCTATGTATTTATTTAAAGACGCCGGTTTGGCTAATCCTTAGTTAATCCTTTTCCGGGTTCTTTTTCATAAATTCGGTAATTGTCGTCGAACGCCCGTTGTAATGTTTTTCGGGAAAGACCCAATCTCGGGATTTCATATTTTATCACGTGCCAAATTACCTCGAACTTTCCGATAGCCGTTATAACCTTATCTTTTTAGAAATAGATACAGGCTGGCCTATCATTTTTGGGAGGGAGATACGCTCACCTTTTCTTGGGTAGTTTGGTAAAATTTTAGAGGAACCAGGTTACTTCTCGGTGGGCACTCGTAGAGAAAACAAGTTACTTTTGGTGGGACAGTCCTTGCGTAAGGACTAGATCTTACTGTATCTCTATCATCGTACCGTTCTCTGTGCATTTTCTTTATAAGTGTGTATAGACTTGTTTAATTGAGTTTTTTTTGATCTTATACTATATTTGATTAAATATAGTCATAAAGCACCTTTAATGTTAATTAAATTCAGTGTTTAATACAAGTATAGTATTAACTTCAGTGAATTAATACAGCAGTCGTCAGGAATTACCGTAAGTTAGCATAATCTTTGTTCTCCACTTATCTTGGCGAGTAATATGGTATGGCATCATATCATCTTCCATTTTCTGGACGTATCTAAAATTCATACATGTCTTCAAATGTAGTTGAGAGTAAGTAGGTATAATACCTAATATACTTATTATTTGTTTATGTAGAGTGTTAACCATATTTATTTAATAATTAACTGTTGATATCTTTTCTTGGGTTTGATCTCTGAACCTAAATATCTTTCCGTATCTCTTTTCTTTTCTAAGGTTTCTTAATTTTCTCCGTAAACCCCTAAAAATTAAGTGACGCCCTGTTCCCTATCTTATCTTATCTTTGGTAATTTTGCCCATCTATCTTTTTGTTTATTTCTGTATCTTTTCCAACATCTCTTATCCTATCTTTATTTATTTCGTCCGTTGGACCCATTCCCGGTTTCCAAAGCAAAGTTTCGAATCCACGACTCGCTCTCCACCAACCGTCTGGCTGCCGTCCGCAGTGTCTCCATTGGTGACCTTTCTAGCACCATCCAAAAAAGGTTTCCGAGGGTACATGGTTTTGTCATGGAAGTGTTGTGCAAGTATGTAAGTTATTTCTGTTGATTGTCTGTATTGTCTTGTCATTGTCTTCATAAATTAGTACAGGTTTTGAAGAAGTTGTATTTACAGCCTTCATCTGCGTAATTTTTGTCCGGAAATCTGTAGAAATAGAACTCACAAAGTTTGCCCACGATACTTTTCTGTTCACTTTTAGAATTCGTTATGATTTTGCACTCACTTTTTAAAAAATGATGAACTCTTCAATTCAGTTGTCCTTGAGGAATTTATCACATATTTATCTTTGAATTGGTCAGCAGCAGAAATAAGGCAATCCGTAGTGTATGTTAGAGATTCATCAACGCCATTTCTAAAGATAATTATATCCGTTAAATCCCTAAGAATTTTACTGAAGAAATCCCAGTTTGCTTGAGAAATTTTCCATTTCTCATGAACATAGTTGGTTTTAGGTGAACTATTATAAATAAAAATTGTATTCTTATAATGACTACTATAATATTAAGTTTGAAGAATATTCCAGTGGTGGAGAGAAGCAATTTTGGGATCACAAAAACTCTATGGAGAAGAACGTTCCGGATTGTATTTGAAAATATTTAGAGTTTCCAAGGTTTAAAAGGTTAATATTGGTATTGTTTATTATCTGGAAAATTTTTCCTCGACCAAATGTTCATTCAGATCTTCATAGTGTATTATGATCATTGAAATCGCCAACTAATACAAACGGAACGAAAAGTTTTTGAATAAGATGGAATAGATCGGAGCTCTGTAAGTTAACGTAAAAAGTTCCGCCACTTGCATGTAAATGACTGGTTCTAATATAGTTGTAAGCAACAAAATTTTTTAAGCAAGGATTCTGAACTGTGGTAAAATTGGTTTTCCGTAAGCAAAGAAAATCGCGAGAGTGATTAGATATAAGGGATTGCAGATTTTATAGGAGAGGATAAAAACCATCGCAGTTACACTGTATTAGCGTGAAGTTTGAGTGATGGATGATGTTAGTATCAATGAGATGTTTTTTCGGATAGTTGGGATAAACCAGAATGGTAATCATCGCTGGGTTCTTGGGAGATATTAGAGCTTGGCGAGTTTTCGGTTTCATTAGGTCAATGTTCAATTTATTATTTTTTTTTATTAGTTAAGTTTTTTTTATTATGTGAGTTATTCTGATTTTGACAGATCTTTCTGTTAAAATTGGATGTACCAGATGTAAATTAGAATTCTGACCTGTAACTGAAAGTATTTTCTATAAATGCGATCATGTTGTCAGATGGCATGCAATATTTCGGGGTATTGAAGGTACATATTCTTAATAGACTGTTTTGCAGTTTCCGTGAGTGCATTTTGTGAAGAAGATCCTTCGTTTCTGTTTTGGTTTTTTGGTATTTATTTTAGAGAGAGGCATCACATTGGAACTAGTTCTGGGTTAGTAGAACTGGTTTGAACTTCAGAATATCCTCGTTTGTTTGTAGATGTGGGAGGTGCAATTGGCTGATCTAGTTCCCTTGTGTTTTCAGTAGGTTTTACATTGAAGTCTTTGGTATTTTGTTCTTCTTCTTCTTCTTTTTTTTCTTCTCCTTATTTTTATGTAGACAGGACTCTTTTTGTTTTTCAATGTTCCTCCAGTAAGTTGTCGTTCTATCGTTTTCCTGGTCTTCTTACTGATCGTATACTATTTTCGATAGCATTTTGTACAAGATCGTGTGGAATAAAAGGGAAAATACTTGAGACTATTGTTCTTTTAGTAGGAGAAATAAGAGAAATTTTAATATATCGACGGCCTAAAAACAGGAACTCGTAAGTGACAAGATGATGATTTTAGAGGAGACCAAAAAAACCGTATCATATTTCATTTAGGGCGCATCTTATTATGTTTTTTGTGAAATAGGATTACCTTTGGTGAGAAAAATAAAACAAGCGAATATTTTTTAGAGTAATTTTGAATTTAAGTAAAATGACACTATTTACAAGGTAATGTTTTATCTAAGAGTTCACTTACCAAGTAGTGCTCAAATTTAAAATAAGAAAAACAGCTTTATGTCTTTGAATGATTTATTAGAAAAATAATAATAAAATATTAACGTTGTCTTAATTAAAAGTATCAAATAAATTCTGGAAAAAGAACTAAAAACTTTTTTCATAAAACTAGGTTAAAGAGTTAACTATTTTTCTTTGTTATTATAAGGTGGTGAATTATAAAAATACCAACAGTCACGTGAAAGACATTTTTTATCGCCTGAAAGTGTTCAAATTTAGTTTAAAAAATTGGATTTCTGGAATTGTAGAGAGGAGGAAATATCACAGATTTAAATTCAACTTTATCAGGCCGTATTGGTATTTTCTGAAACTCTTCACAAAAGTCCACTTTGTATGAAATTTTACCACCTTTGTACTAAATCGCACTGATATCCGTAACTAGGTAATTCGAATTACTTGTTCTTGAAGGTCACATAGACTTATACTTCATTAAACTCTTCTCTCCAAAATTTCCTAAAGTCAAAATTTCTATTTCTTGCTACATATGGCTGAATTCGTCCAGCCTATTGTGTGATTTTTAGGTATATAATCACTTGGTAAGTATATATCTTTATTTTTCAAACGTGTTTCTATTACCGTATGAACCGAGTCACACTCCATCTGAGTGTGAACCTTTTCAAGAAATTTTTGAACAATTAATACCTTATATTTGTCAGTTAGGTAGAGCTAGGTTAGAGTATAGGCAAGTATTAAATTTCTATTTTGGGTAGTACAGCCCTCCGAATATATAATTTATATTTTTTCAAAAATTCTTCCTCTAGGTATTCTACCAAAACAGAGGCATAGGTTGAAGCTTGGCATTGAGCTTCTATCTCATTAAACCAATAGCAAACAACTTTTCTTGTTACCAAGGTGCAATGTAAAGTTGTGACAACACACTGTATTCTTATAATCTCTTAAGTGCGCTTGCAGGTATTTGTGGCGACAACTGCACGGTATTCTTCTTTTGATGCTTTTTCCTTGTCTTGTTCTTTTTAAGATCTTGCCAAATTTTTCTTTCGTAAGTTTTTTGTTCGAAATTGCCATTTTTATACATAAAACAAATATCGCATTGATCTTTGCGAGGCTGAAACAAAGAAATTTTTATCTGGTTTATTACGTTCTTGAATAGTTTTAGATAAAGTACTTTATGATTTTCCTCTTTGCACCGTTTTTCGTAAATCTTGTAAAATATTGCCAATATATAGCGACAACAAATAAGCTAAGAAAAGCAATGATTAGAATGCGCAGAATCGAGGTGTGAAACATATATTTTAGCATGGCTAAATTGACAATTACGAGGTACCGTTTTCTGTAATTTAAAGCCTTCTGGAAATTTTCCCAGCTGTAACCACTGGTTAGTAGATGCCGCTACTTATTCTAAACCGAAAACCGAAATATCTCATTTTATGCAAATTTGTCAGTTATGAGGTCCTGCCTTTCTGCCGTCGATATACAGATTCGATTATTGGATATTCTAGGTGCAAGAGAGATATATTTAGGCAGTAGGTGACCAATATCGTCACCTACTGCCTTTACACAGTGAAATACATTAAGACTTTCAGCAGCAAAAACCAATGACGGAGTTGGTCTTGAAACATTACTATTTCTGGTTTGAGACACCATGTAGAATTTAGAGCAATTGGAGATCTGTTCGATGTTTTGTCGCCCTTGTAGTCAAAAGCAAACAACATTTTATCACTAAAATTATTTGGTTTTAACTACGATGAAATTAGTCTTTTACCTTAAATCGAATATAGATCTGCCCACACCACTGGTGGACAGGATTAGGTTTTCGCTGATTTCTTCGTTGTACTAATTATTATTTGCACCAAAAAATGTAAATAAAAGTTTTAATACATAGGTACGTAAGTTGTCCAAGTTTATAATAACAGTAACTATAATTATGATTTATCGATAGCACTGCGGTTTATAAAGATAAGAGAAAAGCAGAAAAAGATGGCACGATTACCCCTTTATACACGCTCGAACTCCAGTTTTGGATTTAAAACAGAATAATAAAGGAAATTACGTTAAGAAACACTAATATTGCAATCTTCAGATATTCTTTATTAAGTCAAAGTGAGATAACAGTTTCCATGTACCTAATATAATGTAAAAATAATATCAAAAAAATTAATAACATTCGGGGTTCATAAAACAGTACTTTCCTGAAAGTTTTCGAGAGGGTTTTAAGCTGTCTGATTCTTTTATACACTCGCCACAAAAAGTATCGCATAAGTTTCAAAACAAAAAAAAAGTTTAAAAGTAGATATAAATTTTAAGCAGAAAATATACGTGTAAAAAAGGTATTTAAGAGCAGATAAAATTTTAAAGTTGTTGAAGTGATTTGTTTTTGTCAAAAAAAGGAAAAAGTAATAACAGATAGGTACTTTTAATTTTTATCATTTTTTGTGTGTAGTAAGTTTGTTTGCTTTTCCATTTTAGAGTTTTCCGACTAAAATGTGACTTCTTTTCTGCCTGAGTCGTTAACCATATTTTGACTTTTATTGGAGATAAGCAGTTACAGCAATTCGTTGCCGTTTTTAAATTTTTGTGCAAGTTTATAGAAAATTGAGGTTACAATAGCAAGCCATATCCAGGACTTCAAATAAATATAGTACAATAGGTTACTTTACAGCCGTTTGGACCTTTCGACGACAGTAAATGATGACCGCTCTCTAAAATTTTAAGAAAATTTGATAAATGATAAAAAGCATACAATTTTAAAAAAATACTCAGATTAGATAAAACTATACTTTGTTAAATGTCTATGGGCTCGTCTTTTTTCTCTCTTTTCAACCATCTTCAATGTAACTTTAGAAATATTAGTGTTTTCAAGCGACCGCCCAAAAACCAAGGCAAATCTTTTGCACCTCCTCGAATTTTTTAATGTGATTATAATCGTAAATCTGACATTTTGGTTAAAATGGCTAAATAACAAAAAATATAAGCAAAATGAATAAATAGTTTATAAATATAGTAAAGTAGGTTAATTTACAGTCGTCTGGACCTTTCGACGACTTTAAATGATGACTGGTCTCTGAAATTTTAAGAAAATTTGATAAATGGTAAAAAGCATTTAATTTTAAAAAATACTCAGACTGGATAAAACTATGCCTTGTTGGATGTCTATGGGAGCTTGACCTTTTTTCCTATTTTCAACGATCTTGTCCTCGAATTTTTTAATGTGATTATAATGGTAAATCTTACATTTTGGTTAAAATGGCTTAATAACGAAAAATAATAGCAAAATGGATGAACAGTTTATAAACATAGTAAAATAGGTTAGTTTACAGCAATTTGGACCTTTCGAAGACTGCAAATAATGACCGCTCTCTGAAATTAAAAAAAAAATTATAAATGGTAAAAAGCCTAAATTTTAAAAAGTACTCAGATTGGATAAAACTATGCCTTGTTTCATATCTATGGGCTTGTATTTTTTCCCTCTTTTCAAACATCTTCATTGTAATTTTGCATCTATTCGCGTTTTCAAGCGACCGCCCAACATAAACAGTTTATAAATATAGTACAATAGGTTAGTTTACAGCCGTTTAGACCTTTCGACGACTCTAAATGATGACCGCTCTCTAAAATTTTAAGAAAATTTGATGAATGGTAAAAAATATTAAATATAAAAAAAATAATCAGATTGGATAAAACGATGCCGTGTTGGATGTCTATGGGCTCGTCTTATTTTCCTCTTTTTAACCATCTTCATTGTAACTTTGGATCTATTTGATTTTTCGAGCGACCGCCAAAAAACCAAGGCACGTCCTCGAATTTTAAAATGTGATCCTAAATCTTACTTTTTGGTTAAAATGGCTGAATAACGAAAAATATATGCAAAATGGATAAACAGTTTATAAATATTGGACAATAGGTTAGTTTACAGCCGTTTGGACCTTTCGATGACTCTAAATGATGACCGCTCTCTAAAATTCTAAGAAAATTTGATAAATGGTGAAATTCATATAGTTTTAAAAAATTCTCAGATTGGTTAAAACTATTGCTTTGTTGAATGTCGATTTGTTCGTCTTCTTTTCATCTTTTCAGTCATATGTATTGAAACTTTTTATATATTCGCGTTTCCAAGCGACCGCTCTAAAATTTTCAATAAATTTGATAAATGTTAAAAAGCATAAAATTAAAAAAAAAAGAATAATCCGATTAAATAAAAATATGCCATGTTTAATGTCGAAATGTTGGTCTTCTTTTCCTCTTTTCAACCATCTTTATTGCAACTTGCTATTTATTCGCGTTTTCAGGCGACCGCTCTCTAACATTTTCAGAAAATTTGATAGATTACAAGTTTCATTCAAATATACATTTTAATTAACCAAATTGGTTTTATGAGTACTACATTGAAAATACTTTTACAAAGTTTAAATAGGATATTTTTAAAAAGTTATGGATTCAACCGTTACTTGATGGAAATTCATTTTATATAACAATAAAACACTGAAACACTCTTATTTTCAAAACTTCCACAACATTTATTATAATATCTTATCACTACAGCTGTTTCGACAGAGTGCCTTCCTCGAGTGATCTATTTTTGGTATGTCTTTACACTTTATAGTCTTTAAATGAATAGGCTGAGGAGGGGAGAACTGTTTGTCTTAATTTTTGATTTGTTAATTTCCATAGATTCTAATAAAGATAGGTTAAGGCCTTTATTTTGGAAGTGAAGAATTTGAAATTCGTCATTAAAAGAATGATTATTTTCATAACAATATGGTCAAAAGTCCTGTGTAATATATGTAAGTATAGTATGTAAAACATCTGGTTTTTAAACATGTGTTTATGGAAAAATTATAAATAATTATAAAAACTTATTTTAATTATATTAAAAAATTATAAAAAATTATAAAAAATTATGAAAAATTACATAAAATTATATAAATTAAATAAAACTAAATAAAATTAAATGAAATTAAATGAAATTAAATGAAATTAAATGAAATTAAATGAAATTAAATGAAATTAAATGAAATTAAATAAAATTAAATAAAATTAAATGAAATTTAAATAAAATTAAATAAAATTAAAGTCGCCAAATATCCAGATGGGTATTGATTTGTCCATAAACATAAGAAGATAATTACTACTTCCAAAAGATTGTTGTGATGGAAATAATGACAACTGTATATTGCTCCCATTTTCAAATACTTATTAATCTGTAAGAAAAGTATTTTGTGATATATCTATGTATTTCAGCATAACCTCCACCTTCCTTGTCTCTACACACATATCACAGTATAGATAACAACCAGTATTTCCACTCCGCTTTGGCGCGAAAGTTCGCGCAATTTTACTCGCCCAGACAGCGACGCCATTTTCTCTGGTGTCCGAAAAATTTGACGGCTCTCATTGGTCATTGGCCATTGTCATTTGTCATAGACAAATAATATAGAGGCCATTGTATTTGATTACTTTTTGTGTATTTATAGATACAAATAATCTTTATATATTTTTTATTTCGCAATTACGTTGTATAAGTACATCGATATGTACAAAAATAAAAACAAAGCGCCTTGCCACACTTGTGCAGCTACAAAGTGTACTAATTCTAGAAAAAGTAATGTTAGCTTTTTTTCGTTTCCAAAAGATGTTAATAGGTGAGTGTTAAATTATAATTAAAATTGTGTATTACAGATGTTTAGATGTTATATTATTTATTAACGGCGGATTTTTATCGTGTATTAAAAAATGTTTGTATTTAGGGCAAAAATTTGGTTAATGGCATGTGAACGAGAAGATTTATTGGATAAGGCAGAACGTTTACATAGAAGTCATCGTCTTTGTGGTACTCATTTCGACAATAAGATGTTTCTGAATGATATGAGAAATCGATTATAACCTTCTGCAGTTCCCACAAACTTTCATTTAATGGAGGGCTCATCAACTTTTGATTATACTTATTCTGCAGTTGTCCAAAACATATGTCTTCCAAGATATCCTATTAATGAAGGTAAATAAAATAAATAATTATGTAACACATATGTAAGCTTTCTCTTTTTCTTTTAGAAGTAGTGAAAAGTCCAGCTATGGATATAGAGAAAAATGTTAGTATTAAAAATAAACCATCTACTATAACTGTACTTCAGGATATTACTATTACTCCTGGTAAAAACATCATGCATGGAGAACCTGAACATTTAACTACACGTCCAGTAACACCACTTAGTACACCAAGTTCAACTCAAGTGTCACAAAAATTATCAATAAATACTCCCCGAAAAAATGTATTACGAAGTACAGTTATACAATTACGCAAGGAAAATCATTATTTAAAAAAAAACTTCAGAAGTTACAGTCTACAGGAAAGAAGGATATTGACAATATGACAATTGAAGACTATATGGCACTAACATCTAAATTTTGTCCTTCTGCAAATATAGCTAATTTCATAAATGTTCAAATTTTACAATCAAGAAAAAAGGTAAGAGGTACAAGATTTAGTAATCAATTTAAACAGGAATGTCTCTTAATGTACTTCACTGGACCAAAAGTTTATAGAAATGTTTTGTGCAAAAAATTTTGTTTACCCAGTCCTAATACATTATTTAAACACATACAACATATTAAAATTGAGCCTGGACTAAATGAAGCTTTACTTACTGTTTTAAAACACAAAGTAGCAAACTTTAGTAAATTCGACAAAATTTGTGTTTTGTCATTTGACGAAATGGCAATTCAATCAAATATGTTTTACAATAGGGGGTTGGATGAAATTGTTGGTTTTGAAGATTTTGGTGATAAATCAAAAGCTTTTAAATCTGCAGCAAATGTGACAGTTTTAATGGTACGAGGGCTTTTCAATTCTTGGAAACAACCCTTAGCATATTATTTTCACCATTCATCCTGTCCAGCAGAAAAACTTAGAACGATTTTGTTTACAATGATTGCTGCCCTAAATGATTGTGGATTAGATGTATGTGCTTTAATAAGTGATCTTGGGTCAAATAGTTGGAAATTAGCTAATGATTTAAATGTAACACCAAATAAGCCATACTTTGTTTTTCGTGATAAAAAAATAATGTATATGTTCGACCCACCACATCTTATAAAATTGGCTAGAAATAATATGTTAAAACATTCCTTTGTTTTCAATGGGAAAACAACTTCCTGGGAATATGTAGAGTCCTTTTATCAACATGATAAACAATACTCTACTAGAGCTGCACCCAAATTAACAGACTCACATATTAGTCCTAGTCCTTTTGAAAAAATGAAGGTTAAGTATGCAACGCAAGTTTTAAGTGCTACCGTTGTTGCCAGTATGAAGTTATATATACGGTTTAAAGTAATTCCATCAGCTGCAGAAGGTACTGTTGAAGTTATAGACATGTTTGATAAATTGTTTAACATACTAAATTCTTCAACAACCAGTCAGGGCAAAGAATATAATCTAGCATTTAAAAATTTAGATTTTCAAAAAAAATTTTTAGAAGACTGTTTACAATTTTTTGAAAATGTCCGGGTCTTGAATAAAAAAATTAAGATGTCACCAACCGCATTAAATCTATTAAAGGTTGGACAATATCTATTAAAGCTTTTCAGTTGATTTGGGCACGAGGAAGTGATGCTGGTTTTGAATATTTATTGTCAAGACGGTTAAACCAAGATGCCTTAGAAAATTTGTTTGGAAAAATCAGACAACAAAGTGGAAATTGTGTTAATCCAACTGCTTCACAATTTCAAGCTTCCTTTAAGAAATTGGTGTGCATTGATATTATTAACTCAGGGTCAGCAAACTGTCAAGGAGATACAGATAGTGTACTTTTAAAAATGTCTGATTTTCCCAAATACACTGTAGATACTGAAACATCTAAACAGATACCTGAAGAACCTGTGCTATTTATTGATACAGATTATTAAAATGATAAAGATATAATGGAACAAAATTTTATAATATATGTGTGTGGATATTTAATGAAAAAATGTTTAGAATTCCATAGTTGTGAAATATGTGGCAGATACTCAAAAAGTGTAACTAATTTGTCAGATACTACTGTATACTCATATTTTAGGGCATATGAAAATAGAACCGGTGACACATTTGGTAATCTAAAAATGCCTACTGGTGATTTTGTTAACTTTATTAGTATACTTGACTGTCTCTTTCACAAGAATTTTGACATATTAGCTGTACAGCCGAATATTATTAAAACATATGTTTCTCTATTTAGTACCATAGATTTTAGTCACCCTTGTGAACAATTTCCACTAAAATATTGTATAACTTTATTTAGCCGTGTACGTTTGTACTATTCATTAAAATTCATAAATAGAAATTTCAAGATTCAAAAACATGAAAATAAAACTAAAAGAAAAAATAATAAATTGATTATTTGGAAACATCAATAAAATATTATTTACTTGTTTATAACAATATAATAAGTCAAAATACTATTTTTTTATTACAATGAACAGATAATATCACTCAATAATTAATATACCCAATTATTGATTTTGGGTGATTTTGTTAACTATATTAGTATACTTGACTGTCTCTTTCACAAGAATTTTGGCATATTAGTTGCAAAGCGGAATATTATTAAAACATATGTTTCTCTATTTAGTATCATAAATTTTAGCCACCCTTGTGAACAATTTCCACTAAAATATTGTATAACTTTATTTAGCTGTGTATGTTTGTACTATTCATTAAAATTCATGTAACAAGACTCGACAAATTCATGTAACAAGACCCGGACAATGTAAAATAACATTCAAAATCATATTTGAACAAAACCAACTGTTTATAGAATAATCCAACTTCCTGAATTGCTTTAGCTAATTTGTTTTCATATTCCTCTCCGTTCACTGCGGCAGAATTTACATTATCTGACTTGTCATGCATGCAAATCAGTGCTCATGAGATAGAATTTGTTTAACTTCTGAAATTCTAAACTACAAAATGATTCTATAACTTAATGTGTACTTACTTATTTTATTCATGTATGTATATTTTATTTTTATCTGTAATTGTATAGGTATATTGTTTATATCTGTAATATTGTATTTTTGTATATTTTGACAGTGGGTAATAAATTTTATAACATATATGTGTGTGTGTGTCGCCCAGCCTGCTGAATTGTGATTGGTCAAATGGCAACAGTAATTGCAGCCAATCATAATTCAGGAGTCTGTTGCTCATTTTCTGTATTATCGTTGGTCGAACGGCATCTGAGCTGCAGCCAATGATAATACTGAAAATTGGGCATTGGTCGTCGTGCAGGTCCAATCGTAAAAAGGCCAAAACGACCGTTACAGATTGACCTACTTTTTTTAGCATAAAAAAGATGCACGACGGCCAGGACACCAGACCGGGTCAGGATATGTCCGCTGGTCCAGCCTTCTTGGCAAGTTAGATCCTCTGATTAATTCAGTTCTCAGAGCTTCTGTTTTATTTCCACAGCTTTCACCTTTAAACCCAGAACCTAACGTTCTCAGCTTTAACGTCGGTTTGTTTTCAAACCAACAGCGGCCATTTTTGAGGAATTTATCTCTGCTTTTCGACTTTGTCGAATTTGCTAATATTTTCCTCGAAAGCGTCGCAAAGTGTCATCGATTTAATCTGTGCTTTTGGACTTAGTCCAAGATCTGATTATCTCGGTAGTCTTACAAGTCGTGTAAGAAAATTTCTCTTTCAGGATTCTCCTAAGTCTCTACTTCACGGGACTTTGCCACCGGACGGTGCTTATATCCTTGAAGAATTGAGATTTAATAAAGGCTCCTATATTGCGTTTTATTTTCTCTTCCAGGTACACTGCAAAATAACTTGTAAGTTGATTCACCTTTGATTTTTGGTATTTACATTAGTTTCAAGTACACTGTTAAAACGTATATTTTAAACTTTAACTTTGACATTTTTAATAAAACTTATAAATTGTGTTTTATTCCTCTCTCTTTCAGGTACACTGTTTTTTTTTTTTTTTTTTATTTACAAAGAAAATAGTCGCTTCAACCACTTGGGTCATTAGCGACATTAGTTTTTACATTAGATTAAATTATATAAAGATGTATCTTTAAGAAAATTAATTAAGTCTTTGATGTTTAAATGTTCACCTAATACTGTTTTTAAATTGTTGGAAATATTGTTATTTTGTCTGTTGACTGTATATTTTCCACATTCTGTTAGGAGGTGTTTAACAGTAATGTTGATTTGACAGTATTCACACACTGGAATGTCTTCCTTATTCATTAGGTACTTATGTGTAATGTTGGTATGACCTAATCGAAGTCGAGAGATTTTGACTTGATCAGCTCTTTTTAAGTTCACTAGGCGCCACGGACTCACTGTCGATTTAATTTCTTTTAGTTTAGATTCCGATAAATTCCACTCATTTTGCCACGCACTGATCACTTTTTCTTTGACGAACTGTTTTATATCACTGGAAATAGTCTTTGACACTATTGTAGCATGATCGTTTTTGTAAGCTTCCCTTGCTTGGAGGTCTGCTTTTTCATTACCTTGTATTCCCATGTGAGATGGAACCCATATAAATTTGACTTCGGAACCAGTTTCTTGTAAGGCTGCAAATTCTTTCTTGATAAGTAAGGCTATAGGGTTCTTAGTGAATAGTTGATCAATTGTTGTTAACGAGTTTAGAGAATCTGAGATAATGACGGAGGAAGACTGTTTTGTACTTTTGATATGAATGAGGGCTTGTAATATTGCATATAACTCTGCTGAGTATATAGAGGTGGCCGACGTTAATTTAAATTGGAAGGATGCATATGGAGTGACAAATGCTGCTCCTACGTCGTTTGCAGATTTGGAGGCATCTGTATAAATGCAAAAAGTTTCCCCGCAAGTCTCGAGTTCTTTTAAAAATGACTGTCTGATTACATTTGGTGATGTCTCTGATTTGTGATATTGGAGTAGTGTCGTATTAATCTCGGGAATCATGATTAACCAGGGAGGGGGAGTTTTTAGATTTGAAGGATAGAGGTCAGGAATTTGCAGTTGCAGATCTTTTAAATTTCTTCGGACTCTTTCATAGAAAGGTGGATCGAACTTACTTTTTTTATAAGCTTCTAGATACCGGTCCGTAAATGTATTTCGAAACACTGGGTGGAATTTGTTACTGGCAACTGAAGATGCATACGAAAGGCTTAGATACTTCCTTCGTAGGGTAAGAGGTGGTTCTCCTGTAAGACATTGGAGATTCTTAACGGGTGTGGTTCTAAATGCACCTGTGGCGATCCGAAGTGCTGTGTTTTGAATGATTTCAAGTTGATTGGTAACGTGTTTTTTAGCCGAGTCATATACAATAGCCCCATAATCTATTTTTGATCTAACAAGTGACTTATAAATATTTAATAATGTGGTTTCGTCGGTTCCCCATTTTTTATTTGATAATGTTTTCATTACATTTAATCCACTTTGGCAAGACTTTTTTATTTCTGAAATATGATGTTTCCATGTTAGTTTTTGGTCGAATACCATTCCGAGAAAATTAATTTTGTCTGAGAATGCCAGCGGCTTGCCACACAGCTTTAGTGTAGTTCTTTGCATCCGGTGCCTTCTTGAGAAAATCATGCATCTTGTTTTTAGTGTGGAGAATTGTACACCTACTGATGTAGACCATATCTCTAGTTTGTAAATGGATTCTTGTAAGTGTTTTTGAACCATTTTTATATTCTTGCCCTTTGCAAATAGAACCAGATCATCGGCATATAGTCTTCCCTTAACTAGCGGGGAGCAATGATCCAGTATATCGTTGATAGCGACAAGAAAGAGAGTTGGGCTCATAACTGATCCCTGAGGTGTTCCGTTTTCCTGAATTCTTTTTGTTGAAGTGGAATTATCGGCGCACACAGAGAAAGCTCTTGACTGAAGAAAGTTTTCTATGAATCTTAGCATATTACTCCTGATTCCCCATTTGTGTAATTTTGATATAATGTTAAACCTCCAAACTGTATCGTACGCCTTGGTAATATCGAAAAACACTGCGATGGTTTCTTGATTAGTTGCAAAACCCTCGTGTATCTCTGATTCTAAATCTAATAGATTATCTACGCATGATCTATTTTGACGGAAGCCACTTTGCTGTGGAATTAAATGTTTTTCTTGTTCTAAGTACCACAATAGTCTTTTGTTTATAATTTTTTCTAGAACTTTGCAGGATACATTAGTGAGTGATATAGGACGGTACGAGTCTACCTTTGTTCTGTCTTTGTTGGGCTTGAGCAGAGGAATTATAATGCTGTCCGACCATACAGATGGAAAGACCTGATTTGTCCATATAAAATTGTATAATTTTAGTAGCCAAGACATTCCACTTTCTGGTAGGTTTAACAAAAAAATTAATGGTATGCCGTCTGGACCTGGAGCGGAGTTTTTAGTTGACATTAGGGCATCCCTTAGTTCTTGCATTGTAATTGGCACATTTAGTATATTATCATCTTGAGAGTAGTATTCCAACTTCGTTTTTTCTATGCTTTGTTTCTTGAGCTTAAATTCCGGTGAATAGTTATCGTTACTTGAATTTGACTCAAATTCACCGGCGAATAGCTCCGCAATTTCTTTTCGGTCGCTTATAATTTTGTTATCTTTTGCCAGGAAAGGTATTTTATTTGAGCATTTTTTTCCAGATATTTTCCTTATATTTTGCCACACTTTACTTGCTGGGGTAGAACTATTTATACTTGCAACGAATTTTTGCCATGATGTTTTCCTGCATTTTTTGAGAATATATCTAGCTTCTGCTCGACGTTTTTTATATTCTACCATATTTTCACTAGTTTTGTGATGATTATACCTATTGAAGGCTCTTTTATACGTTTTTACTGCTTCTTTGCATTCTGTGGTCCACCATGGTAAAGGTTTATGATATTTTAGTGTTTTTGTTTTTCCAATATGATTTTCTGCTGCTTTTTTAATTATTGATATGAAGGTATCTAGGTCTTTATCTATGTCATTAAGAGTAATATCTTTTATGTTGTTTATTTCATTTTGTATGTATTTTGTAAAGTTCTCCCAGTCTGCATTTTTTGTATTCCATTTCGATGGGGTTGTGGTAATATTGTTATTTTTTTGTTGTGGAAACGTAATTTTAATGGGATAGTGGTCACTTCCGTATAGGTACGGGATAACGTCCCATTCTAGTGTTGGGGATAACATTGGATCACATAAAGATATGTCGATGGCCGACTGACTACCCGTTTGAATGCTAAATCTGGTGGGTCTACCATCGTTTAACAAATTAAGATTTTGTGAGGTCATACAAAATTCCACAATCTTGCCTCTAGCGTTTGTTTTTGTTGAACCCCACATAGGATTGTGTGAATTAAAATCGCCTAAAATAATGCGGGGGCTGGGGATTTGTTGCAGTAGATTATCAAAATCTTCTTGGACTATAATTTGATCAGGAGGTAAATATATGTTGCAAATATTGATTGTTTGTTCCATGTTTACTGTAATCGCTACTGCTTCAATGCTATGTGTGTTGATTTGTAATTGCTGGGCTTCATATTGTTTATCGACGTAAATAGCAACCCCTCCACTGGCTATATCAGCGTTTTGTCTGTGTTTGAAAAAGTTTGAGTATTTTTGAAACTTGAATGCATGGCTGGAATCCTTAAAGTTGGTTTCTTGTAAACAAAGTATCATTGGGTTGATTTCAGAGATAATATGCTTTAGCATTTCGTAACGGCTGAAGAAACCGTTTACGTTCCATTGTATTATGGACGCCATTGCTTCTATTTACTATGTACTTTACGCTGAATCGACAGAGGTGTCGGATTCTTCTTCTAGATATATCTTCATTGCTATCGGGTCCATTTTTAGTTGCTTCATAATCTTACGTCTTATTCTCGTGCTTCTGTTTTTCATTCTTCGGTCTTTGTAATAAGGATGAATTTTAGCTAATAGGTTCAAAAAATCATGAACATTCTCGGTATATGTTTTAACTAAGCTTAACGGATCTGTGTTTCCTTTCACATTTACAAAGAAATCGACGATTTCATCAAAACTAAGTTTAAGCGATTCTTCTTCGAATATTTTCCTAGTTGGTTCCAGTAACGGCAGTATTTCATTATATTTTGGTTCATGTGTTTTGGGCAAGCATGATTCTTCTTCAGTTTTAGTTTTGGATTTCTTCTTTCTCTGCGTAGTTGGTACTAAAAATGTAACTTCAGTTTGTGAGGACGGAGGAGGTGTTATTACGTCTGTAATACTGCGTTTGGAACCTGTTTGTTGTACATTTTCTGATTCCTTTATTTTTGGGGAAGGCGTAGATATGTCTGTGGTTGGTTGTTTATCTATATCGTTATTATTATTTTGTGTATTTGGTGCTATGTTATGGGTTAGAGGTTGGGAAGGTGCAGATTTTTCATTTACTTGTACAGTTGTCATGATAGGGATTTCATTTGGTGAGGTAGGGATGTTGGTATTGTTTGTAGGCTCTTGACTTACTGCAGTTAAGCAATTGTTTGAGAAATGACCTGTTTGATTACACTTTGAACACAGCTGGCTTTCATGAGACAAAAAAATACGATATGATATGTTATCATGAGATAATAAAATCGAGTCTGGGACCGTATTGTTGGGAGGTGATATATAGATGTAACGACGAAAACTAAGAATGTGTTTATACTCAGGGTTGGTTGTCCCAATTCTGAGAAAATTTAAAGGAGATACTAAGTTATAGCCTTGTTTTCGGAGTTCTTGTTCTATACAATCATATGGGATAGATGGACACACATTAGATAATAATAAGCGTTGGCTTGGAGTAATGAATCTGCGAGTTTGAATTTGTTCTGAATTTACTGTAATTATTCCATTGTCAGTGTTCATGAATTCATCGACCTTTGCCACACTGGATAGATAAACACATATTCTATTGTTAGATATCCTAGACGAGAAAAGTATATTTTTCGGACTAATTTTCGTTCCGATGGATATAAGATATTCTTCTAGTTTTATTCCATTAAGGGAGTTGAAAACTATAGCTTGATTTTTTAAAGGGAATTTCGGTTGGGTAAGAGCTCTTGAGTAACTTTGTTGTTGATTGTTAGTATTGTTGACAGTAATAATTGCAGCATTATTTTGAAGTTCCATTATTTCCAAATAACTATTTGTACCCCCTCATGCCGGACCTGCCTTGAAGCAAATCAGACTGATAAGAGGCACGAAAACTAATTAATAAGAAACCTGTCTTTGTTTTTATTTCTTACTTTAGTAGATTGTTTATTTACTTCAAAATAAAATAATAATTGTGCATCTTACTTTAGTTTTAAAGATGCAAAGAGACTGCACTCACTACTACTTATCACTACATACTTATTTGATTAGGAAAATTAACTATAAGTAGATAAAAATTATGAATAATTATTTTAAACTTGGTAAAATTAAAAATTCAATTATCACTAATTGCTATAACTGATAGCGTGTTTACACTTCGATTGCTCGATCGATTCTCCTCAGGTACACTGTTAAACTTGTAAATTATTTCCATCTTTGATATTTTATTCATGTACAGGTATAAAAATAACTTGCAATATTTATGCCCTTTTTACACTATATAAAATATCTTGTAATTTTTCCCACAGGTCTCAGCGACTTAAATTTCCATAAAAATATTTCGAATTTTGTT
The DNA here is from genome assembly GCF_040954645.1 of Diabrotica undecimpunctata. Classification (NCBI taxonomy): domain Eukaryota; kingdom Metazoa; phylum Arthropoda; class Insecta; order Coleoptera; family Chrysomelidae; genus Diabrotica; species Diabrotica undecimpunctata. The sequence continues at coordinate 80,891,158 of NC_092812.1, read as the reverse complement.
TATAACTATTTTATTTGTGTACTTTTGTTACTTTTTATTGTTGATTCGCCCGAATGGCACTATAACAAACATCCCTATCTTTATCCCAAGTCCCTAGCTCAACTCCTTCATACTTCACGAATTTTTGATAAGTGACATATTCCCTATTTACCAATTTGTATTTTGCTTATATTTTGATTATTAGTTATAAATAATATACTTTCCCTTTCAGATTCTTAATTTAAGAATAATTAACATAATTATCTTCCCCATTCCCGGATCAGGAGATAATTATTAATTTCTTTCAGATTCTTAGCATAAGTTCTAGCATATCTGTTTTCTAACAATTTAATTACTATTATTATTATCTCAATAAACAGTATTTATTGTGTTTCTTTATTAAAAGGCATTTAATCCTAGCTAAGTGTCCATACCCCGTGTCTATGGCCACTGGCCGAGAACCCTACCCTCTTAGGTCCCAGAAAGCGATGGATAGAGCGAGTAACGAGCCTTCTCTCTCTCCTGAGGGAGCTGAGAGTTCCTTACGTTACCGACATGGCGCCCAACTCTTAGAACGGACATCACCACACCCTGAGGTGACAGAGTCCACACCGCCTGCGACGTCAGGCCTTTTCACACCACCCGTGACCGACATAACAGCCCAACTTCCACCAAAGCCTGCGACGTCAGGCATTCCACCGACTCCAGATGTAGGACAGATGTTAGCAGCCCTCACCCAAGCAGTGACAGCGCTAGCCTTAGCCCAAGGACAAGGAGTCAAAACGGAGCATCCACCAGCACCACCTGCCCCTACACCAAGATGGAAGCCAGCCCTGAAGAAGTTCAGCGGAGCAAAGCACGAGAGCCCCGAAGAATTCGCCGCCTCAGCCACACACCATCTACTGGACATATAGAAGGAAGACACTGAACAGCGTACCTCCTGGAGCATGGGCTCGAAGGAGAGGCATCTACATAGGCCAAGACGCATGCAGACCCCAAACTGGACCACACAACCTTCTTCAAATGATTGATAGACCACTTCAGCCACTCGTCGAGGTTCACAAAGCTACTAGCCAAGCTATATGGACATAAACAGAGGCAAGAAGCAGCAGCCGACTTCATCACCCAGAAGATGGCCCTGTTTAACCGAGTAGCACCTGCCACCCCAGACGAGAAACGTTGCGTGATCATCATAGACCAGTTGCGCCCCGAAATCCGAAAATTCTTGAGGGTCAATCCACCCCGGAAGGAAGAGGAGCTACGGCGAACAGTGGACGAGCTAGAGATGAACATCAGAGTCTCCACTCCCTCAACTGCCAATCAAAAACAAGAGAGACCAGCTCCCAAGCCGGACCGTCCTCCACAACAACAGCAGGACCGTCCGCCACAGCATCCACCACGCCACGACCGCCCTCGACAGTCAGAGACCCTCAATGAATGGCGCAACAGAGGCAATAACCCGGCTGACGACCGAAGATGCCGAAAATTTCAAGACTGATAAATATGAAAATATAACCAAAAGGAAAAATAATAAATTGATTATTTGGAAACATCAATAAAACATTATTTACTTGATTATAATAATATAATAAGTCAAAATACTCTTTTTTATTACAATGAACAGATAATATCAATCAATAATTAATATACTCTTTTAGGGGTTTTCTTCACATCTTCTTGTGTTTTTAGTGAGAGGTAACTAAAATATCTTATCATATTCCATAAAAATGTATTAGAGCGTTACTTCTAATTAATTAATAATTAATTATATTGACATTAATCAAGATCAAGTAAACAACAATGTAAAATAACATTCAAAATCATATTTGAACAAAAGCAATTGTTTATAGAATAATCCATACTCCTGAATTGCTTTAGCTAATTTCTTTTCATATTCCTTCCCGTTCACTGCATCAGAATTTACATTTCCATGTATCTCATCGCAGAACTAATTATGGTTCAAATATAGGTATGATGTGACTTTCATACATGCAAATCAGTGCTCATGAGATGTAATTTGTTTAACTTCTGAAATTTTAAACTACAAAATGATACTTTGTAAACTTAATGTGTACTTATTTTATACATGTATATTTGATTTTTATCTGTAATTGTAGTTATCTACAATGTATTTTTGTATAATTTTGACAGTGGGTCTGTCATCTTTGTTATTAATAAATAAATAAATATCTAATTTAACATGTAATAATAAATTAAGTTCATTTAAAAATTTATTTTTTATTCCCACAAATATATTCTTAACATTAACAGGATGACGCTACTTTTAGCACTTTGTACGATTCCGTTGGACGTCTAATGTACATCAACAAGGATTGTAAGAAAAAACTCAAAGAAAAATTGTGTTATGAAGTACAGTTATGAAATTATGAAAGGAAAACCATTATTTAAATAAAAAATTCAGATGTTACATTCTACAGAAAAGAAATGTGTCGATAATGTGATAATATGGCACTTACATCTAAATTTTGTCCTTCCTTAAATTTAGCTAATTTCATAAATGTTTAACAAATTTTACAATCTAGAAAAAGGCAAGAGGTAGAAGATTCAGTAATCAGTTTAAACAGGATGTCTCTGAATGTACTTCAAGGGGCCTGTGTTTTACAAAAATGTTTTGTGTAGCAAATTTTGTTTACCCAGCCCTAATATATTATTTAAAAATAATATACCAGACAGCTACTCAAAAAGTGTAACTAATTTGTCGGATAAAACTGTATGTTATATGTTAATGTATATAAAAATAGAACCGGTGACACATTTGATAATCTGAAATACCCTACTGTTGATTCTGTTGACTTTATAAGGTGGTATACTTGACATTCTATTTCAAAAGAATTTTGAAATATTAGCTGTACAGCCGAATATTATTAAAACATGTTTTTCGATTTAGTACCATAAATTTTAGTCACCTTTTGAACAAAGACCACTCAAATATTGTACAACTTTATTTAGCCTTGTACGTTTGTACTATTTATTAAAATTCAAAACAGAAATTTAATACTCAAAAAATATTGTACAACTTTATTTAGCCGTATACGTTTGTACTATTTATTAAAATTCAACAACAGAAATTTCAATACTCAAAAATATGAAAATAAAACTAAAAGAAAAAAAATAATAAAACGATTATTTGGAAACATCAATAACACGATTATTTAATCGTTTATATCGAAATAACAAGTCAAAATAGTCTATTACAATGAACAGGTAAGATCAATCACTAATCAATATACATATTTAGGAGTTTTGTTCACATCCTCTTGTGTTTTTAGTGAGATATAATCAAAATATATTAACTGATTTCAAACTCTGTATTTGAATTTTGAAATGAAACTTTGCATTTTATTCTACTTTATAACCATACAGCTTTAAAACTAGCATATTTATTAAAAACTGTTGCATAACTCTCCATTTGATTTTTTTTTGATAGTGTATAAGACAGTTCTGTAACAAATAGTTGTGAAACGTTAGAAAACAAAATCATAAATACAACGCAGAGAAAGAAACAATTTTAGGTTTTTTTTTAATTTCTCGAAGAATGAAAGATTAGCAAGAAGAGTTTTGAAATTGGTTGAAATTAAAATCAATTTTGTTAAATAAATCAAAGTAGGCTCTGTCGCGTCCATATGTGCAGGGCCAGTCCACGGTTTTCGTCCAAACAATATGGCGTCAAGGTCACCGAATTTTGTCTAAAAAGATCAAAGGTACCGCGGTAGAGTGAGAATATTGGTTGTTATCTATACTGTGCACATATACTGCACTATATCCATTCACATTAAAATAGTGATAATACTACAATCCAACTTCAAAGAGCCCTATACCATATTTCTAAATATAGATATACATAAAATCATTTTAACTCCAATAGAAAAAAAAAACTGCCACTCGTAAAAATATACCACATAGGTTTACTGTCTCTACAGACAAAATATGAATACCAAATCGGACAAAAAAGTCGTTTTATGGGATTTTAGGACAAAAATTTTTATCAAGAATGACATTTTTCGCTAAAAATAAAAAAATGCTCCTATTGGGCACACTTTACAATGTCGTTTCATCGTCAACCCATTTTTTGTTTGCCAATGTTTTCATTGGAATTAATCCGTATTGGCAAGCTTTTTTAATTCAAAATTTCTGAATTCCAAATGGAATGCTTAAAATTACTACTAATTTGCACCATAATCTAAAAATCCCTAATATTGATTCTGTTGACTTTATAAGGAGGTATACTTGACATTCTATTTCAAAAGAATTTTGAAATATTAGCTGTACAGCCGAATATTATTAAAACATTTTTCGCTAAAAATAAAAAAATGCTCCTATTGGGCACACTTTACAATGTCGTTTCATCGTCAACCCATTTTTTGTTTGCCAATGTTTTCATTGGAATTAATCCGTATTGGCAAGCTTTTTTAATTTAAAATTTCTGAATTCCAAATGGAATGCTTAAAATTACTACTAATTTGCACCATAACGCAACAGTGCCAAAATGTGTAGATAAATTATTACATAAATAATAAACATAATAAAAATTTACTGGAAGCAATTAAGTGATAATCGAATGAAATACGTGACATTAGGTATGTTTGATAATTAATGGTATTTCTTACGAATGAAATTTATGATATAATAAGTGGAGATACATGACACATGTTGATGACGCCACAAAAGTTACTTCAGTGTTTTGCATTAGGGAATTTTTTAGGGGTTACGTTTTTTTGTGAAACGTATGCTAAACCATATTTACGACGGTCCTCGTTCTGAACTTTCTAAATCAGAGGCAATTAAGGAAATATAATTTTTATCGAAGGTACCAAAATCAACCATTTATGCTAGGGGTGAGCAACGTTTTTAATCAAAGGGCCAATTTAAATTTTAAAATTTTTCGGCGTGCCATACATAAAGAAGCACTAATTAAAAGGTTAAGTGCCACCATATTGAAAATTTTAATGTCTTCGTTCGTGACCGATCACTTTTTTTTACACCTTCGCTGCAGTTACGAAAAATTCAATTATTATCTTGTATGCTTACCAGTTGTAATTGACTGGTACTGTAGAATTCTGTATTTAGATACACCAGTCGCAATAGACTGGTAGTTCTTAAAAAATGTGATATCTATCTGTCAATTTTTAAAGATTTATGTGTAGTAATAGTTGTATACATACAAGGAATAGGACAAACTTGCTGGAAACTGTATCAGTACCAGAATATTCCTTTTGTTAAAGCAAAAATTGAAATGTTTGAGAAGTGCATATAATATTTTTAAATAAAATCAAACGAAAACTTTTATTGAGAACAAAATACATATTTTTCATAAAATATGAAAATAACAAATGCTAATTATTATTAGTAAGAATAAGTTTTAAAATTTATGCATTGTGTTTAAAATTAAAACATGTTATAATGCAGGTTTTCCCTCGCATATGCTGCAGTATGTAGTAACTTTAAACCTTTTTATCAGCTTCTTTACTTTTTATTGTTTCTCTCAGCTTCTTGTAACATGCCATACAATTTCTCCTTTTTTTGGTACCAGGCCATTCGGGTTTAGTTCGTATATGTTTTCTCGGAACTGATTTTATATTCGTCATTATCTGAATTAGTTCAGAATAATTCAGAAGGAGCATAATTAGAATCATAGTCCGAATGGTTGCTAAAGGGTTCTTTCTCTGATTCGCTCAAAGTATTTATAATTGTTTCTTGGTGCCAATCAAAATTCTGATTGAGGTCTACACAACTACCACTTGTAGTTGCATTCTGCAACGCCAAATTTACTAATTTAACAATTCTACCACTCATTTTACTCAATTCTTATACAAATATTTACAACACTATTATAGCTCGACCGAGATAACTAAACCAAACTGGTAATTACAAATGAAATTAATCACAAGATGAATTCATCTGGGAATCTTACAATAAAAAATAAATAACTTGAATGCGTTACCACTCGAATACAACTGGTACTAAATTATCCTTTTATTAGATAAATCTTTTTCAGACAATAATATAGGTACCTATTAGAATGTTAGTTTTTACCAACGCGTTTCGTTTGTACGTTTCTCGCCAGATGGAAATACATGTAATTATTTTTAGCCGTAATTTCTGCAAACGTAGTTACCAGTCTTTTTCAACTGGTGGCGCAGCGAAGGTGTTAAAAAGTGTTTTATTACTTTCCTTAACTTTTACATCAAAACCTAACACTCTAAAATGCGAATTTTGTTTAAAATTTCATTTTTCAAAATGTGTACGTTGGAGTCTCATGGACACCAATGGCAAGATTTTTATCACAAAATGCCTATGAGAGTCCAACGTGGCATCACACCTATTGATAACGTGACATCGGAAATCTAACAAGCGAAGGCGCCATTGTCGTGGCTTGCGTTTTTGTATGTATCGGCATCCACCAGTAAAGAAAAAGAATATACGAATTTCGGAGAGCATGTTGATTTGATGCTGCTATAGAATCTGTCATTGCCCAACATTCTGAAGTCTCCGAATAAAAAATTTTAGAAGAACCGATAGTATCCAATGCAATAAATTAAGCTATTGTCTGAGGGCCGATCAACAGTAAAAATTTATAGAAATTTACTTTGAGAACTATAATTCTGCAGGTTTTCATACACAATTATTATACGAAAAATTCTATAACAAATCGCCCTTTCAATTCTACGAGTATTTTGCAGACGATGGTCTTTTATCCATGATCGCAAATATTCAATTTATTTTCTTCTACTGATTTTGATTTTTATTAATTTTTAGGTTGAAGAAACAAATCGTTATGCCCTACAGTGTCAGTAAAAAAAAAAGCGCACGTATTACCGCGTGGCACAATGTTGATGTCGCCGAAATAAAACGATTCCTGGGTATAGTTATATGGATGGGATTATGTCATTTTATATCTTTTCATTCGTACTTGCCAAAGAATGATTTGTATGTGAACAATATCAAAAAAGTAATATCACGGAATCGCTTCCAGTTATTGCGGAAAACGCTGCATTTCAACGATAATTCAGTAACAACAGATGACCGTTTGCAGAAAATCGTTGCCTTGGTTAGCCGATTGAAGAATAAATTCAAGGCAGCCATTATTTCAAAGGAAAACGTGTGCATTTTAGTGAAACAACAAGAGCTACTACAATTCAAGCAGTATATTGCCAATAAGAGGCACAAATTTTGGATCTAATTATTCAAACTTTATTTGTAAGGTGGTTATACATACAATTTTAATGTATATTAGCTAAACAAAGTAATTTGGGCATCGTTTTTTATAGAAGTGGAGGGATAAGCGAGATGTGCTGATGATTAGTACCAAATTCACTGACGAAATGATGACAAAGCAGAAAGCACACGGTGATGTTGTAAAGCCAAAGAATGTCATCAAATATAGTGATGAGTGCCTTAAGAACCGACAAAATAACGCAAAAGATAGAAAACATAACACATTATGAAATAAAAAGAGATGAAAGTAGTAGAGGTGGGAAATTATCGATAGAAAACTCTAATTTACATTAAATTACATTAGGACTATCGATAGTTTCCCACCTTTAGACGTTAGCTTATGAGCTAGTTGACTTGTCATAATATTACAAGTATGACGTCGTCCGAGGAGGAGGTTGTCAATCCTCTACCGGACGCGTCCCCAGGTGGCGGATAGGGGAATGCCTCCCAGATATGGGTGGTATCGGGGAAATGAAATACCCGACGCGGACCAAAACTGACAACAGTAGCGTCTGACCCAGAGTGGGCGGCTGCAAACAGCGTCTGACCCAGAGTGGGCGGCTGAACAATAGGTCCTCCAAAAGGGGGTTGTGGCGTTAGGCGTTAGCAACCTAGCACACTTAAAAAAATCCAAGGGCTAACGAACAATTGGCAGAAATGAAAAATTTTAAAATTAATCCCCGGGTGGCAATCCACACCTCCGAAGGAGGGAGCCCCATCGGATACGGGGGGGGGGCACTTCTGCTTTGAGTTCAACAAACCCGGCTTCGAAACTCAACCGAAGACAAAGACAGAGAAAACTAAGAATCGGCACATGGAATGTGCAGGGCTGGAGAACAAAAGCCAGTGAAGTAACATCAGAATTCGAAAAGATGAATCTCGATATCCTCGTCACAACGGAAACAAAAAAGAAAGGAAACGGCACGGAAAGAATAGGGGAACTAATCCATTGTTGGAGCGGAGTAGAAAAGAAAGACCGCGCAAAAGCTGGAGTTGGAATTCTACTAAAGAAGAAATGGGAAAAATCTATAGACGATTGGGAACCCATAAACGAGAGAATTGCCAAACTGAAAATCAAGATGTATGGCAGAGAAATTATAATACTAGCAACATACGGTCCAACGGAAGACAGTCCAGCCAATGAGAAAGAACGATTTATCGAACAACTTCAAGAACAAATGGATAAGAGGAAACCTAAACAAGAAGTAATAATAGTGGGGGATCTAAATGGAAGAGTCGGAAGAAAAGACAATGACAGAACAGTTGGTCCATTTGGAGAAGACACAATTAACGACAACGGAGAAAGATTGGTAAAACTATGTGAAGTAAATGATTTGAAAATTATGAACGGATTTTACAAACACAAAAATATACATAAGTACACATGGACTCAAGAGACAAGAAAACTAAGATCCATTATTGACTACATTATCATGAACCACAAAAGCTCCATCAAAGTGAAAGACATCAGAGTGAAAAGAGGGGCAGAGTGTGGAACAGATCACAAACTTGTGGTGGCATGGATGGAATTCCCCTATATCTGGACAAAACAAAAACATACATCGATTGTTACAACGGGAACGACAATAAACGAAAAGAGGCTCAAATTACATCTATTGCAGGAAGAATCAATAAAAGATTTATACAAAAGAAGACTAGACCAAAAACTAGAAGAATTCAGATATGACACGTTAGATGAAATGCATGAACACATAAAAACCTGCCTGATTTCAGCGGCCTTAGAAGCTCTTGGAGAAGACGACCAAAGGAACACCCATCAGAATATCAAATTAAGGGAAGACACATTGAAATGCATAAAAGAAAAGAAAAAACTACACATAAAATACCTAAACACCAAAAAACAGGAAGACTTAGACCTATATAGAGCGAAAAACAGAGAGGTAAAGAAAAGTGTAACAAATGAAAAGAACGAACGATGGGAACAAGCATGCACAGAGATAGAACGACATATCGGAGGAACGAGAAATTCAGAATCATGGCGAATATTAAAAGAACTTCAACGAAATAAGACAGAGAAAACCCAGATCGGCAAAATTAGTGAAAACGAGTGGCAAGAATACTACGTAGAACTACTTACAGAAAACCGTCCCCAATTTCAGGAAGAGAATATAGAACATGCAGGAAATGGGGCATACGACCAGATAAAAATAAGCCTGGCAGAAGTTAAGAAAGCAATCAAGACATTGAAGAACAAAAAAGCCAAAGGACCCGGAGGAATACCAAACGAACTAATTAAAAACGGAACGGAAAAGTTATTCCGCATGCTACATAGAATGTTCGAAAGAGGACTAAATGGAGAAGAAATACCTGCGGAATGGACACAAGCATACATCACATCCATACATAAGAAAGGAAACAGGAAAAAATGTGAAAACTATAGAGGAATTAGTATAATATCGTCGGTAGGTAGACTTTACGGGAAAATTATTAAAGAAAAACTAGAAACTGAAATAATAGGAAAAATTGGAGAAGACCAAGCAGGGTCTTCAGGTTCACAGTAGGAAAATCATGCCTAGATCATACGTACACATTAGAACAACTTATAGAGAAGAAAATGGCAAAAGGTAGACCGGTCCATCTGGCCGTTGTTGATCTAAAGAAAGCATATGACTCAATACCTAGAGTCAAATTATGGGAAGCAATGAATGATCTCGGAATCCGACAAACACTAATAAAAGCAGTTAAAGCACTATACAAAGAAAACAAAGTAGCTATTAAATGTGGAAATAAAGCCTACAATCCATTTAAGACGACAAAAGGACTTCTACAAGGCTGTGCTACGTCCCCTACTCTGTTTAAAATATTCTTGGAAAAGACACTCAAACCATGGAGGAGAAAGTGCGAAGGAATGGGCATACCAGTAAGAGACGAATACCTATACACCTTAAGTTTTGCCGACGATCAAGTAGTCATCGCACAAGATGAAGAAGATCTCAGCTTTATGCTCAGAAAACTAGAAGAAGAATATAAAAACAACGGAATGGAAATAAACTTAGAGAAAACCGAATACCTAACAACAGAAAACAAGGATATGAGAAACCTAGAGATAGACGAGGGAAGACAAATAAATGGAACAGATAAATTCAAGTATTTAGGAACCATAATATCGAACCAGGGAACAACAGAAGATATAAACAACAGACTGAGACAAACAAGAAACTGTATAAGACAACTAAACTCAGTGTTGTGGGATAAGAACATTACGATAAAGACAAAAAAGAGAATATATAACACCCTGACAAGAAGTATCCTGACATATGGGTCCGAAAACTGGACAATAAACAAGAGAAATAGAGGTAGAATAAGAGCAGTAGAAATGGAGTTCCTGAGGAGAAGCTGCGGAAAAAGAGACAGAATTGAAAACGCAGAGATTAAGCGGAGAATGTGAGTTCAATCAGACATAATCGATTATATAGAGGAGAACAGACTATCCTGGTACGGCCAGTCAGAAGAGCGGACAGAGGACGCTGGATAAACAAAATCACAGAATGGAGCCCGATTGGAAGAAGAAAGAGAGGAAGACCCCGAAGGTCATTCAGAGATGAAATCGACGAGGCTATGGAGAAAAGAACCCTGCGAGATGGAGACTGGAATGACAGGGAAAATTGGAGAAAACGGTTGAGTGAAGGAAGACAGTGAAAACTGTGGAAATCCTTAGTAGTAGTAGTAAATTTAGCATAAAGTCAAAACTGATTGAAGGCAATAAAGCAAATGTAAGTAAACAGTTTAATTAGTAGTAATTTGATAATTAATTCTGTTTTGACGAATACAGAATAACAAGCTATGATAATTCTGTATTGAGAAGAGTGTATGCGACGTCTCAAATCACAGTTTATTATTTATTAATACTTTAATTTTGGATAAAAACATACTCGTACTTAAACTGTTTTTACTTACATTACGTGATACGTGTTACCATTGTTTAAATAGGACTAGTTAGACAATCCTTATGGAACAAACGTTTGACTTTTATTCTGCCGTCACATGGCGGCCTCTAGTCATAAATTTAAAAAACTATTAACAGAAACTTAATTCTGTGCAGGATTCTATTCGAGTATATTGTTGCCTGTCTCCTAACTAAGGCAAACCTGTACACGGATGCCAGATTGTGAAGAAAATATAAAATTTTAATAAAATGCTTATTGTTATTATCGTTGTATGCGTCTAGTGAAAGATAGCTTGACTATTTCGAGCGAATATTTCAAATTGTTTTTATACTTTGAGACTTGCTAAATCTAAATCGGTTAGTAATCTATTTTTATGAAGTAGGTAAATGCTACCTTTTTTAAATTTTTATTAGTTTACCAGATATTTAATTTGGTTATATGATTTGCTAGAAAAGGATTAAATATTTAATTGAAATAGACTCGATTGCTATCGTCTTAGAACACTAATGCAGAGGTTTATTTTTTAGTCAAGACTTAAGTTTTATCATTGTTTAAAAAAGAAAATCTTTTTAAACAATGGTTTTATGTATGTTGTGAGAAAATTAAATTTTCAATCTTTTAATCTTTAAAATGACGTTTGAAAATATAGTAAATTTATAGGTATGGTTTTTTGATAATGCTTTTGAAACAAATAAACACATCGATATGCCACAACAAGAGGCAACACATATTTAGGAAAAAATTAATCTATATGTTGGGATAAAAGGAATAATAAAACAACACTTTAATAAATAGTATCCTTTATTTTATTTATTTATGTATTTTATAATATAAACACCATTTTTGTATTTCTGCTTACATAAATGAGAATGTTTTTCAATCAACTCGCCCGATTTGAGCTGTTTATTAATGAAATAATTTTAAATTACAAAGTGATAGATATTGCAAAAATTAAATTCGCATTATTTTAATAGTTATATACCACTTATCAAAATTCTAATATCTACACATAGACAATATTAACGAAATAATAATTCAAGATAAAAAAAAACAAAACAAAATTGTTTACATTAATAGTTATAGAAATTGATTGTAACATTGTTTTCATGAACTAAAATAAGCAATGTATGTATTGCGAAACACTATTGGCACTGGTTAAGGTTGTTTTGCTATCGAATACGTATAAAAAACGCGTGGTGTCGTTAACAAACCTCCCTCTTCTACCTCACTATATTTTTTTGGTTTGCATTTAGATATTTTTGGACAAAATGCTTACTGCAAAGAAATTTTTTTTTAAATCGGGTAGCTCCGGACTTTCCAATGCAGCATTACCTACAACAATATTATTATTAACACAACTTAAAAAAAGCAACTTTCTGCACAATAAAGTAAAAAAACAATTTAAGTTCTGTATTCAAAATATAAATAACTTCGCAGGTTGTGCCAATATATGTTTATCTATATATATACATATATATATATATATATATATATATATATATATATATATATATATATATATATATATATATATAAGAGTAAGAAAACAGAAATTTTTTAGATAGGAAAAAAAAAAGATCCCATAGGACTATCAGAAACTAGTCCTATGGGATCTAGTCTTTCACCCATTCTAAGTAGCGTAGCTATGTCATGGATGATGTTATCAGTGATTGTGATTGTATCAACAATTGCACTTTTTTCATTCCTTTTTTTTAAAGATATGTAGATGATTTAGTTTTGGCACTTCCTAAACACAAAATTATTGAAATAGTCAACATTTTCAAGTATCATAATCAACATATAAAATTTACAGTTGAGGAAGAGATAGACAATTCTCTAGTTCCTTAGAGTAGGTTTCAAGTCCAGTGCTTTATACAGGTTGGTGAATTGTTTGCAGTTGGTAAGTTTGGTATGGTTGATTCGTAGTCTTGTAATAGTCGATGCTTCTCTTATAGTTATGAAGTCTAGGGAGAGATGACCAATAAAAGATTGAAGTTTATGAAAAGTTGTTTTGCTCTTTTGTTCTAAGTTTTGTCAAGTATCCTCTACCGACTTTTTTAAAACGAATTTCGAGATTCGTTAGCTAGTTGAATTGGCATGGTTGGTAGCTTCTTTGGCACAATGATCTGCTGTTTTATTACCAGTAATTCCGGTGTGAGAAGGCAGCCATATGAGAGAGACTGTTACATCGTAAGCAGAGAGATTTTGGTATTATGTCATGAATGTTTTGAACTAATAGGTGCTCAGTGAAAATTGTATTGACTAAATGGATATATGAAAGTTAATCTGAACAAATAGTTTAGAACAAAGGTTAGAAGATTCAAGTTTGTTAAAAATAGTGAGTGAGGTATATATTGAAGGAAGATCTTTAGCCCAGAGGGGAAGTAAAGGTAGAGGAAATGAACTAGTCAGAAAAAGGTCAATATTTTTAAGTAGTGGACAAATTAATTGAGGTATAGGTTTTATGATAAGTTGTTGGTTATTGTTAGTGGAAGAAGACGGCACTGTGGCAATTAGGGAATGAACGGGATTAAATGGATTTGCGGATGTTGATGCAGCATACGAAAGTAGAAGTGATTATCGTCTTGGGTAGGAGAAAGTTCATTAGATTCACGGTATACACTCTCAATAGAACTAAAGCGAAAAGCGCTCAGAAGTAGTTTTATTGGCACCCCATTGAAGATGACTGAGGGTTTTAAAAATGTTCAACCTTTTAAAACAATTGATTTTAAGTTCAGAGATTTGATTTTTTCAATTTAATCTGGAGTTAAACATAAAACCGAGAATTTTACAATAATTAACAACAGAAAGTAGAGAATTGGTAAATAAAATTTGGGGTAAGGGAGTGGAAATCCCTATGGAAAATTTTATTAATTTGGTTTTGCTCTCAGAGAGTGATAATCTTAGTTCGTTAGATTTACTACACTTTGTATAAGTTTATATGAGGTTGAGACAGATTTAACATGGCAGTAAATGATTAGGTCATCAGCGTATTGAACATATTTGATGGGAGGCAAATTTCGTTGATGGCAAGAATGAATAAAGTTAAACTTTAGGATATGTGGCAAAAGGTTATACAGACTATATCAAATTAATTTTATATAAAGTCTTCTCAATTCTTCTGCTGCACATATACACACTCGCGGTATTTAGAGGCTTTCAGTCACGGTTGTTCTTCATACGGGGAAACTGTCCGGTTACCGGTTTCTGAAGACGTGTTTCGCGGTACTAACACTTAGATCACGATATAGAGCACATTTTTCGTCTGTACACGATTAAAATAGTATTTTCGGTTATTTTCGCGTAACTACATGCGAGAGAGTTAGAGTGGAGAAAAAGCGCGGTAAGTCTGTACCAAGCGATAGATAGCGATAGAGAGATTATACGTCTGCCTAATAGGACTCAGCAGACGAAAGAGAGGACGACTGTTTCTAGCAACAGTCAGCAGTCAAGTGTACAACTGTCTGTATTTCTAATGGAGTGGGGTTAAAATGTGAGTAGGAACGGTTAGAGAACGGGAAATAATTGTAAAATTGTGGTAGAATGGTAGCTAGTAATACAGCGAAAAAATGACATGTCATGAAGACAAAAACGATTTGTCTTCATGACATAACCCGTTTGTGTTCGTTTGTTCTTTGTAATGATCTTTCTTTTATCTTAGTATAGATTAGGGCAAGATCTTTCATTAACGATTGTCAGCGGTATGTCAGTGGTAAATTTACTGGCTTCATTTAGAGGGTCGTTGGTGCCTAAGGAATTTTCGAGAAATTTTTCAAGATTATTCTAGAAAACCCTAATTTTTGTGTTTTTATGGAATTTGAGTGCAGCTTTTAGTTCGAAATAGTTTATACGAGAGTTCGGATAATTGGTATCTTGTGAAACTAAGGATGAATAATGAAAGGGCGAAGGAAGAAAAGAGTATATATGGTTAGGTTCAGATTTGTTGCAAAGCTTTTCTTTTAAATTTTTTGCCAGAATCTTGGCTGTCTCTTAATTGTCAAGGATAACCTTTCGATTAAAAAAGAGATTGGAGATTTTAAGGTTATTTTTTATTAACAATTTTTTTTCCACACTGGGCTAGTATTTGAAGTACATAAAGTTTTCTTACTTAATTAAATATCGTGTCTAAATTTGGCAAAAGATGAAGTAAAAATATACAGAGAGCAGAAAAAATGAATAAATGCGAGAGAAATAGAGAAATTCTATTCATCATGTATGCTGTGGTTAGATTTGACATCAGATTTATCAGAGGATGCACTTATATATACTCTTGTAAGTCGGAGGTAGGCTGTTCTTTTAACTTTTTTAAGATTCTAGTAATACGGTTTTTAGCGATCTTTTCCTTGTACCTATGTAGAGCTGCAATAAGTCCTTTTGAATACCATCTATGTTGGAGGATTTTTAAGCTTCTTGTAGTGGGGTGATACATACAAAAGAGTTCTCAAGAAATGTAATAAGTTGCGTGGATCTGAGTGTAAAATTAGTCGGATTATCTTTGTAAATCATTTTTATAGCGGAAATATAATATCCGATTATATAATTTCAATACCACCACTTTGGTTGGTATCGAAAATGCCGAAGGAGGAAAAGAACTTAATAGAGCAAGAATACAGGATGAAGATAGAATGGTAGGAGTATCAGGAGGACTGTCATTGAAGTGTCCCCTTTTTTGTCCTACTGCCAACATGGGCTTTGAATTAGTACGACGAGGGATGGATAAATCCATAATGGCAGCCAGGATGGGTATGTAGTTAACGGAGATGGACTCAATTTCCGAAGATAGAAATTCTTTTGATGAAGTTAAGGATTTAGGATTAAGGACTCCTTAGAGTCAGCTGAAAATGAAAAAGAGGGAGGAGCATTAGCTGCAATGAGTGTGTGATCTGGTCAACTGGAGACTTTGCAATCATACCCCACGGTACGACCCGTAAGCTTACAAAGAAAACACTATAGTCTGTCAGAGAATAAAAATATTTTAAAGGATATATTTTCATGGTTAATTAACAGAGAATATTGCACTTCGAAGTTCACCTTGTCAGGGATTACAAATGTTACCCTAGGAAAACTCCTGATAATATGCCTATTGATCATCTGATGTTCCGTATTTTTTAGGGACGTCTCGATTAGTGAATGCGGAATGGAAGGAGATACATTTAAAATAAGGATTCTTTTGGTCGCAGAAAGAAGCCTGCAGATAAAGATGACGGTGAAATTAATTATGACGTTCGGTGTATTAGTTGATCAACGATGTCGGTAGAAGTGAGGAAAATGCGGATTCGATTATTCGAAATGCGAGATGTAAAAGTAATATTTTTTGGATAAACCATTTCACCAATTTCTATAATATATTTAAATAAAACAGTATTCAAAATGGAGTGCATGACAATAACTTGTTCCCTTTTAGGAAACGAATGGGGAGGAGGTCTGGAGACTGCGGCAACGACATATGATTTTGGGTTGGAATTGAAGCTGTTTTGTGTAAATGTAAATATTCAATTGCTGTTCATGATGTGTAGTGCTGGTTACCCAGACCGTAACACAATACCTAAATGTGAGTACCTAATGGACCCTCTCCCAAACTGGAAAGAAAGAAAAAAGGATCTCACCTATTTCTTGGGATTTTCACTGGTTTTCTTTAATTACACCAATATAGCCGCAATTAAATTCGACTACTGAAATATAAAACCAAATTTGATACTTGTTTTCTTATCACATTGTGATTAAAGAACTTCGCTACGTATTGTTAACTCGTCGATGAATTACTTTATCTGTTTAATACTGTTTAAATCTTTAAAATCCGTGAGGAACTTTAAAAAGGGTGTTTAACCTTTGACAGTTATTTGACGTTTTTTGAATCGATTATTTGAAGCTTTATTTGTAAACTTCAACATTTTATTAAAAAAACAGTTTGAAAAAGTGCTTTTTAGCTTCTAAACATTTATACTACTTTTGATATTTTTCATGTCATACGGCTGTACGTAGGCTCAATGAAAAGCTGGTGTAAAAGCACAATTAAAAAAAAAACAGAAATTTCCATAACCAATAACAAGACACAAGCTGAGATATTGCAGCGGACAGATCTCCCTTGCATTTTTCTGTGGCGATATTTTACGATTACCATTATTTTAATGTTTCAAAACTAATTTACTTCTTCACTGTGTATGCCACTTATAAATCGAATTATAAAATTTCGATATTCTTTTACAATGTGTTCAATTTTCAGCCTTTATGTTAATAAACAATGAAAATATTTGCAATTTCTTAAACAAGAAAAAAAATGCTATTTGATTTCCTCTGGGCAATAGAAGGTTTTGGTTTTTTTAAGTGTTTAGCTTTATATTGAGCCTAGATACAAGTGTAACACATAAAAAAGTCAAAGTTATTAGAAATTTTTATATGCTAAAAATTTGTTATTGTTCAAACTGATATTTAAACAAATTTAATATAATCTTGATGTTTGTTTTTAATAATTTAAAACGAAGCCATAAAAATCGATTTCTATTTACAAAATAACCCTAGAGTGACTGTTTGGACAAGTACAGTTTCTTAAATAATCGGACTCCTGGATAAACAAATTAAATAACTCATAAACTGTATGGTCGTTCTGTATGATATTTAGCACCCTTTAAAAACTCATTAACTGCCATAATTTTAAATAGTTGTATTACATATCGTTATGCAAAAAAGAAAGTTATTTATATGTATATTATTTATATTTATATTAACATTTATAAATTTTACTTTAAAAATAAGGGTTTTTAAATTATCTCGGTCAATTCTTTATGTATTTTAATTATAAAAATCTTAATATTAGAGAACATTTTATGATCTATAACTTTTATTTTAATCATATATCTCTAACATGAATAAGAAACGTTTTATGCGCATAAACTTTTTTCACTTTGTACGATTGTTTAATAAAAAATCAAAGCAAAATTAGCTGTAGTCTTCACATAATTGTCATCAGCTACCCCTCATATACCTTTTAGAGACTTTAAATATCTCTTTAAGATTTTTTCACCTTTTATTAGAGTTGTAGATCATAAAAAGTTATGTAATTTTTGAGAGTATCCAAATTAAAATACATGAAATTATTAACCAAAATAGTTGCAAAAAAAACCTTATTTTTGCAGTTATTTATAAATTATAATAACTCTTTTTTTGCGCAAAGACATGTAACATAGCTCCTGGAAATTATGGAAATGAATAAGTTATTAAAGTGCGCTAAATATCAATCAGAGCAAATAATTTATAGGTTATTTATTCTGTTTATAAACATTTAAAATAACGTTGATATCGTTTATGCCACAAACTTATTTAGATGCTTATGAAAAACTGGTGAAAAACACACTTTCTAAAAAAAATAGAATCTTCTATGACCATTACTAGGCAAGAGAGCATTTTATATTTAAAACCAAAGCATTTTATTCTTAAAATCATACTTCCATTGTCTATCAACAGTAAGAGCTGAAAATTGAAGGGGCACTAAATGAAGATCTGAATTGTGCGTTCCAACTTACATATGGCATATGCGGTAAAGAAGTAAAAATTTATAACCCGTTAAAATGATGGTATTCGTAAAATACCGCTTCGGAAAAGTAGAATGGAGAACCATTTGAGCTCGTTTTTTTTTTTAGATTTGAACTTTTTCAAAATGAAGGGCGATTGCAAAATTTGCAATATCTTGGCTTCTGTGACACGTAAAACATAATTTTTTTTTCAAACTGGGATAGCTCAACAAAAAGTTGTTTACATAATCGCTTTCTACGATAAACAAATCGTCACTATTTTTATTAGTTACATTAGGTACATACCATTTTGCAAAAACAAAGTTATTAAAATTTATAAATTTCTGCAAAATCAAGGGTTTTTTGCAACTATTTTGGTGAATTCTTTATATATTTTAATTTAGAAACTCACAAATGGAAGAACTTTTTGAATCTATAATTTTTATTTTAACTATTTTTCTCTAAACAGGATAAAAAACGTTTATAGCCAAAATCACCTGTATGTCTTTACAGATTTATTATTAACTAACCCTCATATATATTTTAGAATCTTCAAATATCAGTATAAAATTTTTACGTGAAACCAATAATTTTTTTTTCCAGATGGACCTTTGTATAAATTAGTTCTCCGATAGAGATGAACTTAATTTTACTTTTCAATACAATAACTAAAAATAGCTACAGAAATACATATTTAAATATCTAATACTTTGTTTATGTTTATTAACTTGATATTTATTCACTAATTTGTTTTTCCGAAGTTTATTTTATCATAATTCTAATACCAACGAAAATGTAAAATTCAAATTAATGCATCTCGATTATGACGCGTGCACCCTGGCGATAATAAAAAATGAATGAAAAAAAAAATAAACATTTTTTCAAGTTAATTGCGTAACGGAAACGGTGTAAAATAAAAGAATATAAAAAAAGTTTCTATTTACTTACCAGAGTGTAATATCCATGTTTGACAAGCCGAAGGATTTTTTGTCGGAAATCTGAACATTCTTAATCCATGAATTTTGTATGGTGATAAACCACATTTGTAATAACAACAAATATTTCCAGCCATCTGTAAAAAACCATTTATTTATTATGGAAGTAACATTACTTTAATTTAAAATCACTTTTTTCAAATATTATCGAATGTATGTATTATCCTGTAAAATTTATTTCTAAATACCTAATTTGTTCATTTCTCATACAAATGTTTTTTGTTTTAAACACAGAATTAAAATGTTCTACTTACCTCGGACCAAATTTTTGTAATACACTTCCAAATAAAATAAAATATTTAAATTCTTTAAACTTATTTAGATATAGGAAAATTTAGAAGTCACAGCACGTTTATGTAGGTACAATTTTAGTTGACACGATATTTACTATGTAGTTGATAGCATATTGATAGTAATAACTCTATTTTAAATGAATACCTGTGATTCATGTTCTGTTTTTGTAACATTTTTATTGGTAAGTAAACCTGTCGCTACTATGTCAGTGAAATATTGCAACGCTGGTGAATTTAATTCAGTGGATCAAAAATGGACGTTTAGTTTATTCCTTAACTTTTTCACATAACACCATCTAGTATAATGTATATCAAACAAACAATGGTATATTAAAATCTATTGAGACAGAAAGAGTGGTGACATCTAGTGACTGTCTCAATTAGAATCAAACAAATTTATACATTGCGTTGGCTAACTAGTCCTATTTAAACAATGGTATTACTATGACCATTGTTTAAATAGGACTAGTTAGACAATCATTATGGAACAAACGTTTGACTTTTCTTCTGCCGTCATATGGCGGCCTCTAGTAATAAATTTAAAAAACTATTAACAGAAACTTAATTCTCAGCAGGATTCTATACGAGTATATTTCTACCAGTCTGGTAACTAATGCAAACCCGTACACGGGTGCCAGATTGTGAAGAAAATATAAGACTTTAATAAAATGCTTATTGTTATTATCGTTGTATGCGTCTTGTGAAAGATAACTTGACTATTTCGAGCGAATATTTCAAATTGTTTTTCTACTTTGAGACTTGATAAATCTAAACCGGTTAGTAATCTATTTAAATGAAGCAGTTAAATGCTGCCTTTTTTTTAAGTTTTATTAGTTTACCAGATATTTAATTTGGTTATATGATTTGTTAGAAAAGGATTAAATATTTAATTGAAATAGACTCGACTGCTATCGTCTTAGAACACTCATGCGGAGGTTTATTTTTTAGTCAAGACTTGAGTTTTATCATTGTTTAAAAAAAATTCTTTTTAAACAATGGTTTTATGTATGTTTTGAGAAAATTAAATTTTCAATCTTTTAATATTTAAAATGACGTTTGAAAATATAGTAAATTTATGGGTATGGTTTTTTGATAATGGTTTTGAAACAAATAAACAGATCGATATGCCACAACAAGAGGCACCACATATTTAGGGACAAATTAATCTATGTGTTGGGATAAAAGGAATAATAATTAACAAAACTTTAATAAATAGTACCCTTTATTTTATTTATTTATGTATTTTATAATATACACACCATGTTTGTATTTCTGTTTACATAAATGAAAATGTTTTTTTCAATCAACTCGCACGATCTGACTGTTTATGCAAAAATTAAATTCGCGTTATTTTAATAGTTAGATAACACTAATCAAAATTCTGATATCTACACCATAGACAATATTAACAAAATAATAATTCAAGGTAAAAAAACAAAACAAAATTGTTTACATTAAAACATTTACATTGTTTAAAGTGTGTGATAATTATGAAATCTTTTTGTCTTGACCAATGGTGATAACGGCATATCTAAAAAGCTCATCAACAAAATCGTCAAGTTCAGAATTATCACTGTGCGAAACAGTATTGGCACTGGTTGATGGTTGTTTTTCTAATGAATACGTATGAAAAACGCGTGGTGTCGTTAACGAACCTTCCTCTTCTACCTCACTATATTTTTTTGGTATAGCAGTACTGGTAAATATTTTGCATTGCGTCAAAATGCTTACTGCATAGATTTTTTTTTTAAATCGGGTAGCTCCAGACTTTCCAATGCAGCATTACCTACAACAATATTATTATTAACACAACTGAAAAAAAGCAACTTTCTGCACAATACATTAAATTAAATTATATATATATATATATATATATATTAATTATAATTAAATTATATATATATATATATATATATATATATATATATATATATATATATATAGATATATTATATAAGAGTAAGAAAAAAAATTTTTAGATAGGAAAAAAAAGAAATTAATTACTATTTAAATGGGAATAAGCCACAATTAAAGGTTAAAATACGTTTATTGACGTTTTAATTTCCACTTCGGAAATCGTTCTCAAACATGTTTGTTTTTTAGAACGATTTCCGAAGTGGAAATTGAAACGTCAATAAACGTATTTTAACCTTTAATTGTGGCTTATTCCCATTTAAATAGTAATTAATTTAAAATGAAACAAGAAAATAGCTTCAGAACAATATTAGGAAAAAAAAAGATCCCATATCACTACCAAAAACAAATTTTTGATAGTCCTATAGAATCTAGTCATGGATGATGTTATCAGTGATTGTATCAACAATTACACTTTTTTCATTCCTTTTATTAAAAGATATGTAGATGATTTAGTTTTGGCACTTCCTAAACACAAAATTAATGAAATAGTCAACATTTTCAACAATCATAATCAACATATACAATTTACAGTTGAGGAAGAGGTAGATGATTCTCTAGTTCCTTAGAGAAGGTTTCAAGTCCAGTGCTTTATACAGGTTGGTGAATTGTTTGCAGTCGGTAAGTTTGGTATGGTTGATTCGTAGTCTTCTAATAGTCGATGCTTCTCTTCTAGTTATGAAGTCTAGGGAGAGATGACCAATAAAAGATTGAAGTTTATGAAAAGTTGTTTTGCTCTTTTGCTATAAGTTTTGTCAAGTATCCTCTACTGACTTTTTAAAAAAGAATTTCGAGATTCGTTAGCTAGTTGAATTGGGGTGACTTCAGTCACCCCATGGTTGGTAGCTTCTTTGGCAACATTATCTGCTGTTTTATTACCAGTAGTTTCGGTGTGAGAAGGCAGCCATATGAGAGAGACTTATATCGTAAGCAAAGAGATTTTGGTATATGTTATGAATGTTTTGAACTAATAGGTGGTCAGTGAAAATTGTATTGACTAAACGGATATATGAAAGTTAATCTGAACAAATGGGCAATATGTCTGTTTTGATGGGAGATGCATTTAAAAGCCAACAGAATACTATATAGTTCACCTGTGCAAACGTTGCATATTACGGGTAACCGAGATGATCTTACAAGTTCATGTTTAGTGGTTACTGCGCAACCAATACCAGTGGTAGTTTTAGAAGCATCTGTATAGAGAATTAAATTCTAAAAATGCTTTCTTTATAAGAAGGTTAGAAGATTCAAGTTTGTTAAAAATGGTGAGTGAGGTATATATTGAGAGGAGATCTTTAGCCCAGAGGGGAAGTAAAGTTAGAGGAAATGAACTAGTCTGAAAAAGGTCAATATTTTTAAGTAGTGGACAAATTAATTGAGGTATGGGTTTTATGATAAGGTGTTGGTTATTGTTAATGGAAGAAAACGCCATTGTGGCAATTAGGGAATGAACGGGATTAAATGGATTTGCGGATGTTGATGCAGCATACGAAAGTAGAAGTGATTATCGTCTTAGGGTAGGAGAAAGTTCATTAGATTCACGGTATACACTCTCAATAGGACTAAAGCGAAAAGCGCTCAGACCTAGAAGTAGTTTTATCGGCACCCCATTAAAGATGACTGAGGGTTTTAAAAATGTTCAACCTTTTAAAACAATTGATTTTAAGTTCAGAGACTGGATTCTTTCAATTTAATCTGGAGTCAAACATAAAACCGAGAATTTTACATTAATTAACAACAGAACTGCAGGAGCTAATCAATAGGGTTGACATGGAATGCACAAATTGGGGACTGTCGATAAATATTGATAAAACTAAATACATGGTGACCAGTAAAGTGAATATCGGCGCAACCCAACTGATATTAAACCAACAACCGCTGCAGAGAGTTCAGAGATTCAAATACCTTGGATGTTGGATTACCCAAAATCTAGATCTATCCTTCGAAATTCGATGTAGAATTGAACAGGCAAGAAACTCATTTCAAAAATTCAAGCCTCTATTATCCAATAACTCATTAAATTTGGAAATCCGTGAAAAGTTTACAAGATGCTACGTGTGGTCTGTACTTTTGTATGGATGTGAAACTTGGACTTTAAACGCCGATATCATGAATAAAATCGAGGCGTTTGAGATGTGGTTGTATCGAAGGATACTAAAAATTCCATGGACTAGCAGAACCAGAAACGAAGAAGTTCTTCGAAGAATGGGACATCAACGAACTCTATTAAATATTATTAAGAGGCGTAAACTAGAATATCTTGGACATATAATCAGAGGACCAAGATATGAGTTCCTTTGGCTAATTCTCAACGGTAAAATCGAAGGAAAGAAATGGATAGGACGGAAGAAACTCTCTTGGTTGAGGAATTTGCGGCAGTGGACAGGTTTGACAGCGGACCAATTGCTACACGTAGCGCAAGACCGAGATCAGTATAAAAATATTGTAAGCATGGTAGTCGCCGACGTTCCGTAGGGATATGGCACTCTAAAAAGAAGAAGAAACAACAGAAAGTAGAGAATTGTTAAATAAAATTTTGGTTAAGGGAGTGAAAATTCTTCTGGAAAATTTTACTAATTTGGTTTTGTTCTCAGTAAGTGATAATCCTAGTTCGTTAGATCTATCTTGAAGTAGATTTACTACACTTTGTATAAGTTTATATGAGGTTGGGACCTCACCAGGGTTGAGTTACCAGTGGATATGATAACATTTGCCATGTTATTATATCCACTGGTAGCTTTAACATCCTAATATATAAGACTAAATAATGTAAACTAAATTGTAACGTATAACTTTTAACGGGTTTTTACCCAGATATTTAGCGGCTTAAAACATGTTCACCTAGACACTGATGATGGAATATAGATTTCGAAAACCTTTATTCTTCATGACATAGCCCATTTGGGTTTTTTAATTTATATACCTTTTATAATGGATTTTAACAAAAATTTTTTTTTGTAATGATTTTTTTTTATATTAGTATAGATTAGGGCAAGATCTTTCATTAACGATTGTCAGCGGTATGTCAGTGATAAATTTACTGGCTTCATTTAGAGGGTCGTTGGTGCCTAAGGAATTTTCGAGAAATTTTTCAAGATAATTATAGAAAATCCTAATTTTTGTGTTTTTATAGGATTTGAGTGCAGCTTTTAGTCCGAAATAGTTTATAGAAGAGTTCGGATAATTGGTATCTTGTGAAACTAAGGATGAATAAGGAAAGGGTGAAGGAAGAAAAGAGTATATATGGTTAGGTCCAGATTTGTTCCAAAACTTTTATTTTATCAAGTATAACCTTTTGATTAAAAAAGGGATTGGATATTTTAAGGTTATTTTTTATTTTTTATTTTTTATTTTTTATTTTTAACTTTTTTTTTTCAAACTAGACTTGGGCTAGTATCTGAAGTACATAAAGTTTTCTTACTTAATTAAATATTGTGTCTAAATTTGGCAAAAGATGAAGTAAAAATATACATATAGCAGGAAACTCATGATATATGCCTATTGATCATCTGATGTTCCGTATTTCTCAGGGACTGTTCGATTAGTGAATGCGGGATGGAAGGAGATACATTTGAAATAAGGATTCTTTTGGTCGCAGAAAGAAGCCTGCAGATCAAGATGACGGTGAAATTAATTATGACGTTCGGTGTATTAGTTGATCAACGATGTCGGTAGAAGTGAGGAAAATGTAGATTCGATTATTCGAAATGCGAGATTTAAAAGTAATATTTTTTGGATAAACTATTTTATCAATTTCTTTAATATATTCAAATAAAACAGTATTTAAAATGGAGTGCATGACAATAACTTGTCCCCTTTTAGAAAACGAACGGGAAGGAGGGCTAGAGACTGCGGCAACGACATATGATTTTGGGTTGAAACTGGAGTTGTTTTGTGTAAATGTAAATATTTAATTGCTGTTCATGATGTGTAGTTCTGGTTACCCAGACCGTAACACAATACCTAAACGTGAGTACCTAAAGGACCCTCTCCCAAACTGGAAAGAAAGAAATAAAGGATCTCACCTATTTCTTGGGATTTTCACTGGTTTTCTTTAATTAAACCAATATAGCCACAATTAAATTCGACTATTGAAATATAAAACCAAATTTGATACTCGTTTTCTTATCACATTGTGATTAAAGAACTTCGCTTCGTATTGTTAACTCGTCGATGAATTAATTTATCTGTTTAACACTGTTTAAATCTTTAAAATCCATTAGGAACTTTAAAAAGGGTGTTTAACCTTTGACAGTTATTTGATATTTTTTGAATCGATTATTTGAAGCTTTATTTATAAACTTCAACATTTTATTAAACTTATTATAAAAAAAAAACGGTTTGCAAAAGTGCTTTTTAGCTTCTAAACATTTATACTACTTTTGATATTTTTCATGTCATACGGCTGTACGTAGGCTCAATGAAAAGCTGGCGTAAAAGCACAATTAAAAAAAAAACAGAACTTTCTATAACCACTAACAAGAAACAAGCTGAGATATTGCAGCGGACAGATCTCCCTTGCATTTTTCTGTGGCGATATTTTACGAGTACCATTATTTTAATGTTTCAAAATAATTTACTTCTTCACTGTGTATGCTATTGATAAATCGAATTATAAAAATTAGATATTCTTTTACAATGTTCAATTTTCAGCTCTTGATGTTAATAAACAATGAAAATATTTGCAATTTCTTAAACAAGAAAAAAAATGCTATTTGATTTCCTCTGGGCCATAGAAGGTTTTGGTTTTTTTTTAATGTTTTTTTTATTAGCTTTATATTGAGCCTACATACAAGTGTAACATAAAAAAGTCAAAGTTATTAAAAATTTTTATATGCTAAAAATTTGTTACTCTTCAAACTGATTTTTAAAAACAAATTTATTATATTCTTGATGTTTTTTTTTTAATAATTTAAAACGAAGCCATAAAAAATCGATTGCTATTTACAAAATATCCCTAGAGTGACTGTTTGGACAGGTACAGTTGTTTAAATAATCGGTCTCCTGGATAAACAAATTGAATAACTCATAAACTGTATGGTCGTTCTGTATGACATTTAGCACACTTTAAAAACTCATTAACTGCCATAATTTTAAATAGTTGTATTACATATCGTTATGCAAAAAGAAAGTTATTAACATTTATAAATGATACTTTAAAAATAAGGGTTTTTAAATTATCTCGGTCAATTCTTTATGTATTTTAATTATAAAAATATCAATATTAGAGAACATTTTATGATCTATAACTTTTTTTTTTTTTTTTTTTTTTTTTTTTTTTTTTGTACCGCATCAACCCCTAGGGTTATTAGCGGGTGGTATATCTTTATTTTAGAAAAGTTACATTTATAACTATAAATGATCTATAACTTTTATTTTAACGTTTTATGCGCATAAACTTTTTTCACTTTTTACGATTGTTTAAAAAAAAGCAAAGCAAAATTAGCTAAATTTTTCACATAATTGTCATCAGCTACCCCTCATATACCTTTTAGAGACTTTAAATATCTGTTTAAGATTTTTTCAGCTTTTTTTAGAGTTGTAGATCATAAAAAGTAATGTAACTTTTGAGAGTATCCAAATTAAAATACAAGAAACTATTAATCGAAATAGTTATTTTTGTAGTTATTTATAAATTAAAATAACTCTTTTTTGTGCAAAAACATATAACATAGCTCCTTGAAATTATGGAAATTAATAAGTTATTACAGTGCGCTAAATATCAATCAGAGCAAATAGTTTATAGGTTATTTAATCTGTTTATAAACATTTATATCTTTGATATCGTTTATGGCACAAACTTATATAGAGGCTAACGAAAAACTGATGAAAAACACACTTTCTAAAAAAAAAAGAATCTTCTATGACCATTACGAGCCAAGAGAGCATTTTATATTTAAAACCAAAGCATTTTATTCTTAAAATCATACTTCCATTGTCTATTAACAGTAAGAGCTGAAAATTGAAGGGACTCTAAATGAAGATCTGAATTGTGCGATCCAGCTTACAGATGGCATATGCGGTAAAGAAGTAAAAATTTATAACCCGTTAAAATGATGGTATTCGTAAAATACCTCTTCGGAAAAGTAGAATGGAGAACCATCTGAGCTCCGTTTTTTTTTAGATTTGAACTTTTTTAAAATAAATCACGCTTGTAAAATTTGCAATATCTTGGCTTTTGTGGCATGTAAAACATAATTTTTTTTTAACTGGGGTAGCTCAACAAAAAGTTGTTTAAATAATCGCTTTCCATGATAAACAAATCGTCACTATTTTTATTAGTTATATTACGTACCATTATGCAAAAACAAAGTTATTAAAATTTATAAATTTCTGCAAAATCAAGGGTTTTTTGCAACTATTTTGGTGAATTCTTTATATATTTTAATTTAGAAACTCACAAAAGGAAGAACTTTTTGAGATCTACAATTTTTATTTTAACTATTTTTCTCTAAACTGGATAAAAAACGTTTTATAAGCAAAATAATGACCTCTCACTTTTTAAAATTGTTTAAACAAAAACAAACCAAAATACCTGTATGTCTTCACAGATTTATTATTAACTAACCCTCGTATATCTTTTAGAACCTTCAAATATCTTTATAAGATTTTTACGTATAATCAATGATTTTTTTACAGATAGACTGGTGTATAAATTAGTTCTCCGATAAAGATGAACTTATTTCTACTTTTCAATACAATAACTAAAAATAGGTAGTTAAAGAAATACATATTTAAATATCTAATACTTTGTTTATGTTTATTCACTAATTTGTTTTTCCGAAGTTTATTATATCATAATTATAATACCAACGAAAACGTAAAATTCAAATGATGAATGAAAAAAAAATAAACATTTTTTTAAGTTAATTACGTAACGGAAACGGTGTAAAATAAAAGAATATAAAAAAGTTTCTATTTACTTACCAGAGTGTAATATCCATGTTTGACAAGCCGAAAGATTTTTTGTCGGAAATCTGAACATTCTTAAACCATGAATTTTGTATGGTGATAAACCACATTGTAATAACAACAAATATTTCCAGCCATCTGTAAAAAACCATTTGTTTATTATGGAAGTAACATTATTTTAATTTAAAATCACTTTTTTCAAATATTATCGAATGTATGTATTATCCGCTAAAATTTATTTCTAAATACCTAATTTGTTCATTTCTCATACAAATGTTTTTTGTTTTAAACACATAGAATTAAAATGTTTTACTTACCTCCGACCAAATTTTTGTAATACACTTCCAAATAAAATAAAATATTTAAATTTTTTAAACTTATTTAGATATAGGAAGATTTAGAAGCCACAGTACGTTTATGTACAATTTTAGTTGACACGATATTTACTAGTTGATAGTAATAACTCTATTTAAAACAAAATCTTAACTGATTCATGGTCTGTTTTTTGTAAAATTTTTATTTGTAAGCAAACCTGTTGCTACTATGTCAGTGAAATATTGCAACGCTGGTGAATTTAATTCAGGGGATCAAAAATGGACGTTTAGTTTAATCTTTAATTTTTTCACATAGCACCATCTAGTATAACGTATATCAAACAAACAATGGTATATTAAAATCTATTGAGACAGAAAGAGTGGTGACATCTAGTGACTGTCTCAATTAGAATCAAACAAATTTATACATTGCGTTGGCTAACTAGTTCTATTTAAACAATGCTATGACTGAAGTCAACCAGCTCATAAGTTAACGTCTAAAGGTGGGAAACTTTCGATAGATCTAATGTAATGTAAAGTAAATTATAGGTTATTATCGATAATTTCTCACCTCTACTACTTTCATCTCTTTTTATTTCACAACGTATTATGTTTTCTATCTTTTGCGTTATTTTGCCGGTTCTTAAGACACTCATCCCTGTATAATAAATATAAAAGCTTCATTGATATATTAGATTAAATGAAAAGCTATAATTCGCCATTACGCAAAGGAATGGCAATAAAATGGTACAAAAAATTATCGATGGAGCTCTTGACTTGCGCAGCACTTATAAATGCCTATATCGCGTATCAAAGCATTGCCAATGAAATCATGGCGATTATCAAATTCAAGGAAGAGTTACATCGGGCCCTGTTAGCAGATTTTACTGTCACACCAGTCATTATGGAAAATAGTCACAAACTCAGCGATGTTGGTCGTGCAGAAGACGATGTACAACCTGTTACGAAAAAATGGTAAAAGAGAAAGGAAGGCAAGACAACACCTCGTTGACATGTAATGCCTGTAAAAAATTCTATTGCCTTGGCTGTTTTTCTAAAAATTCTATTACGTTTTGTTTTATGGAAATAAAACTTATTTTTCCTAAAATGTGTTCTTACTATAAATATATAACAAAAAAATAAATAATTACGCAATTGTTACTTATAAATGATATGGGCCACGCGGCCCGTACGCGTACCTAACCTGTTAATAATTTACAAAACTTTTTCAAATAAACATTAGTATGAAAAAATATGAAATTAAAACAAAGATTTGATATAAATTTATTGCAAAATAAAAACAAACAAGAAAAGAACAGACAAACAAATTTACTTTTTGGAAGAAAATTTGTGAATTTGTAAATTTAAAATTTACAGAAATTTTAACAGGAAATTTGGCATTGTTTTTTTGATATAAGCTGATCAATATCAGCCGGAATTAATTAGGTAGCGACACGTACGCAGCTTTTTAATCGTGCACCACTTAGTCTTGATCGGTCGTCATTTTTGATTAATTTCATGGTGGAAAATAATAGTTGTTCGCAAACATACGTACTTACAAACAAAGACATCATTTGCTTTACATTTTTCGTCAAAGCGAAAATTTCTCAAGGCTCAGACAAGATTTATAAAAAAAAATCGGTTGCCTGTAAAGTCGGTTTTACGGGCGAAGATTTTACGTGACAACGTCTTTTTCTCGGTAGAATATTTATTGATATGAATATTATTAAATTGTACAATAGGAACAAGGAATTGAATGAAAATAAGAATTGCACAAATTTTAACTATAGAAATATATTTTGTTTACTAAAACATTGTACATGTAAACTTAAACTTAACTAATTTCTATTTGAGTGATTTTGTTGAGGATAGGACGATGATAGGAGAAATATGAAATGAAAGGAAGTGTTTCTGCTGTAATGTGTCTTGAACGCCAAGAACGCTCGAGAAAGACAGAGACACAAGCACGCACCGATTCAACGCGCCTAATTCTCTAGTGCTGCGCGCGCAGCGGACCAATCATGTTTGAGTGGGAGAGAGACGCAAGGCATTCGCCGGTCCGGCGGGCCTCTCTCTCGTTCGGTGACTCATCATAACAGACGTGAGCGGGCGTTACACTTTTTCATGAATGACTCCGAGCCACAACCTAATTTAAGACGTTGTCACGTCAAAAAATCGATGTTTACTGAGAAAATACATTTTTGAAATCGGTATTATTCTGCACGTCAATCACTTCCATTTGAAAGTTTTCGGGAACTGTATCCACATCGCTATTAACTGACGAAACGGCTGTCTTCTCAGCTTTGAATATGTGGAATCATAATTAAAATTCGTTGATTAAAATGTCCATATATTGTGCTTTTTTTTGAGAGGTAGTAACGTTTTCTTTTAAAATAATGTGGAAAATGAGACACATTATTCTGCAAAAGATGTTGTTTCCATAATTGTAATTTGCGCTCAAAGTCCAGAATTCTATCATACAAATTTAATGTATACTTCCTTTGCCTTGAAGTTTCACACTAAGATCATTGAGATGCTGAGTCATGTCAATAAGAAACCCAAAATCGCAGATCCATTCTTTATTACCACAATGAGGAAAGGCATATCCCTTCATATCCAAGATTAATTATATTTCACTTTTTAAGTTGTCTTGTCGAAGTATGTGTAAGAAGCCAATATACTTCGGTATTAAAAACCACGTCGACATATTCAGTTTCCAATTCTTTAAATTCACGGTGATATAACGGGAGCGATGTTATAACATTAATTAGTTTAATTATTGGTACTGTGATATGTGGCAAACTCGATCTTTTCACATACGAATTTTCCTAGTGTATTATGAAATGGGTAACGAATATTTCTCATCCTGTGATCTTCTTAATGTCTTGAAATAGCCTTCCCGATACTCCTACATACATGTTTGACATTGCTCTTACTCTGTCTGTCGATATACAAATAAACTATTCTTATAACATTGAATAATTTTTCGATGCAGACTTTGGTTCATCGTACAGGTATTTGCCGGTTGTAGTCCCTTGCGTTAAAACCAATGAACACAATTCTTCGGTAATAATAAATTTGGTGTTAATACCACGTAAAAATATAGCGAGTTGTGCTGTTAGTTGCTGATATGAAAATAAAATTAAAAAGAAGTGAACTCAGAAAACAACAACCAAAAATTAATGTAAGAATGCTAAAAAACGAAGAAATAAAAAACGAATTAAAAAATAATGTGAATGTTTGTATGCAAAAAACACTAACTGGCAACAATCAAATTATGGATGCAAATAAAAAGTGGTAGGAAGTATAAAGAAATAAAACGAATAATTAAGGAAAAAATCAAAACAGCTAAGGAAATCTATTTGATGAAACAATATAAAGAGATAGAAGAACTAGAAACAAAATATGATATGAGAATATTCACAAAAAATAAGCAAAGTGACTGGAATGGGTCGAAATAGACAGCAAGGACACATAAAAGACAAAAAAGAGTACTACTAATAGATTTACCAGAGAAATTAAGACGAGGAGCACGTTAGAGAACTCTTCCAAGATGAAAGAGGTGAAATGCAGAAAATACAAGAATTAAATCCTTTAGAGAGACAGAAGATCACGATAGATGAAATCAAATATGCTATCAAAAACTATAAAGATAATAAGTCAGCTGGATTAGATAAAATACCAGTAGAACTGTTAAAACTAGTAGAACAATATAACATGGAAGTATTGGCAGATTTATTCAACACGGTGTACGATACAGGAATAATACCAAAAGAGTGGCTGAAGTAAGCATTTATAACCATCCCTAAAAAACAAGCAGCAAGAGAGCTCTGATTATCGTACACTGAGCCTCATGAGTCATACTTTAAAAGTACTGTTGAAAGAAATACATAAGAGAATATACGGCTAGAGGAGAATATTAGCGAGACGCAGTTCGGGTTCCGAAATGGAATGGGTACTCGAGAAGGACTATTTGCCATCAACATATTAATTCAGCGATGTCGGGATGTAAACGTTGATCTACACTTGTGCTTTGTTGACTACGAAAAAGCTTTCGATAAAGTAAGACATGAAAAACTAATATCAAAACTTATGAACAAGCGCATTGACAGTAAAATCATAAATATAGTGCAAACATTATATTGAAACCAAAGTGCCATAGTTCATATTAATGGGCTCAGAAGAAATGAAGATCTGTAGAGGAGTTAGATAGAGATGTGTTTTATCGCCACTTTTGTTTAACTTATATTCTGAAGAAATTTTCCAAAACACGCTCAATAATATCAAAGCGGGAGTTACCGTTAACGGAGAATTAATTAACAGCTTACGATATACAGACGACACTGTGATCATAGGAATGAGTATAGAAGATCTACAACATCTAATCGAAAGCTTATGTATGAATAGTGCTGAGATGGGAATTACTATAAACGCTAAAAAAACGAAGTACATGCTAATTACAAAAAGACCACAAAATATACATCACCTATTGACAATCAATGGTAACGTGATAGAACAAGTAGAAAAATATCAGTACTTGGGAACTTTGATCAATAAAACCAATGATCATACTGCAGAAATAAATAGGCGAATAGAGATTGCCCGATCAGCATTTATACGAATGAAGCCACTCCTAACGTGCAAAAATCTAAATTTGGAGATCAGACTACGTACCATTCGCTGTTATATATTTTCAATATTATTATTTGGAGCTGAGACTTAAAAAAATGCAATTTAAAAAGAATCGAGGCTTTCGAACTCTAGTTTTACCGCAGAGTATTAAAAATATCATGGACTGATAAAATTTTAAATAAAGAAGAACTGGAGAGGGTTGGTAAAGAAATAGAACTAATAACCACTATACAAATCAGAAAACTGGAATACCTAGACCACATGATGAGGGGACCAAAATATAAAATTTTGAGACTCATAATACAGGGAAAGATTCAAGAAAGAAGATCTGTTGGCCGAAGGCAGAATTCATGGTTGAAGAATCTAGGTGATTGGTATCAATGCATATCGATTGATTTGTTTAGAGCAGCAAGTTCAAAAATAAAAATAGCCATTATGATTGCCAACCTCCGTAGGAAGACGGCACTCTAAGAGGAAGAAGCTGTATCGCAACATTCATCAAGTGCCAAAGAACAGTGTTTGTTTATTTCGAATTTTGCAATGCATTCACGCAGCGTTGTTGTTATGCAACAATTTTTCGTTTGCAATGTTTCTCGGACAAGTTTTGAATTATCCTTGCAATGGTAAATCTTAATAAACTAATGTTTGAAATAATATTTATTTTACGAGGAAATGTTATTTCTGCAACAGCAGTCAGGCAGTCTTTTCTCATCTCTCATTGGGTGTCATTTTTTTGCCAGTATTTGACTGATACCAAAACTAACTTTTACTGTCGTATTTGATAAAATAGCTTAATTTTTAAAAATAGTCGGTTGTTTTCCCAAGCTTTTCTTCATTTGATTAAACTTATCTAGCCGGAGTTGTTCTATAAAGTTTTTGAATTCTTGTTCATGTTTTGTATCGTACTGCCTATGTGATTGGCGGGCCGCATAAATATGTTTTACGGGCCGCGTGTTGCTCATCCCTGACTATAACAAAAACAGTATACGGAAACAGTGTACAGCGAATGTTTTTCTAGCTATTTTAACTATTGAAAAAAAAAAAAAAAAAAAAATCGGTTGCCTGTAAAGTCGGTTTTACGGGCGAAGATTTTACGTGACAACGTCTTTTTCTCGGTAGAATATTTATTGATATGAATATTATTAAATTGCACAATAGGAACAAGGAATTGAATGAAATTATATTTTGTTTACTAAAACATTGTACATGTAAACTTAAACTTAACTAATTTCTATTTGAGTGATTTTCACCGATTCAACGCGCCTAATTCTCTAGTGCTGCGCGCGCAGCAGACCGATCATGTTTGAGTGGGAGAGAGACGCAAGGCATTCGCCGGTCCGGCGGGCCTCTCTCTCATTCGGTGACTCATCGTAACAGACGTGAGCGGGCGTTACACTTTTTCATGAGTGACTCCGAGCCACAACCTAATGTAAGACGTTGTCACGTCAAAAATTGGTTTTATTCCACTACGAGAGTTACGTCCCTGGATTATCCAATGTGTGACGACATATAGAAAGACTATATATACCAGTGTTTAATTAGGTTAAGAGCTTTTTGTTTTGTAGTTGTTACCATACCTGTACGTTCTCAATAAATAAATTTTGTTACGGAAATTAATTTTTTAAAAAACCGTTTTCGGCTTTGAACTTCGTAACTGGCGCAGTCATTCGGATTTTTCGAAATTGTACAGTGTTCGTGTTAACCTTGCCGAATTTTGTGTGCAATTTTTCTTTTTAAAGATTAACGGAAAAATCTACATTTCGGGTACGGTAACAGCCAAACGTCCAGGGCTAGGAACAAACATTGTCCACAACCCATTGGAAAAGCCAAGACCAGGGAGAAGAAACCAGCATCGTCCAGAATCCTATTGGTGCAGACGGAAGAACAAAAATAGTCTGAAGTCTATAGAAAATGAAAATATTCATGTAAGTGTTTCCTATTTTACCAAAATCCATATTTTTACCTATATATTATATATTTTTTGATTCAATGTGGAGGACATTTTAGATAATTTAGTAAATTTACCTTTTAACGAGATGGCTCAACCTAATTTTCAATTAATTAAATATCAAGCAGATAACATTCCTACTTTTGATGGCAATCCGAAACAATTAAATAGATTTATTAAATCATGTGAAAATTTTTTGAATAATCATAGCAATCGAGATGCAAATAATCCTATAAATGTTTGTCTTTTCGATACTGTTTTAAGTAAGTTAACTGACAGAGCAGCAGACCTTATTGCATCAAGAACAGAACTTGATTCTTGGGCAAAAATTAAAGATTCTCTTATAGTAACATTTTCTGATCAGAGATCAATTGATTGTTTAATACAAGATATAATTTCATTGAAAACAGAAAGAAACGAAAATGTACAAAATTTTGGTTTAAGAATCCAGAATGCTAGAAGCATTCTGTGTTCAAAAATAAATATGTCTAATGACCAATTAAATGTAAAAATAAAAAAAATATGAGGATCTTTGTCTTAAAACTTTTATAAATGGCATTAATTATCACATGCAGTTAGTAGTCAGATTAAAGAATCCTGATTCAATAGAACAAGCAATGGCTTTCGCTAAAGAAGAAGAAAATTTTATTACTTTTAAAAATCGAAGTAATACTACGAGACCCACAAATTTTAATAATTCTCGATCCTATAATAATTCTAATAGAAATTTAAATAATAATTCACAACACTCTTCATTTCCAAATAGAAATAATTTTTCTCGAAATCAGAATTTTTCGAATTACAATAATTTTCAAAATCGACATTCTTCCCAAAGTTCTAGTCAATACAGAAATAATAATTTTTTCAGAAATCCAAATAATAATTTTCAAAATCGTCCAAGTTTTTCGAACAATGATGTGAATAATAATAATGGTAACCAATTTCAAAGACAATTTCCAAATATACCTAGATATCAGCCATCTATTCCTACCCAAAATCAAAGCAGAAATTCAATGCGACCTGAGCCAATGGATACAAGTTCCAATAACTTTGGTTTACGAAGTAATTCTAGAAATGATAGACGTTCTCCAAATAATTTATTTAATCATAAAATAACGAGTAATAATGTAAGAGAAGAAATATATAATGATAATGAAAGAACATATAAAAATAATGATTTAAGAAGGTGCAATGAAAATGAAAGAAGAATGTATAATGATGAAAATTTTCCAGTCCAAGCCTCAACAAGTACAGCCACATAAATTTTAATGCTATTAAACAATATGATAAATTACCTAAGATAATAATTCCAGAAATTAATTCTACATTTTTAATAGATACAGGATCAGAACAAAGTCTTTTTAGACCTGACCTCGCAAGAGAACTTTTTTCGAAATATATAATTCCTGAGCAATTTGCTGTGCATACTGCACACGCTACTTCAATTCATAATGAAACTATGACCATTCCAATATTCCCTAGTTTTAAAAATCCAAATTGTCATAAATTTTATCTTTTCGATTTCTCTCCTAATTTTGACGGTTTGCTAGCATGCAACTTTTTATCACAAATCAATGATTGTGATAAAATTAATGATTGATGATGAATTATTGATTTTAAAGATTCAAAACTAAAGACCCCAACCATTTCTCTTCCAATATTTTTAACATCACAAGATCCAACTAAACAAAAATATTTTAAACCTTTATAGTAAAATAATAATACCACCAAGAACTGCTCAAAAGGTTAAAGTCCCAGTTAACAGAAGATCTGGTACAGCGATACTAAATTATACAAAAATCGGAAATGCAGAAATTCCTTCATGTTTAATTGAGATAAATGATCACAACGCTTTTACTATGATAAGTAACCTAGGAGAAACTCCAGCGGAAATTAAATTTACGGAATCGTTTAATGTAGAATATATTCAAGAAGAAAATTTAAATAATATTCAGTCATATCATATTGAGGAGATGGACATAGAAGAAGAAGAAATAGATTATCTACAAAAAGAAAATCTCAAGAAACAGACTTAATCATTGTAACAAAGAAGAATACGAAGCTATAAGTAAATTATGTTATGAATATAGATATTTTTTATATAGACGGAACGCCCCTTAGTTTTACGAATGAAATAAAGCATAAAATAGATTTAGTTAATGATACTCCGGTTTACACAAGGAATTATAGATATCCGGAAATTTATAAAAAAGAAGTTAGTAGACAAATAAATGATATGTTAAAAAATGGAATAATACAAGAAAGAAACTCGCCTTTTAATTCACCCATCTGGGTAATAGAGAAGAAAATGGATGCAAGTAACCAAAAGAAATATAGAATAGTTATAGATTACCGCAAACTAAATGAAAATAATATAATAGAAAATAAATTTCCATTTCCATTAATAGATAATATTCTAGATGGTCTAGGAAGAGCTCAATATTTTACTACTTTAGATTTAGCAAATGATTTCCACCAGATAGAAATGGAACCAGCCGATGTACCAAAAACAGCATTTTCCACAGAGACAGGACATTATGAATTTTTACGTATGCCGTTTGGATTGAAAAATGCCCCAGCTACTTTTCAAAAAGTTATGAATAATGTATTAAGAGGATATCAGAATGAAATATGCTATATATATTTAGATGATATAATTGTTTTTTCCTCATCATTGCAAGAACATGTTAATAGACTGAAAGGAATTTTTGAAAGACTAAGAAAATCTAATTTTTAAAATACAGCTAGATAAATCAGAATTTTTAAGAACATAAGTGGCATATTTAGGCCACTTTATAACAAAAGATGGAGTACGACCAAATCCAGAAAAAATAAATGCAGTCAAAAACTTTCCTATTCCTACCACACAAAAAGAAATAAAATCATTTTTAGGATTAGCAGGATATTACAGAAGATTTATCCAAAATTTCGCCAAAATAGCTAAACCTTTAACTATGTGTCTAAAGAGACATGCAAAAGTTATACACACTCCAGAATTTAAAAAATCTTTTAATCATCTTAAAGAACTTTTAATTAATGTCCCTATTTTAAAATATGCAGATTTTTCAAAACCATTTATATTAACTACAGACGCTTCAAATATAGCCTTAGGTGCAATTTTGTCACAAGGAAAAGTCCCAAATGATTTACCCGTAGCATATGCCTCAAGAAGTCTTAATCAAACAGAGCAAAAATATTCTACGGTAGAAAAAGAACTTTTAGCAATTGTATGGGCTTATAAAACATTTAGACCTTATTTATACGGCAGATCTTCTGAAATTTTGTGCGACCATAGACCCCTAATATAGTTATTTAATTTAAAGGAACCCAACTCCAAATTATTACGATGGAGATTAAAATTAGAAGAATTTAACTATACTATAAAATATAAACCCGATAAAACGAATATTGCCGATTCTTTAAGTCATAAATATTAATGCAATTGAAACAGAATCAAATATAAATAATCCCGGTGACATAGATTTTGATATCGACCAATTTTTAGCTGAATTTAACCCAGACATAGTTGATGAAAATGTAATAAATGAAACTTTGCAAATTCTCGATAACAATGAGGTTACAGAAAACCCACAAGTAAATAAAATTATGTCAACAGGAAATAAGAACAATGAAAACGCTGAGATGGATAACTCAGACACAGATACAGCCCATAGTGCTGAATCTTCAAATGAAAATAGATTCTCAATGCTGGATGAAATAATAAACAATAAAGCCTATCAACTTATCGTTAAGAGAGCGCCTTTTGCAAATTATTTAAAATGCGAATGCGAGAATTTTGAAGGACATAAAATAATAAGAGCTACTATTCCAGCTGACGAAGAAAGTGTGACACAATTCCTAAAAGAAAATGCGTGCAAAAATACTTTATACATTTATTTCTTATCTCAAGAATTATGACCACTATTTCAGAATGTATTGCGTAAATATTTTACAAAATTTAAATTGATTGAATGTACAAAATTAGTTAACAATGTTTTACCACAAGAAAGAAATCAACTAATAAAATATATGCACGACGGCAAAATAAATCGTCGAGGAATATCAGAGACTCTTAGAGCTTTAAAAATAAATTACTACTGGAAATCAATGAAGAAGGATATAGAAAAATATAATAAACGAATGTGAAATATGCCAAAGATCAAAATATAATAGAAATCCACATAATGAACCTTTAATATTAACCCACACACCCTCCAAGCCTTTTGAGATAATACATATAGATACTTATAAATAGACTTAGGCAAATATGCAAATTGCATATTTTGCATATAATGCATAAAAAATGCAAAAATGTCCAATTTTGCATATTTTTATAAAAGTGAGCATAAAGTGCATATAATTTGAAAATTTGGTGTTAACTATATATTTTTATATTCAAACTTACAGATAGCATGAAAATGCAAATATTTAATTTTGTTTTATAATCACTTGGTATTCAAATTCTTGATATAGTAACTAATAAAAGACAGCGGCTTATAGTTTTGTCACGTTTTGTCCTGGAATTAAGGGTTTGTGTTTGCCAGTTTATGTCTCTAGGTAAAAATTTTTATTTTGACGGTCAGTTTCACTTGGTTTCACTTTTGTTGTAAAATTGAAGGCGTAAACAATGTGTATTTTTAATTGTGAATAATTATTGAGCTTTGAAAATGCCGAAAATAAGCAATGTTTCAACTTGGATAAAACCTTACAAAGAGCTATCTATGGATATAGATAAAGTTTATTGCTCATGTTGTGGCAAAACTGTAATTACATACGTATTATTTTTTATTTTATTTTAAAAATTTACACGGTGGTACAAACAAAGATTTTAAAATTGGATATTATGTTTAAGAAAAGTACCGACACAACGCTAGTTCGCAATAAATCGATGTATTTTTTCTTTTTTCAAGCATTTTTTAAACTCCTTGCGATAAAAAATAGGATACCTATTTAAAATTCAAATCATTTAATAGTCTACTGAAAGGTCGCTAACATTTTTTTTTCTAACAATAGCATAGTTTGCTTTAATTTTGCTAAAAACAAAAACATATTGTACCGTTTTTAAATAAAACGAGCGGTTCGAATTTATATAAATATATTTATTTATAAGTTTACAGTTCGGTAATATCTTAACAACTAAAACTAACTCATAACATCGTTACATATATATACCAAAAGTATTATTCTAGAATAATCCAAAGTAGGCCCACCTCTAATTCGCCTACGTGACCGGTTGTTCTCTCTCGCACTCGATACATCGCGAAAGTTCTCGAAGCGTTTTCGAGATGCAACCGTTACATGGGCCATGCCGAAAGCATGTTCGTAACAATATATATTGGACTTAATTAGGCGCTTTTAATTTATGCTCACAGTATTTTTTCTTTAAATGTAAACAGAAAAGACCAAGAGCCTCTTGTAAATATTTGGGGGTTCTTCTTTCTTGTACATACATTTCTTGATATTTTCCAGATTACTACACCGATTTTTATTTGATTTCATTTAAATATTTTAATTGTTATGCAAAAACGGTTCATTTTTAGTTCATTTCTACAATCTTAGATTTAAAAAATGGGTACAACTATAGAATATTTATATTCTTTTTTAGATTTTATCTGAAAAAAAAATTCAAATAGATCAGCATGTCAGAACCGCGAAACATTTAACTAAAAAAGTAAAAACCACATCCGGTGAAAAATATCAACCTTCAGTGTCCAAGTGCTTTCAGTCAAGTTCCAAAAAACAAACCAAACAAGAAATTTTTAACAAAGACTTGTGTCGTGTATTAGTATCTTCTAATATACCGCTTTCAAAATTATCTAATGAAAACTTTAGTTCTTTTTTAAAAAAATTATTGCAAACGAAACATTCCCAGTGAACGAACTCTAAAGAGAAATAATGTCAAGTTGTTATACTCCTCAGTTATCCACAACATAAAAGCCGAAATAGGTAATAATTACTTTTACATATGTGTGGACGAGACCACTGACTCGTCAGGAAGATACATTGTGCACTTTTTGATTAGTGTACTTAGCGATGAAACCTTTCCAAAATCGTATTTAATTTCCTCTAAGCAAGTGGAAAAAACCAACGCTTTAACAATATCACGGTTTCTACAAGAAGCATTAGCAAACTTTTTTCTTCCTGCTGCTGTGCCTAATGATAAATTATTCCTTATTTTATCTGATGCCGCACCATATGTGGTGAAAGCAGGACAAAATTTAAAAATATTTTATCCAAACTTAATACATGTCACTTGTTTAGCGCATGGAATAAACAGAGTTGCGGAGGAAGTAAGAAAATAATTTCCACTAGTTAACAGTTTAATAGCGAGCGTCAAAAAGGTATTCCTGAAATCACCTGTAAGAATACAATGTTACAGAGATATGCTTCCTGCTGTTCCACTGCCACCGCAACCCATTTTAACACGTTGGGGAATATGGTTGGAAGCAAGCTAATTTCTATGCTGATCATTTTGTTGATTAAAAAACAAAAATTTACCATTTTACGGATGATAGTTGCCAATTTTTATTAGAATCTAAGCAAGCCTTTCAAAATAACATTATCTAACAGCAACTGTCATTCATAAAATCAAATTATAGTTTTGTCCAGAAAACTATAACTCAATTAGAATTCTCAAAATTATCATTGTTAGAGAGTAGTTTTAATAAAAGAATTTGAGTCTTTGTGTCAAAACGTTAAAGGTACTATAGGAAAGGAAATTTTTCAAAAATTTAAAGTAACCATGAAAAAACATAGTGGTTACCAGGTTCTTTCTGAAGTAGTTCAAGTACTAGCTGGGACATTTTCCGAACCACTTAATTTAGAACCATCTATTAGAGTAAATTTGAAAAATGCCCCAGTTACATCAGTTGATGTCGAAAGAAGTTTTTCTATTTACAAATATATGTATTCAGATAGAAGCTATAAGTTTTTATTAGAAAATTTTGAACATCATTTAATAATCTATTGTTACCACAATTCAAAATAATATTTATATGTTAAAATAATTGTATATGTTATGTATTTATAATATTTAAGTATTTTGTAAATAAAAAAATATTGTAAATATTTTTTATTACATGCATATTTTCTAGATAAATATGCATATTTTGCATAAAACACTTCATATTTTTGCA
The DNA here is from genome assembly GCF_040954645.1 of Diabrotica undecimpunctata. Classification (NCBI taxonomy): domain Eukaryota; kingdom Metazoa; phylum Arthropoda; class Insecta; order Coleoptera; family Chrysomelidae; genus Diabrotica; species Diabrotica undecimpunctata. The sequence continues at coordinate 80,848,383 of NC_092812.1, read as the reverse complement.
TAAAATACTGCATATTTATGCGCATATTTCATACTTTTTTATTTGCATATTTGCCTAAGTCTACTTATAAAGTTGGCAATCAAAGATTTTTAACAATTATAGCTAAAATTTTAATATATGGCCAAGCGTAACCATATTTTGGCACAGCGATAACAGCGTGTCAACAATTAGTACATTTCTTTTCATTTTTCGGAATACCTAAACAAATTGTTGCAGACAGTGGCGGAGAATCCAAAAATGACGTTGTAGATGAATTACTAAAAACTCATCAAATAAAAATACATTTTACTACTCCATATCATCACGAATCTAATTCCCCGGTAGAAATATTCCATTCTACCTTAACTAAGCACTTAAGATTACTAAAAGAAAAAGATAAAGATGCAGATAATATTTCTATTATGCCTTATGCTCTTATTGCCTATAATAGTACTACACACACAGCAACTGGCCCTACACCTTTCGAATTAGTATCGGGACATACAGACAGTAAAGATCCCATGAGACTTATTCTAGCTCAAGCATATACTCAATATGTTAATGCACATCAAAATAATACTCAAGCTCTATATACAAGTATACGAGAAGAAAATCAAAAACTTAAAGAGAATATAATTGGAAAAAGAAATAAAGATAGAAACTCAAAAGATCCACTTTTAGGATCACAAGTTTATAGAAAAACAGAAACTCGCGGAGGAAAATTAAGTAGAAAATATACTGGACCTTATATACTTACACAAATATTAGAAAATGGGAAAATAGAAATTGAATATCCCAAGAATAAAAAGAAAATAATAGTCCACATAGGCGAAACTAAAATAATGCCTAATATTTCAGATTTATCGTCGAAATCTTCGGAGCAGTCAACTTTATCAACGTAAGAGACAACTTAGTCAAGTTTGAAGATGTAACTACATATCCAGGACTCCTACCTTTTAGATTAGGTACCACCAAAATAATTTCTACACACTGGACATTTATACAAATTTACAATTTAACTTCTGTCATACAAGAATTTTATTTATTGAAAAATGAAGCTCAAAGACTACATACAAGTTTCAAAAATCAAACAAGTTATTATCCAGAATTAGAAAACTCATTTATCCCTTTAATTACGTTACAAAATAAAATAGAAGAACAGATATATCAAATTAATCCACCTTTGTATAAGGAAGAAAAGAGAATAAAAAGAGGACTTCTAAATCCTCTAGGAACAATAATAAAATGTATTACAGGAAATATGGACCAAGAAGAAGCACAAAGAATAGAAAACGAAATAAAACAATTAAAAGATAATCAAAGTAACTTAAAACTAAATTCCCTAAGACAAATATCTTTATTGCAAGATTCTATAAATACTTTAAATAATGCTATATATAATATTTCACATAATCAATTGATTTTGAAATCAAAAATTGAAGCTATAGAGAATAAATTAGCTTTATTAGAAAAAAGTATGAATACACATATTCAATCATTTATTGTGATAAATCAAATTACTTTACTTTATCAAACAATTTATGATATTTTTAAAAAAGTAGAAACTGCAATTTCATTTGCCAAAATAAATACCTTGCACAATTCTATAGTAAATCCAATTGAACTTTTAAATGAAATAAAGAAAGCAAAATCTCAGACAAAGTCAAAATTAATGCCTTTTGATTCTACACTAGGAAAAATAATTCAGTATGAGAAAATAATAAATATTAAGAGCTATTCAATAAATTCTATAATTACATTTGTATTAGAGATTCCATTAGTTGAATTGAAAATATATGATTCTTACCAACTATTCCCGATTCCTATTCCCATGAATAACTCAAATTATCTTATTCATTTACCTTACAAACCTTTCCTTACACGTAATGAATTTAGCTATATCTACATGGAAGATATGTGCACAGAAATAGACTCAGAAGAGTACATATGTAAAGGAAGTAATAAACTAACGATAACCAAAGAAGCCCCTTGTGCAGTCCAATTAATAAATTTCAAGAAAAAGGCATTGTCATGTGAAAATTTCGAAGTAAAAATAAAGAAGATAGAATCTACAAGAATCAGCGACGGAAAATGGATAGTTACAGTTCCAGAAGAAGAATTAGCAATTATCGAGTGCCCAAACTCAAAAGAAAATTTACCAATACACAGAGCTGAAAGTATCTTTAGTAGAAAGATAAAAAAAGTATCTAAGATACTAAAAGTATCTTAGATACTTTTGTTTAAGATACTTTTTGGTTCATTTAAAAGTTACTTTTACTTTAGATACTTCTTAAAAGTATCTAGTATCTTTTATCTTTAAAAGTATCTTTAGATACTAAAAGTATCTTAGATACAAAAAAGTATCTTAGATACAAAAAAGTATCTCAGATACTTACTCAGGACCTGAGAAATAGATACTTTTTATGATCCGACAAGCTTCGACCTGTCGCGCCGGCCGTAGCGGGAGAGACGATGTGTATTGTCGTATTGTTCTTTGCATCCCGCCCGCCGGCCCGCAGCATTATCCGTTTATCTCGTTGGGTGTGACTCGTTGGAATTCCATGTTCGATGCTCTGAACCAGATTCTTAAGTCTAAAGAAAAACTGGAATCTCTATACGAAAAATTAAATTTTGCAAAACAAGATCGGCTCAGAGATACCGATCTAAATTATTTAGCAGAATTATGCCAAATACTAAAACCGTTTGCTTTGGCACTTGACATTCTTCAAGGCGAACAAAATATGTACTACGGTTTCCTTCCACCATCAATCGTAAGCTTGTTTGTTAAAATTGGAAAGCTTAAAACCAATAAGTTTAAATATGTGGAACCTATTTTGAACGCTCTGACAGTATCTTTAAACTCCAGATTTGAAAAACTTCTTAAGTTGACTAACCAATCTGCAATAATTGCTGCAGTTATTAATCCTTTATTTAAAACACGTTAGCTTACTGCATTTCGAGGAATCAGGAATATCGAAAATGACCTTAGTGAAATTAAGGATTTGGTAATTACAGAAGCTATAAAAATTATTAAGGAAAATGAGGAACAATTAAAACAATTTGATGTAAGTACAAATAACATTACTACTGTAATGAAAAGTAACAAAATGCAAAACGACTTCTTTGAATTTGATATTAACTCCGAATACTCCGATCTTCAAACGCAAAACGAAAACACTGGCTATACTGATTTAGATTATAAACGACAAGCTGAGCTGCAACTATTACAATATTTGGCCGATTCTGAAACCAACATACAAATGTTAAAAAAATATAATATTATAGAACAATTATTTAAAAAGTTCAATACGCCATTACCTTCCTCTGCAGCTGTTGAAAGAATGTTTTCTTTTGCAACTTTTATTAATTCACCCCGACGTCATGCCTTGTCTGATCATACTTTTGAAAATTTAGTTTTACTAAAAGCTAGTGGTTATACTAACTAGTTATTAGCTACCAAAATGTTACTATTTTTTATATCCTATCCTATTTTGTTTAAAAATTTAATTATGTTGAATGTTCTGTTTTTAATGCATAATGCATCTTATGCTGTTTTTAACACACGAATTTATGTTTATTTTATATTGTTTTGAAAATTTAATGTTGGATTTTTGTTTTCAATACATAGTTATTAGTTTGTAATGACTTAACGTCTTTTATTTCTTATCTACCCCAAAGCCCAAAGTATACCATTTCAAAGTACCTGCTGGCTTAAACTAAAATTGTATGATAATTTAAAGGGTTAAAATGATGTTTTTAAAACAAAAGTATCGACAATCTACTGTAGAGTAGTAGAGTACCGAGTACCTTTATATTATACCCTAAAAGTATCTTAGTTACTACAAAAGTATCTAAGTATCTTAGATACTAGAAAAGCATCTAAGTATCTTTGATACATAAAAGTATCTTACATACTTAAAAGTATCTTAGATACTTAAAAGTATCTTAGATACTAAAAGTATCTTAGATACTTAAAAGTATCTAAGATATTTTTACTCTAAATACTTTTCCGGTATTTTGTATCTTTAGATACTTTCACAAAAAAGTATCTTAGATACTTAGTATCTTAAGATACTTTTTGCCTCAAGTATCTTAAAAGTATCTAGATACTTTTAAAAAGTATCTTTTACAGATACATGGAAGCTATGTTTTAGAATCAGTTCCTGAATGTACCGTGTAAATCAAGAATGAAGTCTTCCAAACAGAAAAAATTAGTGTCACTTTGCTCATATAAATCTTCCAAAAGTTATTCCTTCTATTAATATTTTTCAAAATTAAAGTTCAAATTTTTCACCAATAAATCTTAATACAACTAACCTTAGAAAGACTAAAGATATTTTAGAAAAGTTAGAAACACAAAAATATAATTTAAAAGATAATTATTCAATTTATTTTAAACAAACAAGTTTTTGGAAAATCTGTATATATATAATAATTTTCATTTTAATTTTATATTATGTAATTAAATATTGTAAAACTGTGCGTCAAAGAAAACAAGAAGAAAGAAGAAAAGAAGAAACCTAAGGATTTATTGTGTAAAGAAGCACACCCCAAGGATATGCTTCTTTCTAAGGGAGGAGGAGTTACGTCCCTGGATTATCCAATGTGAGACGACATATAGAAAGACTATATATACCAGTGTTTAATTAGATCAAGAGCTTTTTGTTTTGTAGTTGTTACCATACCTGTACGTTCTCAATAAATAAATTTTGTTACGAAAATTAATTTTTTAAAAAACCGTTTTCGGCTTTGAACTTCGTAACTCGAGGTGTCGAACGAGTAACATCGTTTTATATTTTGCCGTGCTTAGTAAAACATAGTGCAAAAACAGTGAACATAAAAGTGTACCTTCAACTACAAATAAATGTATGTATAATTTACTCATTACTAGTTGAGGTTTGTTTTTTGTTTCAACTGATTAAAATCACAAAAGAAAAATTTAAACAGGATTGCCTTAGAACCGGCAATCTATTTTTATTTTAAAATGAATAAAAGAAACTTTACCATAACACATAGAAGCTAAATTATAATTTCAATAAAAACGCAATTGCTTTTGACTACATGAGCAGTGGCGTACCAAATACCAAAACAGTAAATATGTCTCAAACACAAAACCAAGTTTTATCCTATGTATCAGTAGCGAAAACAATTCCACAGCCAACTTTCCCAAGCAAACATCAAGCCATTGTGATGCATGCCGAAGAAAATCTGAAATTGTACGATTACGTTAAAGCTATAGGTGATATAATAGGCCCTAAACAAATCTCCTTTGCATCTAGGATATCAAACAATCGCATTTGTATCTATCTTTCTATCACTAATCTTGTTGACCAGCTCATAGATTCATATCCCATAATACAGATAGGAGATGTTTCTTTAAATATCCGAAGACTTATTTCCTCTGCTAAAAGAATAATTATATCTAATGTATCTCCGTTCTTACCACATGATATAGTTGAAAATAGCATTAAAAATCTTGGACTTCGTATCGCATCTCCTATATCCTATTTAAGAGCAGGCATTCCTGGGGACGAATATTCACATGTATTAAGTTTCAGACGCCAAGTTTACGTATACCCTCCCTCTGAAGATTTTGAATTACAAACATCAGTACTTATTTCCTTTGAAGGGAATGAACACAGAATCTTCCTTCCTACAGATAAAGTACATTGTTTTATCTGTAAACAAACAGGACATATAGCCTCCAACTGTCCAAATCCTCCAACAGACAATACAATCCCAACCGAATATATACCAACAAGCCCCAACTCATCCGTAAAAATTTCATCTCCCTCTACACATAATGCCAAAGAGCCACAAATCGAAAATAAAGACTCCAACACTGAAACTACACAATCAGACCAAATTGCCATAACACAAATATCTCAAAAACGAGGACACTCTGAAATAGAAACTCCTAGTGAATTAACAAGCCCTGAAATTCCTGAGAAAGAAGCTCAACCATTGTTAGATATGCCTCCCCCTCTATCAGATTCCCCCAGAAAGGTCTCAAAGCTAAGAAAAAAAAGCACAAACCTGATACTTCAACAGAATTAGTATTAACCGAAACCACCAAGAGAACAATCCAAGAAGCATACAAAAAGAACCCACAAACCTATAAAATATCCATAGACAATTTCTTTTTCTTCCTTGAAAATAGTTTTGGATATTCTTATTCTTATTCGGAAGCGAAAAAGCTCACGGATAATGTAAAAAGTCTACTTTTAAACCTGCATACTATATATCCAAATCTTTCAGATAGATCCTTAAAAAACCGATTTACCCGTCTAAGTAAAAAGATCAAAAAACAACTACAACTAGAATCCTCTGAAGCCACAAGTTTACCAGACTCAATTTCATCAAGCGAACTAACTGACGATGAGTGCCTTTCCGATCGATCCCAAAGGTCGCAGCACTAAAAAATCCCGCCTTCTAATATTCTTCTCATTCAATTTAATCCAGTGGAATTGTGATGGGTTTTACCCCCAGCTAGAAAATCTCCAACTGCTTGTTGCTGATACTTCACCCGATTTCATTTGTTTGCAAGAAACCAATTTCTCTAAAAACCATAATCCATACCTTAAAAATTACGTTGGCTACCACTTTATACGAACATCACACGCACGAGCTATTGGTGGTAGCTCAATATTTATTTCTACAGATATATTCCACCAAGAATTCCACTTAACAAGAACTCTAGAAGCCGTTGCCGTTACTGCCTGGTGTCCAAATAAAATCGTAATTTGCAACTTATATATTCCTCCCTATTACACCCTAACAGCTCTCGAAATTACAAACCTAACTAACCAACTTCCTGAACCATTTATCTTAGTTGGAGATTGTAATGCACATAGCACTATGTAGGGCTCCAGTAATACTTTCGGTAGAGGCAAAATGATTGAAAATATCATAATCAATTCCAACCTTAATTTTCCAACACTGGAAGCAGCACATACTTTCATATTCAAACAGGTACCCTCTCTTCCATTGATTTAAGCCTATGTAATCCAGAATTATCTACTCATCTTACATGAAAAACACTGGAAAGTTTCTATGGCAGTAACCATTTTCCCATTTTAATTTCTAACAATGATAACTCACAAACTCACAAAGAGAAAGCCAAATTAAGTGGAAAATTGCTCACGCTGACTGGGATCTATTTAACTTAATTGTAAAGGAACAAACAAATGAAATCTCCTTTACGAATTCTGCTGATGAAGATCTTAATATGTTGATTAATTGTATTATAACTTCCGCTGAAAAATGCATCGGTAAATACTACTTTGATCCCTCCAAAAAATATGTTCCATGGTGGAATGAATCATGTAAACTGGCTGTAAAATATTGTAAAAAAGCATTAAACAGATATCGTAAAACTAGAAACCAAGCGAACCTAATAAATCTTACAAAACTAAGAGCTAAATCTAAGCGAATTGTTAAAGAAAGCAAACAGAACTCATGGAACAAATATATCAGTAGCATAACTTCCGACACACCTTCTAGTCAAATATGGACTAAAATAAAACAGATGAAAGGTAGATATACAACATACAAAATTCCAGCCATTATAGAAAATAACAATGTCATAACTGATGACCAGCAGATTGTAAACACACTTGCCAAATACTATTTAAATAAATCTAAACTTGATAACAACTGTACTGGACCAATAAACATAACAAATAAATGTGTTGTACATAAGAATCCAAATTCCAATGATCATCCTGTCAATCTCTTACTAACAATCGACGAATTAGTCGAAGCTCTTAACTCCCTAAAGAACAGTGCTGCAGGGCCGGATGACATTTCATCGATATTCCTAAAACATCTACATGAAGATACCCTAATAAAGATACTTGAATTCTACAACAACATATGGCTAGGTAGCCAATTTCCAACACTTTGGCGACAAGCTATAATAATTCCACTCAAGAAAAATGATACTTCTGCCAATACAACTATATCATTTAGACCCATCTCATTAAGTGTACACTTTGCAAACTCCTGAAAAAAATGGTCAACAAACGCTTACTTTGGTATCTTGAAAAACATAATATTATCAATACCGCTCAATAAGGATTTCGTCCAAATCGTTGCACAATGGATAATCTTATCACTCTTCAATCCGATACCATAGAAGCATTCTCTAATAGAAACGACGTTATAACTGTCTCACTCGATATAGAAAGTGCTTTTGACACAGCATCAAGGCCGGCAATTCTAGAAAAACTTAAAGAGTCTAATTTATCTGGAAACATATATCTATTTGTTGAGAATTTTTTAACTAACAGAAGTTTCAAAGTCTCTGCAAATGGTAAAATGTCTCCCTCATATATCCTGGAGACAGGAGTACCTCAAGGATCAGTCCTCAGCACAACGTTATTTTTACTGCTTCTTAACGACTTTAGTTACTTAGTACAACCCCCTGTCAAACATAATATCTATGCGGATGATCTAGTTATTTGCTGCTCGGGTAAAGTAATAAGCTCCACTAGCACTCTTTTGCAAAATACTATTGATAACATTTCTCACTGGTCTAACAAAATTGGTTTCAGCTTCTCGCATCCAAAGTCTAAAGTAATTAACTTTAGCAAAAAATATAAACAAACTCTTCCACTCATAAAATTAAAAGAGCATTTACTACAAGTTGTTGAAAATCACAAATTTTTAGGGGTACCAAAACCATTATCCAATCGACAATGGGGAGCCGAAGAAGAAGTCCTATTAAGTTTATACAGAGCCCTAATAAGATCTAAGACTATGGATCGATATTATATATGTCTGCCCCTAAAACTTATTTAAAATCACTAGATACAATTCAAAACACTTCATTAAGAATATGCCTTGGAGCCTTCAGATCTAGCCCTACAGAAAGCATATATGTCGGATCGTGTTAACCCCCTCTAAATATTAGAAGACAACGTCTACCAAACTCCTATTTTGCTAAGGTCTCTGCAAACCCAAATAATATATCTTTCCAACTTATTAAAAATTTTCAATTAACAGTAGAGCTACTGCCAATTCATCACTACAGTTTTTATTGCCACTCTTAGAAAATATTGACCTAAATCTTACCACCCCCATTATTCAGCCCAATACTCCACCTTGGCTAAAAATATTACATGACTTTAACGTCAATTTGTGCAGATATAAGAAAATGGAAACCTCTACAATACTCATGAAACAATTTTAACGACATAATTAATAGAGGCAAGTTTGATAACATAATATTCCCAGATGCATCTAGAGACGAAGAAAGTGTCGGATGTGCTATTACTTCCACAAATAACAGACTAGCAATGTATAGACGACCCAAGACGACCAGTATATTCACAGTAGAACTCTATGCTATACTTAAAGCTCTAGAGGTTCCAATGCAGGATACCAAAAACTTAGCAATCTGCACAGATTCATTATCATCCATAAATTCAATTAGAAAAATCTACACATCAAATCCTTTAGTTAATGAGGTCCACGAAAGATGTACAGCATTTGCTAAATCAAACACTTCGGTTTCGATGATATGGAATTCTTCACATGTTGGTATTAAAGGAAATGAGAATGCTGACCAGGCAGCAAATGAAGCACGTCGCTCTGACCTTACAGATGAAAAAGTCCAAATATTTCAAGATATAATAATTGAAATTAAAAAGTTATCTACCTCAATGTGGCAAAATCAAAGGAACAGGTGCACTACCCAACTAAAGTCCATCCAACCAAACATTTTAGGACCTAGAATTTTTACTACGGAAAGAAAATCGAAGACCATCATTAGAAGGCTTAGAATTGGGCACACCCGGCTAACCCACGGATATGTGATGGTTCCCGAAGAACCTCCAAACTGCCAATATTGCAACTCCCCCAAGTGTACACCATATACTTGTGGAATGTAACCAGTACGCAGCAGCACGGATCAAACATGATATCCACGGAAGTTTATGTGATATGTTAAAATCCAAAAACAATATGTCTAATGTGATAGAGTTCCTTAAAAACTGTAAATTATATCACCTGTTGTAATTGTATCGCCTATCTATATTTCAATTTTGTAATCATTCGCTAGTTTTTTATTTTCTTTTTTTTAGATATCAATTTAACTTAATTTATTGTTTTCTGTAATACAGTTCCTCGTGTCAATGGCCACAGCAGCCGAGACATGTAATTTGAAATAAAAAAAAATTGGTTTAAAAATTAAAATTGTTGAATGAAGCCTTTTTTGAGTTTTCATTAGTTTATAACAAGAATCTTAATCTATACATTCTTTGCATTTGTAGATCACCTGATTCTTCCACTGAACTATTTTTTCAGAACCTGCTAAATTTGTTAGATGACCTGCCCAATAGAAGCAGAAACATTATATATGCGATTAATTAAATAGTAATTACGCTGTTGCTTGTGCTACCGTTGCTTGTGCTAATAATGCACGTTAATTCTCCTACAAGAATTACTAAAAGAACATTTACCATAATTGATTATATTGTCTCAGATTTCTCACCCCTTGATGTACGCTCTACAATTATTAATGCAAGACTATCTTATCAGGAAGCAATATATACCAAGTTTAATACTCTCAACAAGCCCTCCTCGAGAACCCAACGTTTAGGTAGGATTTTATGCGCTGAGAATTTTCGTAAGTTCCAAAATTTATGCATGATTTCTTTGTGGAACTTTCCTTCTGTGTGCGTGCACTATAATTTCAGTGGTTTTTAGATAGACTTGTTTGTATTTTTTATAAGGCATTTCCTTTAATCACAATTCAGTTAAAACATCATAAACCCTGGATAACCAAAGTATCCGTGTATCAGCCAAGAATATGTACACTACTGTAGATCAAGAAATTTTTTACAACGTCTTTGTCACTGAATATATCAACAAGTACAGAGAAATTTATCTAAAATTTATCAAACAGCTAAAAAAATGTACTATCAAAATCGTTTGGGAAGCTCTAAAATGTTGCAAAAAAACTTGGTCTATAATAAGCGATCGTCGAAATAAAACTAACACAGCCCAAACAGCTCTTCCAAACCCTAACAATCTCTTTTTTTTTGGCATAGGCATATGCCATTCAGCCAGTCACAACTTTTTTAAGTTCTTCCCAAAGGACAGAAAAGAAAATAATTATCACAATATATTTATTATTGGTTATTTGGTTATCCATGGAACAAACATGGTTACTCGCTTCTCGTCTAGGGACCCATCAAGACATTAAATTTAAAACACAACCTAGACAGGGTCACGGATAGTAGGTTTAAAACAAAGGTTACTATTTTTTTGACTGAACTTACAAATTGAGGTTACTTTTAGAAATAAATTCTGTTTAGTAGTTATATACATTTTTGTTATTTAATGAGAAGGTAACAAATGTTATAGGGTGGAAGGATGTTATGGTTGATTAAATTTTTTATTAAGTCGTCAGTTTGTTGTATATATTTTGTACATTCAAAGAAAATGTGGTTTAAATCTGCTTCTTCTTGACAAACTTTGCATGAATTGGAATTTACAATTTTAAGTTTTGTCAGATGAGCCGGATAACATGCGTGTCCTGATTTTATTCTGATAATAGATGTAATGTATCTACGTGGAAAAGAGTAATTTTTAAACCAAAATTCACTCGGGATTGAGGGTTGTATGAGTGCATATTGTGATTTAGAGTGTTGACTGTATTCATGGTATTCTTGTTTCCACTCATTTTTTACAATATTCTTGATTGTTACAAATAAATCTGGGATGCAGAGCTTATAATCTGTTTTCGCACCAGAATCAATGGCTTTCTTAGCTAATATATCTACATACTCATTATGCTCAAGCCCTATGTGAGCTTTAATCCTCAAAAATATAACTGTTCTTTGTTCCTAATGTAATTTAAAAATATTTTTTTTTGATTAAAAAGATGTAAATATTTGTGTTTTTGTTAGGAAAAGATATAGTCTCAATGGCTATAAGAACCGACAAAGAATCAGATGCAATTATTGCGGAGTTGTCATTGGAATTTTTAAAATACTTTAATGCTTCATAAATTGCTATAGCTTCAGCAGTAAAAATTGAAAACTTATGATCCAGAGTAAACATGTTTTCTATACTTTTTGAAGGAATATAAAAAGCGCATCCAGTGCCAAACGAAGACTTTGATGCGTCTGTATAAATACCTGTTGATGCTGACCAGTTTTCTAATAAATTCCTTAAAATATTGTAGCTGATTGCAGTATTTACATGGTACCTTGGTTTAATTACCCTAATAGTTTGCAAAAAAGAGTAAATTCTTCAAAGTTTAAATTATCATATGTGTATGAGTTGGTGTTATTGCAATTTGAGAGATTTCTAAAAGCTTCACAAAGTGGAGAAAATATTCACAATATTTATTTGTTAAATCTGCATTATTAAGTTTGCTAATACTGCAGTAAAGAGAGAGGTTTCTATGACGAATATTAATCAGAAATTTTTGACTAAGATATTCTCTTCTATATTTGAGTGGAAATTCTAGTGCTTCAACATATAACGAATTGGTTGGAGTTGATTTCATAGTACCTAGGCAAATCCGTAATATTGTATTTTGAAACACGTCTATATTCTCTAGGATGTACGGAACTAACTTAGCTGCTAAACGATACAAAACACATCCATAATCTATGATTGATCTTATATACGATCTATAAAAAAGTAACGCAGTTTCTACATCGGATCCCCACCAAGTTTTAAAAATTGCTTTAAGAAAATTTAATCCCTTATTACATCTATTTAACGTGAAGTCAATGGGTAACTTCCAAGTTAATTTACGGTCAAGAATCTTCCTTAAGTATTTAATTGAAGAACAGAAATTATATTCCCTACTGTTCACTGTTAACTTGTCTATTTTTGGAAGATTATGCCTCGTGAAAATACATATACTAGATTTACTTGGTGCTATTTCGACGCCATTTTCTTTAAACCAGCTATTGGAGTAGTCGTTCATTTTTCCCAAAATTTGTATGCACTTTTCGTATGTTTTGGAAGATGAACATATAAGAAAATCATCAGCATATTGTATTATATTAAGACTGTTATTTACTAGGGAGACATTGTGCAAATCAGATGTATATAGATTAAATAATAAAGGGCTCAAAACTGACCCTTGTGGAAGTCCTAGGTTGTTATATCGAGGACCTATAAGTTTATTGTTATTTGACCTCAAATAAATTTTTCTGCAAGTGTAAAAGTTGAGAATGGTTTTCACTAATGTAGCTGGTATATGAAAATTTCTCATCATTTTTTCCATAAGAATGTCCAGACAAACGTTATTATAAGCACCTTCTATGTCCAAACATATTGTGGGTAGGTATGTATTATTGGAAAATGTATCCTGAATGTCCGTTACTAATGTGGCAAGAGCATCTATAGTACCACATCCTTTTTTGTATCCAAATTAAAGGTCTAGAAGTAATTTCTTCTTATCCAACCACCATTCCAGTCTATGTTTGATCATTCGTTCTAAGGTTTTTAGTAAACAAGACATCAGGGAAATGGGTCTGTATAAGTCGAACACATTGGGATTTTTTCCTGGTTTGAGAATAGGAATAATAATTACATCTTTAAATTCATGAATAACTAAATTATTGATAATTATGTCAATAAATATATCCAATAAAAATAGTTTAGCAATTTTTGGAAGAAACTGAATCATAGGATATTTAATATTATCCAATCCTAGACTTATTATTTTATATATTTAGAATTATTTCTGTTTTTAGTGCATACTCTAATTCAGTAATATTAAATGGTTCTAGTAAAAATTCCTTTTCGTTATTTGTAGAATATATTGTAATTTCCCGTGGTATAACAGATAGTGTCAAATAACTGTCAAAGTGTTTGGACGCGTTTAAGAGTTCCTCAGGAAAATTTGTATATTTAAGTAGTTCTAAAGTTTTATTTTACTCGATTTAGATCTGTTGTGAAGTGCAGAAGTGTGTTTCAAGATATAATACAGAGTGTTTAGCCGATTTTGTTTGTTTTCCTTTTTATTTTAAGTTCTGTTATTCTGTCAACTGTACTGTAAGTAGAAATTTTTTATATACTTTTTGTTAAATGCCGTGCCCCGTTAAATTTGTTCCAACGAAGTATCCAGGATTATTGCAATTCTTCCTCAAATATAGAATCTAATCTTAAAATTTACGAAATTGAATTAGAAAATAAAATTAAAGATATTATAGGTAACATTTTTACATAACTTTAATGGCTTCCAAAAACATTAAAATTATTAAATGGAATATTCGTTCGCTAAATGCAAACAAATATTCTTTAAGTCAATTACTTTTTGAAGAACGTTTTGATATAGCTCTTTTATCGGAAACTTGGTTCAAACCATCTGATACTGTTTGCTTCAATAATTTTAATGTAGTTAATAAAAGTAGAAGTAAGGGATATGAAGGAGTTTACCATTATTTTAGCAAATAACATTATTTATGAGCCCATTTCATTTGCTAACAATTTCAATCCTAATCTCGAAGTTTGTGGTGTAAATATTAAGATTGACCAAAAAATTTATTCTATTCTGAGTGTGTATCGTCCAGCAAAAGTTAGAGTAACAACGCAGGATTACGTTAGTCTTTTTTTCTCAAATTAACAATGATTGTATTATTACCGGAGATTTTAATGCTCACCATGGATTATGGGGATCCAATTTATGTTCCGTCGATGGTAATATATTAGTAGAAGCCTTAGAGGTATTTCCTAATCTAGTTGTTGTAAATGACGGATCGGCTAATAGAGCTACTCCTCCAGGACATATCAAATCGGTTGTAGATCTTACTATTATAAGCTCTAGTTTATGTTCAGCCTTTGACTGGACCGTTCTTCCAGATACCTATGGATCCGATCACTTTCCCATTAGACTTTTTGTGCAGGATACGAAATTTGAAAATACAATTTTTACATCTTCAGTTAAGTGGTCAATGTCTAATGCAAATTGGGAAAAATTTAGAGATTCTGTAGAGAGCATCTTCAGATATAAATCAAATAAAAACAAAACCAATGAAATGATATTCTTCTTATTAGATTCTATTACTACTGCAGCCAACAAATCTTTTAAAATTATCAAACACTCAGCCAAATCTTTCAAAACGCCACCATGGTGGGATGATGAATGTCTCACTGTTTGGAATTCGAGGAAAAATTCTTTTAAAATGTATAAATCCAATCTTACCCTTTCAAATTTTATTGAATATAAGAGGAATGAAGCTATATGTAAACGCACTTTCCGCTCAAAAACCAAATCTAGTTGGGCTCGATTTTGTTCCTCACTTAGTAGGCAAACTTTACCCTCAGAGATTTGGAAAAGGGTAAACAAAATTCAAGGTAAGAAAAAGTATACCGCTAATGATGAAGACATAGTAGAAAGTCTTTTTACAAAAATCTCTCCGGATTATGTCCATCTACCAGTATTTATGCCGAGCATCTCCACTAATGATCACTTTTTACTAACCCCCATTTCAGCTGACAAACTTAAAGCAAATATTAAGAGTTCTGAAAATACAGCTTCTGGTATTGACGGCATTAACTATAGCATGCTATTAAACCTGCCAGAAATTGCCATACATTATTTGTGCAAAATATACAACAATATTTTACTTAAAGGAGACAACTGTGATTCTCTTAAACAATGCTTGGTTATTTCTATACCCAAAGTAAACCAGCGTACTGCCCTAAGACCTATCTCTCTTATATCTTGTTTGCTTAAAACATTTGAACGAATTATGAAAAGCAGATTAGAATGGTGGTGTGAAAACAAAAATATTTTCCCAGTGTGTCAATATGGCTTTCGTAGAAATAAACTGACTATGGATTGTATGTCTCAATTAACGACTGATATTCAGTTATCCTAGTCAAATAATAATTATCTATCTGCCATATTTCTTGATATTTCAGGGGCTTATGATAACGTCAATTTAAATCTATTATTTGAAAAACTAAAGCACATAGGTATTACACCTTTATGTTCATATGTGTTAGTAAACTTATTTCTTAATACACAGGTATTCATTCGATGTAATGATAGATTGATTGGCCCGAGAGTAGTGCATCAAGGTCTACCACAAGCCTCTGTCCTTAGTCCCTTGTTGTATAATCTATACACTATAGATCTTCACAGTATAGGCATTAAATGCAATATATTACAATATGCAGACGACTTCTGCTTTTACACTGTAAATAATTCATACCAACAAAGTATTAACTCAATAAAAACGATTATGTGTGACGCAAGAGAGTATTTCCTTAAACAAGGGTTTGAACTTACTACGAAGAAATCATTTGGTATTTCCGGCAGAAATACCAAAGCAGATTTTTATGCTAAAGAGGCAATCTTATCAAAAATAGAAGATAAAAGAAAAAAGATAGAAGCGATCTAACAGCGACTGGCAAGAAAAGTCTAAAACAAAATTGGGAAATTGAATGGTATGCTTTCTGTAATCGAAGCAATAATCTTTATACAAAAATTCATCCAGTTTTACCTCCTGAGCCGTTTGCCGTAAGAAGTTACCAAACAGAAATATTTATTCCATGTTTGTTAGATGTCTCTTTAACCATGCCACTGTCAAGACATACCTCTATAGACTAAATCTATCCGAATCAGAAATTTTTGATTGCAATAGTTATGTTGATGATATTAGTCATTAGCTGTTTGGATGCAAGCATAATGGTGATGCAATTAAGTATTTGATGCACACTCTGACTCAAGAACAAATACTTTTACCATAAAATCAAACTTCTTTTTTATACTTGTCTCGAAGAAACTTTAAAATACAACAAATTATTTGGGAATTTTTAAAAAGAACTAAGAGAAAAATCTAACTTGTATGAATGAGTCGGCTTAAATGTGTTTAGCAATTATTATTTTTCATGTTTATGCTTATGTAATATTAAGTACCTCCCTGTAAAATATGAAAATTGTTGTTTAAAAATAAAAAGAAAAAAATATGTATATAAAAAGAAAAAAATAATTAAAAAAAAACAAAAAAAAGGAAAAACAGAGAAAAAAAAAAGAAAAAAAGGATAAAATAGAAAAAAAATATATATAAATAAAATTTAAAAAAATGTATAAATATAATATTAAAAAAAAAGTGGTATTAAAAAAAATTAAAAAAAGAAAAAAAAAACATTCACAAGGAAGGCCTAAACCTCCGAGGGGTTGAACCGGGTTTATGTCTTAGCGCTGTGAAAAAAGATAACTATTTATTAGTATTTAGTATTAGCATTGTTTAAATAGGACTAGTTAGACAATCCTTATGGAACAAACGTTTGACTTTTAGTCTGCCGTCATGTGGCGGCCTCTAGTCATAAATTTAAAAAACTATTAACAGAAACTTAATTCTCTGCAGGATTCTATTCGAGTATATTTTTACCTGTCTCATAATTAATGCAAACCTGTACACGGATGCCAGATTGTGAAGAAAATCAAAGAATTGAGATGTAAGAGACTTAAATCTCTGATGACGAGTAGACCCAGAAACACGTGTTAGGGAGTGGTAAGAGAATTAAATTAAATCGAAACGCAACCGTCTTCGTATATGAAAATATAAGACTTTAATAAAATGCTTATTGTTATTATCGTTGTATGCATCTAGTGAAAGATAACTTGACTATTTCGAACAAATATTTCAAATTGTTTTTATACTTTTAGACTTGCTAAATCTAAATCGGTTAGTAATCTATTTAAATGAAGTAGGTAAATGCTGCCTTTTTTTAAATTTCTATTAGTTTACCAGATATTTAATTTGGTTATATGATTTGCTAGAAAAGGATTAAATATTTAATTGAAATAGACTCGATTGCTATCGTCTTAGAACACTAATGCGGAGGTTTATTTTTTAGTCAAGACTTAAGTTTTATCATTGTTTAAAAAAAAATCTTTTTAAACAATGGTTTTATGTATGTTGTGAGAAAATTAAATTTTCAATCTTTTAATCTTTAAAATGACGTTTGAAAATATAGTAAATTTGTGGGTATGGTTTTTTGATAATGCTTTTGAAACAAATAAACACATCAATATGCCACAACAAGAGGCAACACATATTTAGGGAAAAATTAATCTATGTGTTGGGATAAAAGGAATAATAATTAACAACACTTTAATAAATAGTATCCTTTATTTTATTTATTTATGTATTTTATAATATAAACACCATTTTTGTATTTCTGTTTACATAAATGAGAATGTTTTTTTCAATCAACTCGCTCGATTTGAGCTGATTATTAATAAAATAATTTTAAATGACAAAGTGATAGATATTGCAAAAATTAAATTCGCATTATTTTAATAGTTATATACCACTTATCAAAATTCTAATATCTACACATAGACAATATTAACGAAATAATAATTCAAGGTAAAAAAACAAAACAAAATTGTTTACATTAATAATTATAGAAATTGATTGTAACATTGTTTTCATGAACTTAAATAAGCAATGTATGTAGTGCGAATCACTATTGGCACTGGTTGAGGTTGTTTTGCTATCGAATACGTATGAAAAACGCGTGGTGTCGTTAACAAACCTTCCTCTTCTACCTCACTATATTTTTTTGGTTTGCATTTAAATATTTTTGGACAAAATGCTTACTGCATAGAAATTTTTTTTTCAATCGGGTAGCTCCAGACTTTCCAATGCAGCATTACCTACAACAATATTATTATTAACACAACTGAAAAAAAGCAACTTTCTGCACAATAAAGTAAAAAAAAACAATTTAAGTTCTGTATTCAAAATATAAATAACTTGGCAGTTATGACAATATATATATATATATATATATATATATATATATATATATATATATATATATATATATATATATGTATGTATAAGAGTAAGAAAAAAGAAATTTTTTAGATAGGAAAAAAGACGATGCCATAGGAGAAACAAATTTTTGGTAGTCCTATGGGATCTAGTCTTTCACCCATTCTAAGCATTCTAAGTAGCTATGTCATGGATGATGTTATCAGTGATTGTATCAACTATTGCACTTTTTTCATTCCTTTTTTTAAAGATATGTAGATGATTTAGTTTTGGCACTTTCTAAACACAAAATTATTGAAATAGTCAACATTTTCAAGTATCATAATCAACATATACAATTTACAGTTGAGAAAGAGGTAGACAATTCTCTAGTTCTTTAGAGTAGGTTTCAAGTCCAGTGCTTTATACAGGTTGGTGAATTGTTTGCAGTTGGTAAGTTTAGTGTGGTTGATTCGTAGTCTTGTAATAGTCGATGCTTCTCTTCTAGTTATGAAGTCTAGGGAGAGATGACCAATAAAAGATTGAAGTTTATGAAAAGTTGTTTTGCTCTTTTGTTCTAAGTTTTGTCAAGTATGCTCTACCGACTTTTTAAAAACGAATTTTAGTGGTAAATTTACTGGCTTCATTTAGAGGGTCGTTGGTGCCTAAGGAATTTTCGAGAAAGTTTTCAATATCATTCTAGAAAACCCTAATTTTTGTGTTTTTATAGGATTTGAGTGCAGCTTTTAGTTCGAAATAGTTTATACGAGAGTTCGGATAATTGGTATCTTGTGAAACTGAGGATGAATAATGAAAGGGTGAAGGAAGAAAAGAGTATATATGGTTAGGTCCAGATTTGTTGCAAAACTTTTATTTTAAATTTTCTGATAGAATCTTGGCTGTCTCTTAATTGTCAAGGATAACCTTTCAATTAAAAAAGAGATTGGATATTTTAAGGTTATTTTTTATTAACAATCTTTTTTCCACACTGGACTTGGACTAGTATTTGAAGTACGTAAAGTTTTTTTACCTAAATAAATATCGTGTCTCAATTTGGCAAAAGATGAAGTAAAAATATACAGAGAGCAGAAAAAATGAATAAATACGAGAGAAAGAGAGAAATTCTATTCATCATGGCTGTGATTAGATTTGACATCAGAAGATTTATCAGAGTATGCACTTATATATACTCTTGTAAGTCGGAGGTAGGCTGTTCTTTTAAATTTTTTAAGATTCTAGTGATACGGTTTTTTAGTGATCTTTTCCCTGTACCTATGTAGAGCTGCAATAAGTCCTTTTAAATACCATCTATATTGAAGGATTTTTAAGCTTCTTGTAGTGGGGTGATACATACAAAAGAGTTCTCAAGAAATGTAATAAGTTGCGTGGAATTGAGTGTAAAATTAGTCGGATTATCTTTGTAAATCATTTCTATAGCGGAAATATAATATGGTTTTATCGAGTAATCCAATCAAAGATTAGATTTGGACATTTTTTGGCTGGTTTGGGTGGCATCGAAAATGCCGAAGGAGGAAAAGAACTTAATAGAGCAAGAATACCGGATGAAGATAGAATGGTAGGAGTATCAGGAGGACTGTCATTGAAGTGTCCCCTTTTTTGTCCTACTGAGAACATGGACTTTGAATTAGTACGACGAGGGATGGATAAATCCATAATGGCAGCCAGAGTGGGTAAGTAGTTAATGGAGATGGACTCAATTTCCGAAGATAGAAATTCTTTTGATGAAGTTAAGGATTTAGGATTAAGGATTCCTTAGAGTCAGCTGAAAATAAAGAAGAGGGAGGAGCATTAGCTGCAATGAGTGTGTGATCTGGTCAACTGGAGAGTTTGCAATCAGACCCCACGGTACGACCCGTAAGCTTACAAAGAAAACACTATAGTGTGTCAGAGAATAAAAATATTTTAAAGGATGTATTTTCATGGTTAATTAACAGAGAAGATTGCACTTCGAAGTTCACCTTGTCAGGGATTACAAATGTTACCCTAGGAAAACTCCTGATATTTATATTTAAGTAAGCCATGTGCATAGGCAACCAAATATACTCTGAAAGTGACAGTTAAGTGATGGTTGCGAATGTAGAAGTGGGGTTATTTGTTAATTTAAGATGTTTAGTTTACATATAGTTACGGATTTGAAATAGTGTAATTTATTGATTTGGGGTGTTTAATTTACATATAAGTTTCTATTCTGATTTGAAAAGCCTAAATGTCAATAAAATTCTCGATAGAAAAGTAAAGAATTCTCTTTGGTGATTGGATATTGGTATTTATTAAAACGAAGAATAAATATAAATGCTGTTAAGAAGAAAAATATTTTAAATTGGCGGAAGCTGATAATTGGAAAAAGTAATTTCACAAAAACAAGGATAACCGAGGCTGAGAACGAAGACATTAAGTGGTGATGAAAATATTTATTTTGGAGAACAGTTTCATTTAGGCATTCAGTGACAGAAAGGTACACAATTTTGTTAATATAATTTAATTAGTATCATAAGAATTTCAAATTTAAAGATAGTTTGTTTAAAATTTACATTGTCAATATAATTTAATTAGTTTCATAAGAATTTCAATTTAAAGATAGTTTGTTTTAAATTTACATTGGCTATGTTAGATATATATGTGTGTTTCATAATAGATATAATAAAGATAATTTCAAAAAGTGCTTACAAACTAATTCTTTGAGAACCGCGATAAAAACCCTATATATATTTTATATTATTAAAAAACACTCATTGCTCATTAAATCATTCACAAATAATACACATCACAATATATATATATATATATATATATATATATATATATATATATATATATATATATATATATATATATATATATATTGTTATGATGTATTTTTTGTTTGAATTATGAGCAATGAGTATTTTTAATAATATAATATATAGGGTTTTTATCGCGGTTCTCAAAGAATTAGCTTGTAAGTACTTTTTTAAATTATCTTTATTATAACTATTATGAAACACACATATATATCTAACCTAGTCAATGTAAATTTAAAATAAAGTATCTTTAAACTGATATTCTTATAAAACTAATTAAATTCTATAGACAATCTAAAATTTAAACAAACTATCTTCAAAATTGAAATTGTTATGACACTAACTAAATTATATTAACAAAATTTTGTACCTTTCTTTCACTGAATGCCTAAATGAACTGTTTTCCACTATATATATTCTAATCACCACTGAATGTCTTCGTACTTCGGTTATCCTTGTTTTTGTGAAATTTCTTTTTCCAATTATCAGCTTCTTCCAATCTAAGATATATTTTTCTTCACCATCATTTATATACCACCAACCAAACCAGCAAACAGCATTTATATTTATTCTTCTTTTCAATATACCAATATCCAATTATTATAAGTTGATTTATACTAATCTCCAACCATAATATAATTTAATTTCTTCCAATATACTTTTATAATCTGATTCACTGACTCCAACTAACTTTCATATTTCTTACTAAACTTTTCTGACTGACTTCTTGAAAATTCTGAACAATTTACTTCAATATTCACTAACTAATTGTATCTTTCTACTAACTTTCATAATAAACTGGCCTGACTTCTGACTAAAAACTTAAAAACTGCCTGACTTTAGACTAAAAACTCAAAAACTGCCATCTTGAATCCAAATCACGGGTATTTATATGTTTTGGATTTCTAGAACCATCTGGTAATAGATCATGTTCCAATTTGTTCTATCAAATACTTGTCTGAATTTTCTGGAACAAACCATTTCGCAAACATGGCCATCTCCGGAGATCCAGAGAATTCCATTCTTTTCTATTAATAATTTTGTTTACATTTAGGCTTTTCAGATCAGAATATATAATTAAATTAGTAACTAACACTCTAATTTAATAAAATATACATTTCAAACAATATATTATTATAACCCACTTATATTCGTAAATATTCTTAAACGTCACTTCAGAGTATAAATATCTGTCAATCTCCGAGAGTATTTTTGGTTGCCTAAGCACATGGCTCACTTATATATATTTACAACATTAAAATTACTAAATACAACTTTTTAGAATTATTATATGCTAATTTATTAAAAATGCCCTCACATAAATATATTTTTATAAAATTCTCTAGTATATAACTTATTTAAAATAATCAAATACTTTTTTATATCTAATATTATGTAGTATATAACTTATAAATTATTTTCTATAAACCCTAATCGTCACAATACCCCAAAAATAATATTTAAAATAAATAATTTACTTATTATTTTTTTAAATATTAATTTTCTCATACCTTATTAAATTTAATAAATCAATTTTTTTTTTATTTAAAATGTGTTAAATACATCCCTGTTCGCTGTCTATGTCAAAGCAGAGAACAACGCTGCACAATTCGGCTATTCTATGGTCAAACTGTCATGTCAATTGGAGAATGGATTTTATCAGAGAATAAAATATAACCTTAATTAAAAATATAATCTATATTGTGTTCTGTTTATTTATAGACAAAATCTAGGAATTATTTCCATTCAAAATAACTTTCATCAATATAAATTGGTAAGTTTTACACTTTTTATAAAGACATTTACATAATCAATTCTGTATCTAACCCCAAATTATGATTTTTAGGGTACCAAACAATTTCCATATGTACAAAATTCAACAAGTATGATGTCAAATTTATTCACAACAAAGAAATCTACCATCTATCTATGAAATGGATCTATCAGTAAGTTTTTTTTTTTTTAATTCTTTTCTTTGTTTAGTTGACATATTGGGCATTGGTTAGTAATTTCCTTTGCTATACTTATGTCATTCTTTGCAAAATAATTGTCCCTAAATAACCTCCATAGCTTTCTTGAACCAATATGCATATAATTGTTATGTAAATTTTTCAATATTTTCTTTGCTAAAGTTCTAGTTATTACATATACTTCTATGCCATTTATTATTTTATAATATACCCCATCTTTCCTAAGGACTTTTTGTTTTTCACTCAAATTGATCTGATCTCTTATAATTTCTTCTTTAGAATATAATCCAGTACTTTCTACTAATTGATTTAATCCAATTTTTATTGTTCGCTGCCCTTTTTGTGATGTATTTTCTAACCTTGATAAAGCATCTGCCACTATATTGGATTTTCTAGAAATGTATTTGATTTCAAAGCAGTATTCACTAAGTATTAGACTCCACCGATGTATTCTACTGTTTCCATATTTGTTATTTAATATAGACGTTAAAGCTTGGTGATCTGTTTCTATTGTAAATTCATTACCCAACAAATAAAATCTTAATTTTGTGACACAGCGTATTATACTTGCTAGTTCTAATTCTGAAACTGAGTAACCCTTTTCATGTGGCTTTGTGATTCTTGAAATGAATTGTATTGGGTATTCGACCCCATCATGTATTTGTAATAATACCCCTGATAATCTCTCTATTGATGCATCTGTTCTTAATATGAATGGCTGTGTATAGTCAGGATAGTATATTTTCAAATTTGACAGAAAAATGTTTTTAATTTCTTGGAATGCTAGTTCTCTTCTCTGATCCCATCTCCATTTTACACCTTTTCTCAGTAGTTCAAGTAATGGAATTTCTTTTATACTTAGATCTGGTATCATCCTTTTATAATAATTAATTATTCCAATAAATCCTCTTAAAGTTCTTAAATTGTGTGGTGTTTTATATTCCTGAATGACTTGTGTCCGTTCTGGATCCATTTCGATTCCCTTAGTGTTAAGTTTATAACCTAGATATATGACTTCTTTTTGAAAAAATGTACATTTTTCTTGATTTATTTTTAGTCCAACTTTGTCTAATCTATTTATTATAATTTTTAGGTATTTCTCATGATCTTCAGCCGTTTTAGAAAAAATTAATATATCATCAATGTAGTGAATTACAAAATGTTCATATTGATCCAAAATATCATGAAGACATCTACATAGAGCACTGCAAGATGATTGAAGTCCAAATGGTACTACTTTGAATTGATATACTACTCCATCTATCTGAAATCCTGTATACTGTCTACTTTTTCTTTCTAGAGGTATTAACCAAAAACTATGCTGTAAATCGATTTTAGTGAAAAATGACATTCCTGTAATTCTTCCTAATATTCCATCTATACTCATTGGTGCTTCAAATTGCTTTTCAGTAATCTTGTTAATATTCCTTGCATCCAAACATAACCTGATTTCACCTGATCTTTTTCGTACTACTACTATGGGGTTAATAAAACGTGTGTCTGCCTTCTCAATGATCCCATCTTCTAACATATTATTAATTGTTTTGTTTACTTCTTCTCTGTATTTATATGGTATTGGGTATGATTTTGTTTTAAAATCTTTTTCTTCTTTAACTTTTATACTATGGATATAATTTTGTGCAATTCTATTTTCTTTATTGACAAGTCCCTTGTGTTGCTGCAATATGGAAATGACTATTGATTTATATTCTTCAGGGCAATTTAAAACTTTCATCATATCTTCTTCTTTACAAATCACATTATTCTTCAATATGTACTCATTATTCCTTGCTTCCAATTTTACGCACTCCGCCTCGTAGGCATCTATCTGCTTAAAATTTCCATTCCTTAAATATTCACTACAATAATTATTCTTTACATTCTTCTGGGACATTTCCCTATCATCAAAATACATTTCTTCTTCATAAACATCATTATTTTCTTTTAATAATATCCTATCAACTCTTATTCCTTCTTCTACCTCATCTTTCTGCATAAATTTAATTATTTGCCCTTCCAAAGTTACCATTTTTTCTTCAAAATCTATCTTTACTTTCTTCCTTTCCAATTCATCATTTCCCATTAATATATCAACACATAAATCCTTGACAATAAATCCTTGCATATTAATTTCTTTATTAAGAATATTAATTTTAAAATTGGCTAGTTTATCAATTTCACCCAACTTCTTATTATTTGCACCAATAATTTTAATTTTTGGAATCTTTATTATATCTGATAGTTTTAATGTATTAAAAATAAAATTCTCCGAGACTAATGTACTTTCTGAACCAGTATCTATCATAATTTTAATCATTTTATTTTTGGCCAAAGCATTTATATAAATTAAATTAATAGATTCAATAATTTTCTCTTCATCTAAAGAAATAAATTCAGAAGGTTTTTCATAATAGCAATGGCCTAACTTGTAATTCAGAAAGTTTACTGCACAAAATTTTGATTATTAGAATTGTCAGATTGTATCTGACCACTTGGATCTGATGTCCTATGTCTTTCCCTACTATGACTTCTACTCACATTTTCCTGCCTTGTACTATTTTGTTCCCTGTCTTCACAGCTTCTATTCCTTCGAACACAATTTACCTGTCTGTTATAGTTAGGTCGCTCTGTATTTCTTCTATTATTAAAATCTTGTCTATTATTATTAGTACTGTCATTAAAATGTTGTCTATTATAATTAGTATCCAGATTTAGCCATACGGCTCACACTCCCTCTAAGGGGAAAATTCACTCATCCCAGATACCTACGGTATCAAAAGGATTGAGCTCTGGTGGGACTCTTTCCATGTTATCGAGTCCTAGGTGACTTGGTACATCGGTGTATCTCCCAAAAATTTTCGAACGCATCTGGACGTCGAAAGTAGCACAGCTTTCTGCATGATCTTATATAGATGTTCATTTAGACCCAGCTTTCTTATGTTTTCTAGAAGGTTCTTCGGGATGACTCCAGTGGTAGAAAGAATAATAGGTATCGTCTGGGTACTTTCCATTCTCCATTGTCTCCTTATTTGTATTTCCAGATCTCTGTACTTGGCGATCTTTTCGTTGTACTTAACACGCAGATTATTGTTGTTAGGTATCGCCACATCGATTAGTGTTGTTTGTCTTGTAAGTTTATTAACTAGCACGAGATCTGGTCTGTTATGTGCTACAGTTTGGTCTGTGAGCACAGTGCGATCCCAGTATAGCTTGTAGTTGTCATTCTCAAGCATACTCTCAGGAACGTATTGATAATATGGGAGATGGTTTGTTTGTAGAAGTCCCAGTTTAAAAGCTATCTCTTGATGGAGGATCTTTCCTACTGAGTCATGCCGTTCCTTATAGTCAGTTGCAGCAAATGCCTGGCAGCCCCCGGTAAGATGTTGGATGGTTTCTTGGGCTTGACATCCATATCGGCATTTGTCGTTTTGGACCTGAGGGTCTTTGACGATATATTTCAGGTAATTTTTTGTTGGTATAACCTGATCCTGAATGGCCAGTAGTGAACCTTCTGTTTCAGGGAACATCTTTCCTGATGTCAGCCAATAGTTCGACGCTATATTGTCGACATGGTCTTGACTGACCTCATGGGGATGTCGCCCGTGCAGAGGTTTACCCATCCAGGTGCGCATTTTTTCGTCCTTAGTAAGATGGTTTATGCGCATTTCTGGTTCCCTCAGTTTGATCGGTGTTGTATCATCTACTGCGCAAATCGCGCGATGTAGAGTAGATGTCTCAGCCTGCACCTGAAAATAAGTTCTTAAATTAGTAATTTGTTTTTCTAGTTGCTCACTTATATCCATAAGTCCTCGTCCTCCTAAATACCGCGGTAATGTCGTTCTTTCTACTGCACTTCGAGGATGGTGTTTTTGTGCCTTTGTGAGGTGTGTTCGTACTTTTCGCTGAAGATTTTCTATATCGGTTTTTGTCCACTTAACAATACCAAATGAGTAGCTAAGCGCGGAACATGCGTAGGTGTTTAGTGCCTTAAACAAATTTTTACTGTTAAGATGTGAACGAAGCAGCTGTTTTACCCTTCGTATAAACTCAGTAGTTATCTCAGTTTTCATTTGCTTATGGTCAATCTTCCGAGCTTGCTTTATTCCGAGGTATTTATACATATCATTTTCACCCATGGCCTCGATGTTCTGGCCGTTTTGCATATCGAATCCGCCGGGCTGAACCTTTCCTTTGATTATATTTAAGACACGGCACTTGTCAAGACCGAAGTGCATACTAATATCATTAGAGAAATTTTCTACTGTTTTTAGCATCTGATCCAGGTGGCTTCGAGTGGAAGCTAGTAGTTTTAAATCATCCATATACAATAGATGATTAAGCTTTGCAACAACAGTGGTGTTATTTTTGATGCTAAAACCTGTGTTAGTTGAGTTCAGTATCTGGGATAGGGGGTTCATCGCTAGACAAAACCACAGTGGGCTCAACGAATCTCCTTGAAATAGGCCCCGGTTGATTGCAATATTTTCAGTTTCGATATTGTTTTCACCAGGTATTTTGAGGTGAATTTTTGTCTTCCAATCTGACATTATATGTTTTAAAAAGGTCACTATGTTATCATCGACTTTATATATTTTTAATATATCTATAAGCCATTCATGTGGCACTGAATCAAACGCTTTCTTGTAGTCGATGAAAGCAGTAAAGAGATTCCGTTTTTTGCTATATGCTTGGTTAGAAATGACAGAGTCGATGATAAGTTGTTCTTTGCAGCCCATGGAACCCTTAGCGCATCCTTTCTGTTGTGGCTCTATGATATTGTTTAGAGCACAGTGTTGGTTGATACGCCGGGCTACACAGGATGTGACCAATTTATACAGAGTTGGAAGACAAGTAATTGGGCGGTACTTGGTTGGATCTTGGGTGTTATTTTGATCTTTGGGAATTAAATAAGTTGTTCCCTGGGTTAGGAAAGATGGCATTTCCTGCGGATTAGAAATAGTGTTATTAATTACTGCTGATAGGCACTCATGAATACTCCAGAACTTTTTAAGCCAGAAGTTCTGAACGCCATCTGGTCCAGGAGATTTCCAGTTATGAAGCTCTTTGATAATATTTGAAACTTCTTCAGTGGTGAAGGGTTCGTAGGGAGCAGTAACGTAGTGTTGGCAGTTGTGCGCCGTATCTTCGATCCATCCAGCATTGGTGTTAAGAGCGGCTGGTGTGGAAAGTTGATTTCCCCAAAACTCATGGATTTCTTCTCGGCTTGGGTAAGATTTATTGGCACTTTCTGCAGTAGAATTGAGTTTCCGATAGAACGCCTTCTCGGCATTTTCAAAAAGCGTATTGTCACATTTTCGTTTGTTACTAATTTTGTATCTCCTTAGTCGGCCTGAGTAAACGGAAAGCTTTTGTTTTAATGTATCCAGGCACTGTTGTGCTGTGTTGTTTTCTGGATTATATTGTGAGTGTCTTGCGGTGGTTAGCAGTATTTCTTCAGCTCTTCTGATTACTTTTCTACTTGTTGTTCCTCGAACATATTCCGTGATTTGACCAATGTCCCTACGTAATGATTCAATTTTCGTTAGCAGCCGTTTTTCCCAAGGTGCAACTCTGTTATCTGCCCCTCCGATATTAGTACCCCGTCGTGTTCTGGTCTTAATGCCCATAACATTAGCAATTGCTGTTGCTGCACAGTAAATCAGCGTGTGCATATATTCCAATGTATGGGCTTCTACGACATAATTGGGCAGAACTTCAGTGTTCACAATTTGTAACAGCACTCCTAGTTTCTTACAAGAGTTTACTCTTGGTAGCGGTGGTCTGCTAAGTGGGTTTGTTCCATTAAACTCTTGTACGGCGCGTGCCATTTCGTTAACTAGGCTATCGCGCAACTCGTTCTCCTGCTGTGTATTATCAGGTTGAGTTTCTTGTTCTTGTATGACAACCTCAGGAATTGGCTCTTGTATTTCGTTAAGGGCTTGATTTCCAACTACCTCTTGATTATGAATCTCCCGTTCGACTTCGCTTCTGATGTTATTGCGTCTAGTCTCTGGGATCAGATTATTTCTGATAATTACCCGGTATTGATCTGCTACTCGTTGTTCAGATACTTGGATTTCTGGGTACTCTCTGCAAAATTCGGCATACAGATTTTGTCGATAGCCGATCGTTTCTTGACCGAGGTTTGTCACCTTATAATAAAAGCGCAAAATATTTTCATTCATGGACACAGTCCATTTCATGCGCTGCCTCGGTCGTCCCGCTTGAGTGAGCGCCGGCTGCTGTTCCAGCGCAGCACCTTCAGCGAGCGGAGCTCTTGTTGTTGTTTGGCTCGCTTGTGGTTGTTGTTCTTGTTGGGCTGTAGCTGATTGTATGACAGGGGCCCGCCTCCTCAACACCCTGCCACCGACGTCCCGCATGCTGTCACGTCCAGCGCCGGCTCCAGACGTGCCCTGGCGATCCCCAGGCAGCGACCCTAAACATAAATTATTATACTCCATTATCATGGGTGTGCATTTTATACCTACTGCCAGGTGTCAGTTTTTGTTCCACGGCAAGTATCCCTGCTACCCTCTGGGTATCTGCGCTACGAATACCCAGAGAGCATCCCCCATTCGCAGGGGGCCGCGCCTGATAGAAGAACTGACAAAAAACTCCCACAGGTAATTAGTATTATTATTAAATTTAAATTTAATTAGTATTATTATTAAAATTTTGTCTATTATAACTAGTATTATTATTAAAGTTCTGTCTATTTGGATTACTGTTATTATTATTAAAATTTTGTAAATTATTACCATACCTAGTATTAATGTTATATGATTGTCTATATTGTTGAATATCATTTTTATTATATTGAAAGTTATTATTGTTTTTTCTGTTGTTATTATTACTTGTCATATTGCCTCTTTGTATTCTTTGAATAAAATTAATAAAACTATCTATTGTTTGAATATTTTGTACAGTTACGGTTTGCACAACATCAGCATCAAAATGTCTAGATACATTTAAGACTGTTTCATCCTCTCTAAGTGGTGGTTCTAAATATTTTGCAACTGTTATCAATTTCAATGCATAATCTACCATATTTGATTTTAAATTTTGATTATACTTTCCAAAATATAGAATTTCTCTAAACTTGGCTTGCTCTAATTCACCCCAATAATAATTTAAAAATTTATTTTCAAATGTTTGAAAATTATCTAAATCATTCTCAATACTAGCAAACCAAGTTGCTGCATTGTCATTTAATGTCACTCTAATATAATCTTTAATATCATTAATATTATTCACAAATCTTAATTTATGTTTTAAACTATTTATGTATACTCTAGGATGCAAATTTTTTATATTACCAGAGAATTTAATCCCAGTCTCATTTGTTAAATTTAAGTAAGGTCTCCCTATGTCTCTCATTTGTGAAATATCATCTATTCTCTGTTCCACATTTCTTATTTGATTACAATTTATTTGGATATTTTGTTGTATATCGTCTAATTTTTCTTCTGTGTTTCTCCTGTCTTCGTTAATTTTTACTTCTAAGTTACATTTCTGTAACTCTATTTTCTGTTCTATATCTATCTTATTATCTTGAATAATCCTCTTTACTTCTGTCCTCTCATTGTCTATCCTTTTCTTGTAGTCATTCCGTATACTTTTTATTTCATTTGCTACTTTTTTCTCTGCAGCTTCAAGTTTTTTATCCATTTGTTTTACAATTTTATTATTATTATCTTCTATTTTCTTTTCTAATTTTCTATAATTCTCTTCCAATTTCTGTTCCATTTTTTTCATGTCTTCTTTGACTTCTTTTGAATTCTCTTCCAATTTTTTCGTATTCTCTTCCATTTTCTGTTCCATTTTTTTCATGTCTTCTTTGATTTCTTTTGAATTCTCTTCCATTGTCTTGTTCATCTGCATCATTAATGACATCAAAGCTGCCATATTGACATTTTCCTCTCTTTCTGGATTCATTTCTGTAGTATCTTGTGGAACTTGAACTAAACTCTCCTCTTGTATAGGTTGTGTTTCTACTTCCACATCTTCTTCATTCTTTTTGCTTCTTGTACCTTTCTTTCCTTGAGACATTTTGAGACTTTACTTGTTCAAATCTAATTAAAAATAAAATCTATAATTTTTTCTTTCTACTGATAATTAATTTACTTATATGAGAGCACTTATCTTCCCAAACTAATTCTTTTAAATAGAGAGCCACCGCGTTGGGTGCCAAATTGTTATGATGTGTTTTTTGTTTGAATGATGAGCAATGAGTATTTTTAATAATATAGGGTTTTTATCGCGGTTCTCAAAGAATTAGCTTGTAAGTACTTTTTTAAATTATCTTTATTATAACTATTATGAAACACACATATATATCTAACCTAGTCAATGTAAATTTAAAATAAAGTATCTTTAAACTGATATTCTTATAAAACTAATTAAATTCTATAGACAATCTAAAATTTAAACAAACTATCTTCAAAATTGAAATTGTTATGACACTAACTAAATTATATTAACAAAATTTTGTACCTTTCTTTCACTGAATGCCTAAATGAACTGTTTTCCACTATATATATTCTAATCACCACTGAATGTCTTCGTACTTCGGTTATCCTTGTTTTTGTGAAATTTCTTTTTCCAATTATCAGCTTCTACCAATCTAAGATATATTTTTCTTCACCATCATTTATATACCACCAACCAAACCAGCAAACAGCATTTATATTTATTCTTCTTTTCAATATACCAATATCCAATTATTATAAGTTGATTTATACTAATCTCCAACCATAATATAATTTAATTTCTTCCAATATACTTTTATAATCTGATTCACTGACTCCAACTAACTTTCATATTTCTTACTAAACTTTTCTGACTGACTTCTTGAAAATTCTGAACAATTTACTTCAATATTCACTAACTAATTGTATCTTTCTACTAACTTTCATAATAAACTGGCCTGACTTCTGACTAAAAACTTAAAAACTGCCTGACTTTAGACTAAAAACTCAAAAACTGCCATCTTGAATCCAAATCACGGGTATTTATATGTTTTGGATTTCTAGAACCATCTGGTAATAGATCATGTTCCAATTTGTTCTATCAAATACTTGTCTGAATTTTCTGGAACAAACCATTTCGCAAACATGGCCATCTCCGGAGATCCAGAGAATTCCATTCTTTTCTATTAATAATTTTGTTTACATTTAGGCTTTTCAGATCAGAATATATAATTAAATTAGTAACTAACACTCTAATTTAATAAAATACACATTTCAAACAATATATTATTATAACCCACTTATATTCGTAAATATTCTTAAACGTCACTTCAGAGTATAAATATCTGTCAATCTCCGAGAGTATTTTTGGTTGCCTAAGCACATGGCTCACTTATATATATTTACAACATTAAAATTACTAAATACAACTTTTTAGAATTATTATATGCTAATTTATTAAAAATGCCCTCACATAAATATATTTTTATAAAATTCTCTAGTATATAACTTATTTAAAATAATCAAATACTTTTTTATATCTAATATTATGTAGTATATAACTTATAAATTATTTTCTATAAACCCTAATCGTCACAATACCCCAAAAATAATATTTAAAATAAATAATTTACTTATTATTTTTTTAAATATTAATTTTCTCATACCTTATTAAATTTAATAAATCAATTTTTTTTTTATTTAAAATGTGTTAAATACATCCCTGTTCGCTGTCTATGTCAAAGCAGAGAACAACGCTGCACAATTCGGCTATTCTATGGTCAAACTGTCATGTCAATTGGAGAATGGATTTTATCAGAGAATAAAATATAACCTTAATTAAAAATATAATCTATATTGTGTTCTGTTTATTTATAGACAAAATCTAGGAATTATTTCCATTCAAAATAACTTTCATCAATATAAATTGGTAAGTTTTACACTTTTTATAAAGACATTTACATAATCAATTCTGTATCTAACCCCAAATTATGATTTTTAGGGTACCAAACAATTTCCATATGTACAAAATTCAACAAGTATGATGTCAAATTTATTCACAACAAAGAAATCTACCATCTATCTATGAAATGGATCTATCAGTAAGTTTTTTTTTTTTTTAAATTCTTTTCTTTGTTTAGTTGACATATTGGGCATTGGTTAGTAATTTCCTTTGCTATACTTATGTCATTCTTTGCAAAATAATTGTCCCTAAATAACATCCATAGCTTTCTTGAACCAATATGCATATAATTGTTATGTAAATTTTTCAATATTTTCTTTGCTAAAGTTCTAGTTATTACATATACTTCTATGCCATTTATTATTTTATAATATACCCCATCTTTCCTAAGGACTTTTTGTTTTTCACTCAAATTGATCTGATCTCTTATAATTTCTTCTTTAGAATATAATCCAGTACTTTCTACTAATTGATTTAATCCAATTTTTATTGTTCGCTGCCCTTTTTGTGATGTATTTTCTAACCTTGATAAAGCATCTGCCACTATATTGGATTTTCTAGAAATGTATTTGATTTCAAAGCAGTATTCACTAAGTATTAGACTCCACCGATGTATTCTACTGTTTCCATATTTGTTATTTAATATAGACGTTAAAGCTTGGTGATCTGTTTCTATTGTAAATTCATTACCCAACAAATAAAATCTTAATTTTGTGACACAGCGTATTATACTTGCTAGTTCTAATTCTGAAACTGAGTAACCCTTTTCATGTGGCTTTGTGATTCTTGAAATGAATTGTATTGGGTATTCGACCCCATCATGTATTTGTAATAATACCCCTGATAATCTCTCTATTGATGCATCTGTTCTTAATATGAATGGCTGTGTATAGTCAGGATAGTATATTTTCAAATTTGACAGAAAAATGTTTTTAATTTCTTGGAATGCTAGTTCTCTTCTCTGATCCCATCTCCATTTTACACCTTTTCTCAGTAGTTCAAGTAATGGAATTTCTTTTATACTTAGATCTGGTATCATCCTTTTATAATAATTAATTATTCCAATAAATCCTCTTAAAGTTCTTAAATTGTGTGGTGTTTTATATTCCTGAATGACTTGTGTCCGTTCTGGATCCATTTCGATTCCCTTAGTGTTAAGTTTATAACCTAGATATATGACTTCTTTTTGAAAAAATGTACATTTTTCTTGATTTATTTTTAGTCCAACTTTGTCTAATCTATTTATTATAATTTTTAGGTATTTCTCATGATCTTCAGCCGTTTTAGAAAAAATTAATATATCATCAATGTAGTGAATTACAAAATGTTCATATTGATCCAAAATATCATGAAGACATCTACATAGAGCACTGCAAGATGATTGAAGTCCAAATGGTACTACTTTGAATTGATATACTACTCCATCTATCTGAAATCCTGTATACTGTCTACTTTTTCTTTCTAGAGGTATTAACCAAAAACTATGCTGTAAATCGATTTTAGTGAAAAATGACATTCCTGTAATTCTTCCTAATATTCCATCTATACTCATTGGTGCTTCAAATTGCTTTTCAGTAATCTTGTTAATATTCCTTGCATCCAAACATAACCTGATTTCACCTGATCTTTTTCGTACTACTACTATGGGGTTAATAAAACGTGTGTCTGCCTTCTCAATGATCCCATCTTCTAACATATTATTAATTGTTTTGTTTACTTCTTCTCTGTATTTATATGGTATTGGGTATGATTTTGTTTTAAAATCTTTTTCTTCTTTAACTTTTATACTATGGATATAATTTTGTGCAATTCTATTTTCTTTATTGACAAGTCCCTTGTGTTGCTGCAATATGGAAATGACTATTGATTTATATTCTTCAGGGCAATTTAAAACTTTCATCATATCTTCTTCTTTACAAATCACATTATTCTTCAATATGTACTCATTATTCCTTGCTTCCAATTTTACGCACTCCGCCTCGTAGGCATCTATCTGCTTAAAATTTCCATTCCTTAAATATTCACCAAAATTTTGTACCTTTCTTTCACTGAATGCCTAAATGAACTGTTTTCCACTATATATATTCTAATCACCACTGAATGTCTTCGTACTTCGGTTATCCTTGTTTTTGTGAAATTTCTTTTTCCAATTATCAGCTTCTACCAATCTAAGATATATTTTTCTTCACCATCATTTATATACCACCAACCAAACCAGCAAACAGCATTTATATTTATTCTTCTTTTCAATATACCAATATCCAATTATTATAAGTTGATTTATACTAATCTCCAACCATAATATAATTTAATTTCTTCCAATATACTTTTATAATCTGATTCACTGACTCCAACTAACTTTCATATTTCTTACTAAACTTTTCTGACTGACTTCTTGAAAATTCTGAACAATTTACTTCAATATTCACTAACTAATTGTATCTTTCTACTAACTTTCATAATAAACTGGCCTGACTTCTGACTAAAAACTTAAAAACTGCCTGACTTTAGACTAAAAACTCAAAAACTGCCATCTTGAATCCAAATCACGGGTATTTATATGTTTTGGATTTCTAGAACCATCTGGTAATAGATCATGTTCCAATTTGTTCTATCAAATACTTGTCTGAATTTTCTGGAACAAACCATTTCGCAAACATGGCCATCTCCGGAGATCCAGAGAATTCCATTCTTTTCTATTAATAATTTTGTTTACATTTAGGCTTTTCAGATCAGAATATATAATTAAATTAGTAACTAACACTCTAATTTAATAAAATACACATTTCAAACAATATATTATTATAACCCACTTATATTCGTAAATATTCTTAAACGTCACTTCAGAGTATAAATATCTGTCAATCTCCGAGAGTATTTTTGGTTGCCTAAGCACATGGCTCACTTATATATATTTACAACATTAAAATTACTAAATACAACTTTTTAGAATTATTATATGCTAATTTATTAAAAATGCCCTCACATAAATATATTTTTATAAAATTCTCTAGTATATAACTTATTTAAAATAATCAAATACTTTTTTATATCTAATATTATGTAGTATATAACTTATAAATTATTTTCTATAAACCCTAATCGTCACAATATATATATATATATATATATATATATATATATATATATATATATATATATATATATATATATATATATATATATATATATAATAAAACGTGGTAGTACATTATACATAATCTAATGTATGGTTATATGTATATCTTTAATAGTACCAGATTCTATGTTACGGGTTTTATATAAATATTAAACACACAGACAGCAACTTGGATCCACATAACATTGAATTTCACCACCATCGTGTTTGTAGCCATATTAAAAATTATTTTATATCAACCCCAACCCCTTTTTCGAAAGTTGCGCCTCTACCGTCAGCTTGTATGGATAAGGTGTGCTGTGAAATTTGTGATAAAATTACAGGTATACCTGTATTTATCAATATATAAATAATAAACATTGGTCCTCTTACTAGGTGACAAAATATATACCTACCTACAACTGATGTCATTGTAGAAATATTCACAACAATGATATTTAATTTCTAAGCCAAGGATTATATCCCAATCCTACCAGAATTTTCAAGTCAAAAAGATATTTCCTAGTATACAGATTTGCAAGCAATTTTTGAGGATTGCTAACATAGACCCTTTCAATAACTAACCATTGCATCGATATATATGGCTGTTTATCGCTCCAAATATCTGCTATTTGTGATGGAGTTCCCATAGGTATTTACATTAATTGATAAGAATTCATCCATAAGTTACAAAAACTGGTTAAACAGATTTACTGATCTCGACAAGAGGTGGGGCGCTTCACACAGGCGTGGCCTACTACTCATGCATGCGCAGGAAAAAAGTACGCCCAAGTAAGGTGTTTTCTACTGTAGAAAAGACCTCACTTTTGCCTACCTTTGCTTGAGTTGTAGGCCACGCCTGTGTGAAGCGCCCTGCCTCTTGTCGAGATGGGTAAATCTTTTGTATTTAATATTCTTCTTTTACTAACATGCTATAATGAAGTTGTTTGAACATATTATATGTATATCACAAATAAGAGATGTAAAAACATTACCATGTGTAATACAAAAGGCATAGACGTAAAATTGCTTAACATAGTATTGAAATAAAAATGTTTAAATTGTATAGGTAAATCGTGCGGTTAATAATCAAAAGTTTTTCTTTGTAAGATGATAACCACTTTCACATACTTCACCAAAAGGGGTATGAATTTAATTAAAAAAATTTAAACCCAAATTGATGAAAATGTAAATGAAAATAAACCATGATATTTCGACGCTGAACATTTCCTCTACTTAATAAATGTTCTGGTTTGTCATATATTACAAATAAAAAAAAAGTAAACCTTACCTTAAATGTTGTTAGGATATGGCTAACATTTTCTGCAATTGAAAATAGCTTTTATGAGTAAAGCTGAGTATGTGTATTTAAGACATAACTATATATAACACTCCGTTCTCCGTATCTTTGCACATCATAGTTGTACGAATTAAATCAAAGCGTTTAAATCAGACGTAAGTCTTTTCTGGATTCATGAAATAATTAGGAAATGTTTAATATTTCGTTAAACGTATTTATAGTGATTGTTTTTGTTTATTTATTGTACTGGACGTTAACAACTCATTATAGAATTGTTTTGAACTTAGACCATAAAAACTAAAATCCGTTTTTATTGTCTAAGGTTTTAAATGTAATTTTGAGTTTTCTACATATTCAACGTTATTATGATTATTGGAAGACATGCTCTATTTGAAATACTGTAGTCGAGAAAGATGTACCCAAGATCAAACAGTTTAAATTCTCATATTTATTTACTTATTTATACACCAAAGCATCCAACAGCCGAAACCAGTTACCTACTGGATGAAAAAAGTTTTCATTCAAAATACAATATTAAATATTTACATCGTATACATATGACATTCAATTTTTAAGCTTAAGCATAAGACAATGCCCTAAAAGATAAAAAACTCTTGTGCATGCTTTTCCAACTAAGTTACTAACACAAAAAAAATTAATTAAACTTTACAAAACAAAACAATAAAAACAATGGAAAAAGAAAAATTTCGAAAATACATTAATTAATGTAGTAAACTTAAAGGGTGTTACAAATTAGTGCTCAATCTGTTAGGCTAAAATAATTCGACTTTCCTTATGTCGCATACCTAGAGACTTAGTATTTATTTTTTATACTAGCTGGTTTTTATCAATTTTTTTTTACTTGTGTATCGAACTTCTCTGTAGTTTCCAAAATAAAGTGTGAAAAGTTATGTGTAAAAGGTTTCATTGTTTTAGCCTAAAGAATGTATCAATTACTTTGTTACAACCTATTTCCACAAATATGACTAAATGACTAAATTATTGAAATAAATTGAAAAAAAAAACAAAATATCAAAATTATATATTTCCTTCACTTTCAGAATCCGAGCTGGAGCTAAATCTCCAGGATTTATTATCATGGGTTGAATATCAACATCAACTATATTTTGTTCTCGGACACACCACTTTTGAATAATTTCATGAGTGTGTCTTACACATTTTTCCCAAATGTCTCCATTATATTGATTAAATGCCTCTTTCCACATATTTCTAACAGATATTTCTAATCAGAATAGCCGTCCCTACCAATATGCTTATTGTAACATGACATGAAATTTGCCCAAATTAATAGAATAGCGTTGAATTCGCAATGATAAGGAGGTAGTCTCAACACTTCATGACCATGCTCTCTTAGTAACTCATCAATAACATACACATTTTCTTTTTTATTCATTTTTGCAACTTGTAATAATTCAGGTTTTGTAAATTTTGGGTCAAATTGGATGTTATTTGTTGTCAGTCAGGTAACAATTTCATCTTTCTTTGAAGCAGTGGTATGTTGCTTTTCTAAAAGAATACTATGATATGGAGCATTATCCGTTACAATCAACGATGGTTCTTCTAAATTGGGAATAACTTATGTCCTTATCCACTTAGTAAAAATGTCGTTGTTTATTTCTCCATGGTAATCAATATGTTAGACTTAGAACAAAACAATAAACTTGCTTCAGAAACAAATCTTTTAGAAGAACCAGCGTGAACAATTATTATGAAACGTTTACCATCAAAACCGTCTGGTTTACGTACACTTTTGCTACTATGGTTTGTTTTTTAACCAGGAGGAGTAATTCAAATTTACCGCGCAGTAATGCTTGTTTATAATTGGTTTAACCGCAGGCAAGTTTACTCCACTAAATTATGACATTTTGACACTAATGACATTTATGAAATTTAAAATTTTTTTTTCTATTTTCAAAAAGCCGCATCAACCATAAAAGGTTATTAGCGGAAGTTTATTACGATATATATGGTAGTGTACATATTATAAGGTTAGGTAACATAAAAATTTATCAACTAAAAGAAAAATTACATTTTATGAAATAGGTTAATGTCCTTAAGATATTTGATCGTATTGGTTAAGTTACAGTCTAATATATTTTTAAGTTGACCTGGTTCTTCAGAAATGTTGTTGGTGCTTCGTTCATATGAGTAAAGTGGACAGTCTGTAAGTATGGGTTGGACTGTTTTTTGGCATCTACAGTATGAGCATTCTGGTGATAGCTGCTTCGTTAATAAGTGTTGATGGGTTAATGTTGTATGACCAATTCTTAGGTGATTTATAACCACCTGTTCTCTTCTTTTTTCTGGAAGTTGGAGCCGGCCACCGATAGAGGGTTTAATTACTTTAAAATTTGAGTTATTTTAATCCCAGCATCGCTGCCAAACTTCTGTACAGTATTGTTTGATATTAAGGTAGATATCTGTGACTTGAATTTGTTTGATAATATCGATGCTTTCATTTGAGTTTGCTTTAACCGCTAAGGCGTCAACCTTTTCATTACCTGAAATACCTAGATGTGATGGTATCCAGAGGAAGTGAATGTTTACATTTTTGTTTTGTAAGTAATGAAGCATAGATTTTATTTTTTGGATGATTTTACGTGTTAGATAGACTTGTTTGATGCTTTGGAGTACAGATAATGACAGAAGATTAGTATCTGTATATTTTTGACAAAATTCAAGTGCTTTTAAAATTGCAATAGCTTAACCAGTAAATACGCTGCAAAAAGTAGGTATTCGTGTAGCATATTCGATATCATCTATTGAAAAGGCTGCAGCACAGCCATTTTTGATTTTTGATGCGTCAGTGAAAATCTTAACATAATTGTCATATTTTGATAGAATTTCTTTATATAATGTACGAACGAGGGTAAGATTTGTGGTATTCTTTGGGTAAGTTACTAGAGATGTATTATTAGTAGGAGTATTAATTGTCCAGGGGGGTTCAGTTGGGTATGCAGACAGCGAGTATGTCAACAAATTGGTATTATATTCACAATTCATTACAAGTTCTTTAAAGGTTAAATATCTTGATTGTCTGTTACTTTTGTGAGTGGTGTTATTTGTATGTAGGAGTAGGTATTAGGGTTGTTAATATTGCTATATAGTTTAGCAGCATATCTTAGTGTGGTATATTGTCTTCTTATAAACAAAGGTGGTCCATTTAGTGCGTGTGTGTGTGTGTGAGAGAGAGAGAGATGGCATTAGACAAAAAATCTTTTTGCCACAGAAAATTGTTATAAGGATGTTTAAATTTTTATTTTAGAATCGTTTATAAACTTGATTAGAATATTATATATAGATTTGTCAGAATAAGATAACAGATTGCTGATGTTAATTGGTAGGCTAATATTGAGATCAATTAAATCTAGATATAGGCTTCGAGTCTGTTCCCTATGATTAGGACAATCGAAAAATAAGTGGTTCAAATCTCCGACAGATTTACCATCACAAGGACAGAAAGGGGTTTCATAGATTCCAATCCTATGCAGATGCTCTGGAAAGAGGCCATGGTTAAGTTTTAACCGGGTTATTAAGGAAGAATGTACTTTATTATAGTTAAAATTAAAATGGGGAATATTTTTTGGTAAGCATGGATGAATAGAAAAGTAATGGTTTCTTGAAGTCTTCTGAACCTCTTTATATTTTGACATCCATCTTTCTCTGCCAATACTCCTGATAATAGAAAAAAGATGTTTAAAGTAGTAAAAATTTGTAATTTCTGATATCTCAGATGTATTTTTTGCCATACCATCCACCAATTCGTTTCCAATTACTCCATTATGTCCTTTAACCCAGAGTAAAGTAACTGTTTTTTTTGTGAATTTTAGATCCTGTAATAATTTTTTGATATCAAGTATAATGAAGTTTTGAAAACTATCCAATGGATGGCTACGAATAGCTTGCAATACTGCATGAGAATCTGATACTATTACGATGTTCTCACAATAATTAGTGACACACCAAGTTAGTGCTTTCTGTATAGCAGCAGCCTCGGCTGTAAAAATAGAACAACATTCAGGAATTCGATATTTCTCAACATAATTGCTGTTTGAAACAAAAAAAGCGAAACCAGTACTTTCAACAGTTTTTGAACCATCTGTATAAATTATTGTTAAATCTTCCCCTAATTTGCTTAGTATGGATTTAAATATCATATTAGTTAAAATTGGCAAGTCTGAATAAGAGGGCATTATAATGGTTGGTTTGTCTATCAGAACTTCAAAGTCTTGTATGAAAAAAGGAAATTTTAGGAGCTGTAATATAGTATAAGATTGAAATGAATTCGTATCAATAAAAGATTCTGCAAGAGGAGGAGAATTTTTTATTCTCCAATAAGAATTTGTTAAATTTTCTGTCAAAAGTAAACCTATTTTGTGAACCATAGTTGTATTAAACGATCTGTATGTTATTAGACGTTTGTTGGCTAACATTTGCCTACGTATGTGTAAAGGTGGTTCCTGGGGTTCTGCTAGAACTGCTTGGTTTGGTGAAGACATCATAGCTCCTAGACAAATTTTTATTGATTTAAATTGTATTCTGTCAAGAGTTAATAGATTTGTTTTGCATGTTGAACCGTAAAGAACACAACCGTAATCCAGAATGGATCGTATGTAGGATCTATAAAACATTAAAGAGATATTTTGATCTGCACCCCATCTTTTTTTAGAAACGAAACGCAGAAGGTTAATTCCACGCTCGCACTTTTGTTTTACGTACTTTATATGGCTGGACCACAAGAGTTTTTTATCTAGGATCATGCCTAGGTACTTATACTCTTCTGCTAAGGGAAAATTATAATCACCTATCTGGCATTTGCCTGTGACTTTTTGTCTACGTCTAGTGAAACATACAATCGAAGATTTTTCTTGTGATATACTAAAACCCATTTGTTTCACCCACTTATCTAAGTTACTAAAGCTAAGTTTTAGATTCAACATACAATCTTCATAGGATTTATGGCTGGTATATAAACATATATCGTCTGCATATTGAATTATTTTGCATTTTTCATCCATCAAACCATGCAGATCTGCAGTATAAACATTAAATAATAAAGGACTTAGAATTGAGCCTTGTGGGAGACCGTTATATAATATTCTTGGACCGTGTAATACATTTCTATGGTCCCGTAAGTATATTTTTGTATTTACATACAAATTTATTATATTTACAGATAATCTTTTATCAATACCACACTCCACCATTTTTGAATATAATATA
Source organism: Diabrotica undecimpunctata (assembly GCF_040954645.1). Taxonomy (NCBI): domain Eukaryota; kingdom Metazoa; phylum Arthropoda; class Insecta; order Coleoptera; family Chrysomelidae; genus Diabrotica; species Diabrotica undecimpunctata. The sequence continues at coordinate 80,805,295 of NC_092812.1, read as the reverse complement.
TCCAAATCAACCACGTCATATGCACCCTTTAAATCTAAAAACAAACAGCATAAATTCGTTTTTTGAAAAACAGAGTTGAATATCCGTAACTAAATGTATGAGAGCATCAATGGTACCTCGACCTCTACGAAATCAATACTGTGAGTAGGGAAAAACTGAACTACTTTCAATAAAATGTTCTAATCTAAATTTTATAAGCTTTTCAAAGGATTTTGTCACACATGATAATAGAGAAATGGGTCTATAAGATGATGGAAGTTCTGGGTTTAAGTTAATTAAGTTAAATTTGAGTAAAGGGCATATGATAATATTTTTTAAAGTATCGCAATATTCTTGTTTCAACCACCAACTATTAAAGATTTGTAAGAGAACATCTTTGGCATTTGACGGCAATTTGTCCAATATCTTATAAGTAAAACCGTCCAAACCGGGGGCTGTATTTCTGCTTTTTTTTAGTGCGAAATCAAGTTCTGAAGGAGTAAAAGGTTTTGACATGGAATCTACACTAGTATTAAAACGAAAAAATTCTTTAATCCTACTAACATTACCAGAGGCAGATGAAGGTGCAAGTTGGTCTAACATCTGTTTAATGAGATTTTCAGAAAGTTGAGGTTTTTTGTTGTACTGATAGTTATTGGAAATTGATCTAACGGTTGACCATATTTTTGAAAGAGGTGTGCTTTTGTTTAGACTATTTAAAAAATTTATCCAACTACTTTTTTTCTTTGTTTTAAATAATCGTCTGGTTTGGGCTGCTATATTTTTATAGTTTATGTAATTATTATGGTTACTTTGGGTTCGATACGTTTTCAATGCTTCTGATCGTTTTTTTATTATGAATGTACATTCCTCATCCCACCAATAAGGCCTTGGAATTGAGGGAGTAAAAGGTTTTTTTATGGGCATAGATTTGGAAGCAGCTAGAGAGATAGTCTGAAAGAGTAGGGCTGTCTTCTCATCGTTAGAAAGATTATTAGATGATAAAAATGTGGATAATTGTTTGTCTAAATCTGTCTGAAATAGCTTTCAGTCAGCGCGGCAATCGTTCCATTTCGTTGATGGATTAATTAGGAAAGAAGTAGGATTAATTTTAAGCTCTATTTTAATAGGAAAATGATCGGATCCCAATGTGTCGGGATATACTGACCAGTTTATACGATTTGTTAATGAGGCTGAGGTGATAGTCAAATCAACGGCAGAATGATTGCCACTCGCGGAGATTCTAGTAGGTGTTCCGTCATTTAGAGAAACTAATTCGAAAAAATCCATGCTTTCGACTAATATTCTACCATTACGGTCATCCGGGATCGGACCCCACATGTAATGGTGGGCATTAAAATCACCACAAAAAACTGTTTTATTATAATCGAATTGTTCAAATAAATGTATCCAATCAGTCTTTTCTACTCTGATGTCAGATGGTTTATATATAGACACAAAAGATATATTAATTTTGTTAAGTAAGACTGCACACACTTCTATTCCGGTATTAAAATTATAGTTAATGTTAGTTATTTGATAATCAATGCCCTTTAGTATGAAAATGCCTACACCGCCATAGCCACTTTCACGGCATTTTGAAACAAAATTATACCCTTTTAATTTAAAGTCTATTTGGTTTTTCAACCAAGTTTCGGATAAAATTATAATATCTACATGAGAATTATTAATATAATTTATGAGATTATACCTATTACTTACTAACGATCTACAATTCCATTGTAAAATATTTAAGGAAGATTGAGTAAGTTGACTATGCATTTGGAAATTAATAATACGAGTGAATGCTTTCATTGTCACTCGTCGCTAAATTATCCGTTTCTGTGTTATTACCTGTTTCTTCTAAATTATTAGAAATAAGTTTTCATAATTCATTTTCTAAATTGCATATAGGTTGAGATTGATTATTGGTATACATAAGTTGATTAATATGAGATGTGACAAGTAATATAAGTTTCTCTTTATAGTCAATAAATTCGTCCCTGTAGGGATTGGGTATTATAGGATTAGATTTAGGGGTAGGTCTTTTGCTATAAGTTGACGCAGAGGTATGGGGTAAAATTGGTGGAAAAGTTACTTTACGTTTATTATTTGTAGATGTGTGAATAGTTTTCCTTACCGGTTTATTTAATGTGAAATTAGGGACATTGTTAGACGAGGTAGGTAAACTGGGAAAATTGGAAGTGTTATTTAGAATAGAAAATTTATTATTAGTTATTATTTTTGCGTAACTTGGATTGTTATGTAATTGTTCTGCTTCTCTGAATGTTATATTTTCTGATGCCATTATTGCTTTGATTTTCTTCTGTTTCCCGTATATTGGACATTTTCTAGACAACGAGGTGTAATTGTTGGTTTTACAATATATGCAATGATTATTTTCATTACAAGTTTCTACAGTATGGGTGGTGTCTGTACATTTTTTACATCTACTGTCCTTAGATTTACATTGTTTTGAGGAGTGACCATATCTGAGACATTTATAGCATTGCACTACCGGGTGTATGTATGGATCTACTGAAAAATTGCATAAATTAATTATTATGTTTTGTGGAACCTCGTTGCCCAAAAATTCTACAATTATCATTTGTCTTGGTACTAATTGAGTTGTGCCATCGTTGTTCGTTACTTTTCGTTGCATCCTTTGAACATTTAAGACTTGTCTCTCGGATATTATCGCATTCCATTTAGTGCAGATTGAAGACTTGCCTCCGGACTAGTACGGAAGGCACCCAGCACGTCTCAAAGATGCACTTTGGATAACGTCTAAGGCTTTAAAATGTTTTTTACTAGCAGTAGAATAGCACATTGCACCGTAATCTAATTTACTACGGATGAGTGATTTATATAAATATAGCAGAGTAACTGTATCAGCACCCCAATTTCTGTTAGAAAGTATTTTAAGGAGGTTTATTTTTGGCTAACAGGATAAGGCTAATTTTTTAATAAAGTCTGTCCATTTGAAATGACTGTCGATCACAATCCTAGAAAGTCTGTTGAATCTACTTGTTTTATGTTAATATCATTTAGAATTAGGGTAGGTTTGCTATTGGTTTTATTTTTACTAAAGATAATAAAATAGGTCTTTTCACTTGAAAACGTAAAATCACTTTTGTGGGACCATATTTCCAGTTTGTGAAGAAATGCCTGAAGGATTTTTGTCGCGAGAGAGATATTACAACTTCTAGTGTAAACTATTATATCGTCAGCATACAAATTTGCTTTTAATGGTTACTCTATTTCTTGTGCAATATTATTAATAGCTAAAAAGAAAAGTGTAGGGCTTAGAGTGAAACCTTGTGGAATTCCATTTTGTAAGTGCTCAGTCTTTGAATTGATGCCATTAACACGAACTTGAAATGTTCTGTTACTCATAAAATTTTTAACAAAGGCTAGAAAGTTTCCTTGTATGCCGCAGCTAACCATTATTTTCAGAATGCGATGTCGCCATGCAGTATCAAAGGCTTTTTTTATATCGAAAAATATGGAAATAACTTGTTGATTGTTTCTAAACGATTCACATATATCATTTACGAAAGATATTAGATTGTCATTTGTCGATCTTTCCTTTCTAAATCCATTTTGGATCGAGGTCAGTAGCTGGCTTTTGGCTAGAAACCAAACTAATCTATTATTTAAGATTTTTTCAAGTAATTTACAAATATTATTCGTAAGCGAAATTGGTCGGTAAGAAGAGGGGTCAGTTTTTATTTTATATTGTTTTAAAATGGGGATGATTATAAAATGACACCAGATTATAGGAAAGGTTTTTTTAATGAAAATCTGATTAAATATATCTAGAAGGATTAGTTTACCTGAGAGTGGGAGGTTTTTTATAAAAATTGTTGTATATTGTATAAAAAATTATTGGAATATCATCAGGGCCTGGAAAAGTATTTTTTGATTTTTGCAAAGCCTCTTCAAACTCTTGGTATGTGATAGGCAAATTTAATTGATCATTATTGTCTATTATTCTGATATTGTCTTTTTCATTCTCACATTTAAAATTTAAAAATTCAGGGTTAAATTTGTATTGCTAGAATTTGTTTTATATACATTTGCCAGTGTATTACAGATTTCTTTTTTAGATGTTATTAAATTATTACCATTAAGCAAGGTACTAATTTGAGTTGGATTATGTTCTCCGTTTAGTGTGCGTACCTTTTTCCATATAACTGGCATCGGAGTTGATGAATTAATCGATGAAACATATCGCATCCAGGTTTCTTTTTTACTTTTTTTAATCAGATATTTAGTTTTACCTCTCAAACTTTTAAAATTAAGAAGATTCTCAGAAGTTTTATGTTTTTTTAGAATATTTAATGCATTCTTGCTAGCTTTCATAGCAGCAGCTATCTCTTGGTTCCACCATGGAACCGGTTTTCCTTTACATAATTTGGTTTTTCCTATGGATATATTAGCAGTTTTTATAATGATATCATTAAAATATTGTATGTTAAAATAGTATCTATATTTTCTTCTGGAGTATAGTCCAAGATGTAATTTCTTACAAGATGTTGATATAGTTCCCAATCGGCGGAATCTACTTTCCATTTTTGATAGATAGGGGTGTTTGGTGTGCCGGTTATAGTGGTTTCCATTATTGTAGGATAATGATCACTATTATAAAGATAATCTAGACTATTCCAAACGAAGGAGGTTGATAATAAGGGCTCACATAGAGATATATCTATGGCGGTGGAAGTACCATTCTGAGAACTAAAATATGTAGGATTACCAGTATTCATGAGTATTAAATTTTGGGCATCTATAATATCCATGAGCAATCGACCATTTTTATCTGTTTTGTTGCTACCCCACGCGATATTGTGACAATTTATATCACCTACTATTAATTTGGGATTAGAAATTTGATTAATTAGATACTGGAGATCTTTTAGTGTGGTTTCATTAGAATGAGGTATATAAATATTGCAAATATTGATGTTTTTGCAGTTGATATTGTATGACACTGATACAGCTACAGCTTCTAGATTAGTATGTAGCTCAATTTCTTTGGTCTGAATGGGATTTTTTACAAAAATACCAACACCGTCACTAGCATATGTTGCGTCTCGATTTTTAAGGAAATGGGAATAATTTTTTATATTCAAGTTATTAGTTTTAAGGTGGGTTTCCTGTAAACATATTATAAGAGGAGAAAGATCGTTTATAAGTAGATTAACGGATTCTAAATTATTAAAATAACCAATAAGATTTCACTGTAACATGAATGTATTATCCATTTTATTTTACAACGTGGGGAAGGAAGTTATCGTTATAACCCTTTTTACCTCTTTTTACCCAAGGCTATACCAGTGAATAAAATAGTTTTAATGCTTTCAGATGCTGCGGTATATATGTTAAAAGCTGCTGTTAATTTAAAGATTTTTTATCCTAATTTAATTCATTGCACTTGTGTAGCCCACGGGGTAAATAGAATTGCTGAAGAAATAAGAAATCTGTTTCCGTTGGTAAATAATTTTATAAATTTTATGAAAAAGTTTTTGTAAAGGTTCCGTTGAGGGTGCAAATATATAAAGAAAGACTTCCCGGTGTCCTTTTGCCACCTAAACCAGTAATTACAAGGTGGGGAACCTGGCTCGAAGCAGTTTTTTTTTTACTTTGAACACTGCAATTAAATATAATTAGTTATGTCAGAATTTGATGATGATATTTCCGAAGCCATTCGAGAAGCAAAAAAAAAATATTAAAAAATCCCAAATTGAAACAGGAACTCGCTTATATCAATGACAATTATAAATTAATAGTTACCACAATTACCTTATTAGAAAAACAAGAGATAAATTTATGTGATTCAGTAAAATTAATAGATAATTTAAAGACGAAAATTAAATGGGCACCTGGAAGTAACGGTCAATTAATTTAAAAAAAATTAAATATGTTTTCGACAAGAATGAAGGTTTTTCGTTTTTATCTAATGTTGCTTTTGAATGGGACATTTTCCGAGGAATTTCAAATTATGCCAGATTTATTATCCGCTCTGAAATATGCTCCAATTACATCTGTCTTAAGACCTGTTAAGATCTGTTTTAAGACCGAAAATATTGAAAAACATTTAGTTGTTTCTATTGTAACGCTTGCCGTGCTACAATAATATATACAAGGCCTGAATCGCTCACTGTCGAAGAGAATTGGGCGGGGTTTTCTTAAACATATAGAAACTATATCGTATCTTAAATTCAAGCACAATTAGATAATATGAAATTATAATTTATTATTGGACGCCACCCCTGGTTTATTCTCGAAGGGGAAGAGCAAAAAAATTAAGATTTATTGAAAGTTCACAAGAAAACTATTCTTTATTATTTCTTAGTATTGAACAAAAAGAAAACATTAAAAGTTACGTCATCCCAAAGGGATACCAAAATATTATTTTATGTTAACATTATCATAAACAAAAAATCTTTGTATCGTATTAAATTAAGAATTGGTTATAAAGAAAATGAATGTATATATGTATTAACCCCAAATTTCGAAATTTGTTTACATTGAAAATAATATAGTTATTTATCAACTAGGAACAATGAAGAAAATAAACCTTTAAATTAAATTAGAACACTTCACTATATTTTCATTTTTTTTTGAGTTCATAATCATTTCTGTTGTCTTGAAAGTAGGTATAATAAAAATTGGTACAACCTTAATCTGCTCTGTTTCTCTTCTTATTTAATCAGTCACCAAATTGATTTAGCTACGTACTATATCAAATCACCACCATCCTAGATAAGAGGGGTTAGGGATTCCATAAAAAGATACTGCTACTGGGCCATGATCTGGAATAACTCCATAGCAATACTATCTTGCGACGAGTATTAGAAATATAATATCAGCATTATAGCCTCTCCAATAAGGGTCTAAAAAAATAAATATCTATCTGAAATATGGACAAGAAAAGGATTTATTAGCTCACCTCTGAATTGAGACCCACTTTGGAAACACGTCTTAACGGTTGGACGGTCTTAACAGAAAAGAGCGAAGCGCTATCATGGCGCCTGAATCTGGAAATTGGGCGTGAGTAACAAGTTGAAAAATATGCTCATCTACCGGATATATTTGGGAATTACAGAAGAATCCTTGAGTCGGCTACAGGTAGGTACTTGACAGATAGATGGGGCTATTAGTTTTATTAAAAAAAAATATAATCGAAATATATAATGAGTTTCTTTTAAATCTTTTGAAACGGTTACACAGCCCTCCCCACGATTTCAACTGGGTACCAGCGTGGAATCGGACTAGGCATGGTGGCACACCATACTAACCTTTTCAAAAGTGGGAATAGATATACGGAGAGGTAAGACAAACAGAATGGGCAAATGTAGCTACAATCTGGACTCACAGAATCCTTCTTTCACAACTCACGTGGGAACAATTCAAAGATTTCAGAACAAAGTAAAACAGAACGCATAGAATATTTATGACTCAACTATAAAAATGTAAACAAAAAAAAATTGCATTCTCACTCTCAAAATGCATAGGGTATTTCACCTATAACCAATATCATGAACAAAGCGGAATAAAACAAAACATATCTACAAATCATTATTTGAGACCAAATGCTCGCATTCAATCGAAACAATATAATTAAGATATTATTATTTGAAATTTCATAAGTAATATAAAGCAAAACATACTAGTGTTGTCACCAAGATACAAAACAGATAATTTACTGCGTAGTTGTTATGAGACCTAACACAATAAAACACAAAAAAAATAATGTTATCGTTTGTTCGGAAGCGTAGAGTCTTTCATCTATGACTTAATCCACGAATAACATAAGAATAATAATACAATCGTATCATTAACGCCATAAGATACAAAATACAAATGTGTCATCGTTTGTTCGGAAGCATAGAGTCTTTCATCTATGACTTAATCCACGAATAACATAAGGTAATAACGCAGCGCGTCATTATAGACACATTTAGAAATACACAAATAAAAGGAAAGAGTTACTAATAGTTCAAAATTGGGTACATTAAAGTCCTACAAAGACAAGCCTTAATAAGTTTACTGGGAGAGGTAGACATCAGAATTTCTGTAAGACACATCTATATTTAGAAACAAAAAAAAGCTGATGTTTAGTTATTAGTATGACAACTAGAATTTGTGATAACTCACGTGTATCATCCGCCTATAATAGGGACAACTTCGGGTAGGGTCTAAATAATTCTAGATTACATAACTAAACAGGTATTGGAGAACTAAAAAAAGTTTCCTGACGCGGGAGGCTGTTATTCTAGATTTATTACTGAAATACAATTATGAATGGCTTATCATTCCGACGAGTCAACTAGCGGGAATCCGCTTACTTCATCCCTAGCCTTCCTCAGTGTCTGGCCATTCAGAATATAGGATGTTAGACAGCAATAATCTTTTCAAACATTATTTTGGGGGGTTTCGAATAGAGAGTCGAAATTCGAAGGTCTTCACACTAAGAGTAAAACTTAGGCAAATGAACAGATACTATAATGAACTATCATTGGTAACTAGACAGAGGAATCTTGATATCTTTGGTATAGATACCAAAAAAAATTACTTGGATTTATAAATCCGTAAAATAAGATAAATTGAATTTTGTATCCACTTGAAGACAACTAAAGGTATGTACAATTTATTGTAATATAAACTAACATAAGCATAAAAATATCACATTCTACCAAGGCATTCTAAAAATAAAATGAGATTAAATTTTGCAAACACCCTTAAAATCAATATAGGTTCTTGGTCGGGGTAGCACAAACTCAAGATCTCGATCAATACAAACTAGAGAGAGAATAATACCGAAGTAGAATAAGATAAGATAAAAATAAAATTTATGTCGAAAAGAAATACGACATATGTATAGACATACTGAACACAATAAATGATCAATATTATAATAATAAAAAGTAAAACAGTTCAACGAACTGGGGTACGAGCCAAACTGAGTTGGTCTGGAGATCGACGTGCGGAGTCTCCTACATTACTTCCAGAGGCTCGTCTCTTTGCGACAACATCTGAGATACACAAAATTATTAATTGGAATAGGGATAGGTCCACTAATCCACTTGACTATAGCAGGATGCTCCCTGACTAATAGTCAACACCACCGACATAAAACAAGGGTTGTCGAGACAGCTCAAAAAAAATTGAAACGTGTCAACTTCCTGAAGGGAAAGAAGCACTAGGGGACAGATTTGCCGAAGCAAAGTGGTATTCAATGTACTAAGTACTAGGGTATCAGTGCTGTACTGACCCCACGCCAAAAAAATTTGGAAAGGAAACGAATCCTCTCCAGGATAAAGTTCGCGTTAGCGCAACTCTTCCTGTACATGGGCCACGGAGGGATTGAATAGTCGCTGGAGAAGGTAGCAAAGATTAAGTACGCAAAGGCGTAAAGGGAATCAACTAAAAAATTAAAAATTAAGAATGGACTGAACATTTTAGAAGAAAGGTATTAAAATTTTAAGAAAACCGATTTATTCGGTTTCAGACAAATCTGAATTATCCGATGAAACACTGACTTAGATAAGTTTTAGGTCTAAATAAAACAAAAAAAATAAACAAAAATCACGACATATTTACATACAAAATTAAACTGGATGCTCGATTTAATGAATCGACATCAGGTACAGTTCGTTGGCTATTAGGCACAACGACCAATGGCAGATTTCTATAAATATGGCTCTAACCTAACTAAAAGTGTGGAACAGACCAGTGTTAAAGTTTCTGGGAGCGAAAAGAGGGATGCTTCCAGCTTAACAAAGGCGGGTGGCCAACTAAGTAGCTTTAACAAACTTCGCTATGGTTATCCACTAGGTAGACAACCTAAATAGCATCAAACAATAATAAAGTTGACTATGACAGTCAAGCAATGAATGAATTTCCAACCACTGGTTGAAAATTAAACTAACGCAAAAGAAGAAAGACAGGATGGCCAATAGTTCCATAAGAATATCCTCTGGAATTGATCACAGCGGAAAATTTCCAAGCAAGAAAACTTCCAGAAGGACAAAAGAAGAAAATAAATCCAAACCGTTAATACACAATCTTGGAGAAGAAGAAAGAAAATGGGTATATGGCATACAAGCCACAATCGCTACACAAACAGTTCAGTTTCAAACTGTTATTTCCAAAAGAAACAAAAAAAAAGAATCGTAAGAGTCTTCCACGAAACAAAAATTACGATAAGACTTAAAAGGAACGGAAGAATCATTACAATCTTCCAAAGAAATAGAAAAATATTACAGTCCATCGTCAATAATAAAAAATCATGATATTGGATGTAACACACCGCAACAATAAAAAAATTTGAACAGTAAAACATTTTTGACACCTAATTGAATCCAATATGGTCGTCATACAAATCACAAAGAAATGTTTACCATTCTTTAGCAGAACTCCAATAGAGTCAAAATAATATAAACTTTTAATTCTGAGTGGGTCATTTAACTGTAGTACCAGAACTATTACAATTGTTAAACAAACGTGGTCTTAACGTCGACATAAAGATAAAAGATAAATTCACAATAGGCGGCAGCGGGTTGTTTCACCTCTGTTTATACAAAGAGTCACAATAGACAACAGCAAACTACTTCAACCTTCACTTGTACCATATCGTGAACACAAGATAATAAATGAAAGCTTTTGAGCCTTGGCCAAAAGTCTCAAAGCAAAAAGATATATGTGGTCTAATAAACTATTAGAAGACCGCAAAAATGTCAACGACAAAAAAAGAAAGCTGCTGGATATACCAGTAGTCTGACATCACACAAATAACTCAAGATACAATAATACAGGTCACGTGCCTGTACGTCCTACAGGACATCTCGAGAAAAAAAAGGTAAAACCACAAATAACAATAAGTTCCAGTACCAAAAACATACTTCTACTACATCTGACCACACAAAGACATAAAATTAACATAACAGAAGGAGAGTAACAATATTTCCGCTCTATATTCTCAACAAAGACGCCTTAGGCAGAGAAAAACGAAGTCATATCATTACTTCCTTATACATTCAAAACAAAAGAACCATGGACTGCAAAATATAGAAAGCATTTTCCTTTTCAGGAAATAAAATTTTCTTTTCAAAGTATGAAAAAGTTAAACTATGAAAAAATATTTTTTTAAAATAAACGACAAACAAATTAAAAAGAAAATTTAACAGATAACAGACGACTAAATATATTAAAAACATCCAAGATCAAGGAACTCAACTTAAATCCTCCCAAAAAAAATATTTCGCGTAATTATTCTGCAAAAATCCAGATAACACATTTTAAAATTACGTAGGGACAGCCTGTATATAGATATAATTCCCAGCTGCGAATAAAAACCATGAATCAAGGTCAAGAAATAAAATTCACTTAATTGATTTTTCAAATAACGAACGCTAAAAGCCATTTCGTTCATTTAGAATAAACACATTGAGGAATATAATTATTATGGTTCTATCAACAAATAAGACTGAACTGCAAAGAAAGCCATCGTTTAGATACGAATTAATTTATGGACATAAACAAAATTTCTCTAACACGGAATGTTTATTTTAGACGAGTCTGTAAATACACAAATTAATATCGTTCGCATTAAGAATACCGACAAAAAGAAATTAAGCAGTGAGTGTTTACATCACATCATTCCAAATACGTTTTATTTTGATCTCAGAAAATAGACGGAAATATTTCTACGTAATTTTACGAAGACTAAAAACGAATACATATAAATACTTTGCAAAAAATTCTAAAATAGTAGCAGTGTTGATTTAATGAAAAATTGGATAAAACAAATACACAATTTAACCAAAAAAATGGTTCAAAACATACAGACTTAATTAACCACATATATAGGGGGGTACAAAACAACTAATAATATTGAAAAAAAACTGAAGATACAGGAATATTCAAAAGCCCCACACGCTGGGCGACATTTTGTAACGAAGGTACAAATGGAGCAAATCTAATACATGCCCCACGTTGGAGGGCGCCATTTTGTAACGCTTGCCGTGCTACAATAATATATACAAGGCCTGAATCGCTCACTGTCGAAGAGAATTGGGCGGGGTTTTCTTAAACATATAGAAACTATATCGTATCTTAAATTCAAGCACAATTAGATAATATGAAATTATAATTTATTATTGGACGCCACCCCTGGTTTATTCTCGAAGGGGAAGAGCAAAAAAAATTAAGATTTATTGAAAGTTCACAAGAAAACTATTCTTTATTATTTCTTAGTATTGAACAAAAAGAAAACATTAAAAGTTACGTCATCCCAAAGGGATACCAAAATATTATTTTATGTTAACATTATCATAAACAAAAAATCTTTGTATCGTATTAAATTAAGAATTGGTTATAAAGAAAATGAATGTATATATATATATTAACCCCAAATTTCGAAATTTGTTTACATTGAAAATAATATAGTTATTTATCAACTAGGAACAATGAAGAAAATAAACCTTTAAATTAAATTAGAACACTTCACTATATTTTCATTTTTTTTTTGAGTTCATAATCATTTCTGTTGTCTTGAAAGTAGGTATAATAAAAATTGGTACAACCTTAATCTGCTCTGTTTCTCTTCTTATTTAATCAGTCACCAAATTGATTCAGCTACGTACTATATCAAATCACCACCATCCTAGATAAGAGGGGTTAGAAATTCCATAAAAAGATACTGCTACTGGGCCATGATCTGGAATAACTCCATAGCAATACTATCTTGCGACGAGTATTAGAAATATAATATCAGCATTATAGCCTCTCCAATAAGGGTCTAAAAAAATAAATATCTATCTGAAATATGGACAAGAAAAGGATTTATTAGCTCACCTCTGAATTGAGACCCACTTTGGAAACACGTCTTAACGGTTGGACGGTCTTAACAGAAAAGAGCGAAGCGCTATCATGGCGCCTGAATCTGGAAATTGGGCGTGAGTGACAAGTTGAAAATATGCTCATCTACCGGATATATTTGGGAATTACAGAAGAATCCTTGAGTCGGCTACAGGTAGGTACTTGACAGATAGATGGGGCTATTAGTTTTATTAAAAAAAAAATATAATCGAAATATATAATGAGTTTCTTTTAAATCTTTTGAAACGGTTACACTATTAATGATAAAATTTTAAGTGGTTACAATGTTTAATTATTAATTTACAGTTATTTAGTTACTAGTTTATTTATATTAATGTTATGATTATGATGTGTAAATATACCTGCCTTAAGTTAATATTACGTTAATTCACTTTGTACAATAAATAATAAGTTATATTCCTTTATTGCCTATATATTGCCTAAATGTTAATATTCCTGCCTTTTTTAATAAAAATCTTTGCCTATATAGGCGCCTTTTTCTTCAATTTTTGTTGCCTATAAATCCGAGCTTTAGCTATCACTTATTCGTTTATTTTTATTCCATTGAGAGCAGATAGGACAATGGCCTGGTTTTTGGTTGGATATTTAAATGAAGTAACAGCGTTGGAATATGAACATGGTTGATTGTTGTTAGGAGAAGAAACAGAACCAACAGAATCTTCATCCATTTTTAAAAATATTATTCATATTTTGGCACCTCTATTCTTCAGACGGTCCTGTTTCCATAAAAACAGAATCAGTAATGAGGTACCAAAAGTTGTGTAGTTGATAAATCCGGTACCAGGAACTTGTTTTGATAAAAGTATCTTTAATTATATTATAATAAATACTACTTACAGTTTTTCTCCAAGTATTTCAAATTTATTTTTATAGTAACACTACACTTTAATGCAGTTTTATCAACTGGATACAAATAATATCACAAAATGGATGGTGTATTTAGACTAGATATTAAACACGTCTGTTAACGACAAAGGTTCGACGTCGAATAAAAAAATTCAAAATTTATATCGACGCTTTTTTGTATTTTCTGCGTTGTTCCTTTAACTTTTAGATTTTTCGTTTGCATTTATATAAAAAAGTTCAAAATATGCCAAGTACCAGTGGTAATTATCCTTCTCCACCTAAAAACGCCGAGTAGATTTGGGTCATTTATCATCAAACGAAAAACAAGGAATTATATAAAATGTACAAACAAATAAATATTGATAATCCTGGAATGAAAATAACAGCTATGGTAGCAAAAATAAAACAGGCAACAGGTTAGTTTTTCAGAATAGCTATTGTTAAAATTAAGACTTACTAAAGTAATGTGCTAATTTTAGGTGTTGCGAATTCAACTATTTACACAACAATTAAGGAATATAAGTAGACTTGAACAGTAAGATGTTATAAAAATATTGGCGGTCACCTTCTATCCTTGCAACATACGATGAAAGAGTTAAAACATCCTGAAATAAAATGAAATGCCCACTTTAAATAAAATTTTAAGTGAAATTAACATTCGCCCAGATCTTCCAAATATGTGTCGTTCATTATTATATAAATTCTTGAAGCAAATCAATTTTAAGTAAGTAAATGTGGGTTAACCACAAATATGTAGTAAATAAAAAGTGCAACACATAAATTTTAATATTATGTCTGAGTTAGGCAATCAATTAGAAGATAAAGAGGTTGATTTAAATGTACATTTTATTACTCCTTTTTGGTTTACTCCTCCTGGTTAAAAAACAAACCATAGTGTTTTGCCACGAAGTTGTTTTATTTCCTTTTGAATAAATCCATGTTTCATCCAAAAAACAAGTTCTCATGGATGCACACTTTCCAGGTTTTCAAAGTACTTACGTAAGAATTTTGCTCTTAAAGCACCAATATTGGTTCGTTCAAATAATGATCTTCGATTGTCATCCTTTTTATGTTTAAATCCTATATCTCTGACTATAATGCTCAAGGATGTTTTTCCCATAGTAACAACTTCTTTTTCCTCTAATTCACATTTCAAACCTTGTAATTCCTATTCGAAAAGCCAACGAGTCAACACCTCGGCTTCTTCAAATAGTATTTCTTATAAAAAAACTTGTCAGTTAATGTGTTTTGTTATCAAGTAATTATTGAAAGTGAAAAGTTTTTTGTGAAACACCTTGGTATGTAAACTTTATAATTGATACAAACACAATAAATAGGCCAGGCATTGCGCCTGATTTTCATTAAATATTTTGGCATCCAGAATATTTAAAAATGCTTCAACCCACCGCTCCAAGCTACGCAGCTGTTATCACATCAAAAACAACAAAACCTACACCGGCGACCACATCATATCCTAGCAGAAAGCAAGCACTAGTATTAAATGCTCTTCCGGATACAGCTCTCTTCGATTACATTAAGGCGATCGGTGAAATCGTAACACCAAAGCGTATTACCCACGCTTCCCGCATATCTAAACAACGCATTTGCATCTTTCTTGCTTCTATTTCTGACGTCGATATTCTTCTTAAAAACAATCCCACCGTTTCCGTTAAAAATGAAATTGTCCACATCCGCAGACTCATTTCCCCAACTAAAAGATTGTTAATATCTAATGTATGTCCATCGATTCCAAATCAACTTATCGAGCAGGCATTAAAAAACGAACTTGGTCTGCAACTAGCCTCACCTGTATCTCAGATTCGTACAGGCTCACCCGATGAAGATTATTCCCATATATTAAGTTTTCGACGGTCTATCTACGTAATACCAGATAAAGACAATTTCGAAATACAAACCTCCGTATTAATACATTTTGAAAACACTTCCTTCCGAATCTTCGTTACATCAGACAAACTAGAATGTTTCCTTTGCCAAAAAGCCGGACATACGGCTGAAACCTGCCAAAACCCACCGGATACCACTACCCACCCCCGTTTCGCCCAAGTGCCTAATGAATCCACCAACAATAGCCCCACCGCACCTTCCGGCACCTCTCACACTTCTGACCCAAATTCTGCCTCCGACAATTTATCCAACATCACACCTCTACCTTTAGATCAACCTCAACCTACACCTCCTACTATCGCCCTCCTGAAAAGAGCCCATTCAACTGACTCAAGCCTCGATTCTCCCCCTGTAATTGCCATTTCAGATCCTACTACTCACACTCCAATAGATCCACATTCCCTCGATGACACCTCCTTCCGGGCCCCCAAATCAGCCCCTAAAAAAAAATCGAAAACCAAAGATACAAAACCATCAGCCAGTATCAGCCCGTCTGCCCGCTTAATCATAGAAAATCTTATAGCAGCAAACCCATCATCCTTTTCAATTAACTCGCTACAACTAATTGCTTTCTTGGAAAATTCTTTCGACTGCCATGACCCCTTAGCTGAAGCATACCAATTTACTACGAACATTAACGCCCTTCTTGATGACCTTAAACAAATATACCATAATATCTCTGATAGATCACTTAAAAATCGTATAACTCGCCTACAAAAAAAAATTAAGGCTACGATGAATCTAAATGATGTTATTGACACTGTTAGTCTTGCATCTGTTAGCTCTAATGACAGTGACCCATCCTTAGACAAAACCGACCTGCCTTAATTTATAACTTTTATATTCACTATAATTCAATGGAATTGCGACGGATATTATCCGCGCTTAGAACGTCTACAGCTACTGATATCTCTCCACAACCCCACCTTCATTTGCTTACAGGAAACTAACTTCACGTCAACTAATCTCCATACACTCAAAGATTTTGAAGGGTATCATTACATCAGATCTGTCTGCTCCAGAGCTAGTGGAGGTGCATCTATATTTGCTTCTAAAGACCATTACTCCACTCTTCTTCCTCTGACTACCAATCTCGAAGCCGTCGCCATCACTACTTACTGCCCTAACAAACTTACAATATGCTCTATATACATCCCTCCTGACTACATTCTAAAGGAAGAAGAACTTCTTGATTTAGTATACCAACTCCTCCAACCCTATATAATTGTAGGAGACTTCAACGCCCACAACACTATGTGGGGCTCCTCGCGTACATTCGGACGTGGTAAAGTTGTTGAAAATATTCTTGATTGCACTAGTTCATGTATCCTTAATACGGGATCACACACCCACTTTAACATTGCTTCAGGTGCTTTTTCTGCCATCGATCTAAGCATATGTGATCCCAAATCGGCCCCCAAATTATCCTGGCAAACAGCGGACGACCTTCACGACAGCAACCATTTCCCTATAATTATACGTGACAACACCTATGACCAAGTTTCAGTGAGAAGTTATTGGCGCTTCAACAAGGCTAATTGGCCAGAGTTCTCCAAAAAATCGGAATCCCTAATATGTAAATTACCTAACTCTAATAATATCGATGATTCCATAAAACTATTCTCAGATGCCATAATTAAAGCAGCATTAACTCATATTGGCAAAACTACAATTAGCTCCCGACATAAAGTTGTTCCTTGGTGGAACTCTCAATGTGAACTCGCAATTCGACAATCAAAGACTGCGCTCAATCAATACCGCAAACATAAAAGTCCTGAAAATCTAATTAAGTATAAAAAGCTGAAAGCCAAAGCCAAATACGTTGTCAAACAGAGCAAGAAAACATCCTGGCATAACTATGTATCGTCTTTGAATGATAACACAAATCCCTCCCAAATGTGGAAAAAAATCCGACAAGTTCAGGGACAAAAAACTAACACCAAAATTACCCATTTAATCTCTAACAGCACTTCTTCTAGCAACAGCCAAATTATTTGCAATACCCTGGCTAATACATTTGAGGAACAATTTCACAACAAACTCAAACCCCTAATTTCATCCTCTACACAAGAACCGCTCTCCTACAACCTCACTTCACAGCACTTACAAGATATCGACAATATTAATTCTCCTTTCTCACTTTCTGAACTTACATCTGCTTTATCCTCATGCAAAAATACTTCTGCCGGCCATGATGATATCCCTTATATTTTTCTTAAAAACCTACCCAACCGCTGCCTCACTTTCCTGTTAGACATATATAACTCTATCTGGTCTTCTCAAATATTTCCTACTCAATGGAACACATCCGTAATTATACCTGTCCTAAAACATGGCCAAACACCAATCTTTCCTCAGTCCTATAGACCGATTTCTCTCACTTGCACCATGTGCAAATTAATGGAAAAGATGATAAACAGACGTCTTTTATGGTTTATTGACAAACACCAAATTTTACCTAAAGAACAATCCGGTTTTCGCCGACATCGTTCCACAAGCGATAACCTCGTCCTCCTTCATACCCACATCGCCGGAGCTATTAATAACAGTCAAGAAGTGATTGCCTGCATTTTTGATATTGAAGCTGCCTTCGATAAAATACCTAGACAGGTTATTCTCGATAAACTATTATTATATGGCCTTAATGGTAATATTTTTAAATTCATCAAGCACTTTCTTAGCTCTAGATCTTTCAGAGTCTCTGTAAATGGTTGTATATCATCACCACACATCCAACAAGACGGAGTCCCTCAGGGTTCTGTATTAAGCCCCACATTGTTTATTTTATCAATTAACCATATATGCCACAGTCTTCCCTCCCCAGTCAAATTTACTTCATATGCTGATGACCTTGTAATTTATTGCCATGGTGTTGCGACCACTACTACTTGCAAACTTCTCCAAACATCTGTGGACTTATTACAAAATAGATTGACTGCCATCGGCCTGTCCCTCTCATCTACAAAATCACAACTCATTAAATTTACCAGAAAAACACTCTCCACTGCCCCTAAAATCTTAGTGAATAACCACCCTCTCCCAGTCGTTGATCACCGCAAAATTCTAGGACTAATATTCGACTCCCGACTTTCTTGGAAACTACATATTCAGGAAACTAGAGCAGAGTGCCTAAAACGTTTAAATATTATCAAAACACTTTCCCACTACCAATGGGGCGCTAACGAATGTACACTATTAAAAGTATATAGGTCTCTCATTCGCTCTAAACTCGATTACGGCAGCTTTATATATATGTCAGCATCCAAAACATCTTTACAAACCCTTAATTCTGTGCATAATACTGCTATCCGCCTCTGTTTAGGAGCTTTTCGTAGCAGTCCAGCTGAGAGCCTCTACCGCGAAGCCAACGAACCTCCTCTTTGGCTTAGGCGCCAATATCTCCTCCTTTCTTACGCTGCCTCTACTTCAGCTAACCTTTCTAATCCAGTACACACACTGCTGACATTACCCAACTATACTAGTACTCTCCCTCCTGCTCCACGCATACACACTATCGCCCTCTTACTTCCAACTTTAATACCACATATAAATTTATCCCTAACTAACCCTCTCCCGATCCCGCAGAACTCTCCTTGGACCAAAACTTTACCGAAATTTAATGTGTCACTTACAAAGTTTAGTAAGGCAGAAACCAACCAGGATTTGATTAGGAAATCCTTACTAGAAATTCTTAATTTTAAGAAATTCGATCGGGTACTCTACACTGACGCATCAAAGAGCGAAACGGGGGTTGGTTGTGCGGTTACCACTACGGAAACAGTCGTTAGTTCATGTCAAATACCTGCTACATGCAGCGTTCACACTGGTGAACTGTATGCTATTTACCAAGCCTTCAAACTCTGTACAGCACCCAATCAACATATTGCCATCTGTACAGACTCCCTTGCCTCTATCCAATCCATCAATAATCTATTTACTAATCACCCTCTTGTAGAAAAAATCCATGATATTTACCAAAATCTTATCATCCACGACATCCATATCACTATCATATGGATTCCCTCCCACATCGGGATTATGGGTAAAGATAACGCCGATCGCTTTGCCAAAGAAGCTGCTGTATCCAATTGTACACCACGTAATATACAAATTGCCAGTGACCTAAAAACTAGTATAAAGAAACTCGTACGAAATTACTGGCAGAATCATTGGAACCAATGCACTACATTTTTACACCAAATAGATCAGACGATTGAGCGGTTCGTTATCCCTGGTATAACTAGAAATGAGATGGTTGTTGCTAGAAGATTGCGTATTGGTCACACCAGATGTACACATGGTCACCTAATGAATTCTGCACCTAAGCCAATCTGTCACTATTGCCAATCTCCACTAAGCGTTCTACACATCCTTGTGAACTGCCCTCACTACAATAAACGACGCCAAGAACTGGGCATGGAAGGCGACATCAAAGATATATTATCGAACCAGAGCCAAGTCATCACAGCTATCCAGTTCCTGAAGCTAGAAAACTTATTAAATAGTATATAACTATAGTATATAATATGTAATTGTACCTTTATAATTGTATCCACGGTGCCTCGTGCTAATGGCCGAAGCTGTCACAAGCACGTTAAATTAAATAAAAAAAAAAAAAAAAAAACCTTGTAGACTAACATGCTTTTCTAAAAAAAAAAACTAGTAATAATAGTAAAACTTTATTTTAGAAGTATTAATTTTGATGTGAAACATCTATTGGCTGTGGTATAAACCAGATCGTTTTTATTTTGTACAAAATCAACTTATACTTATTTTGTAGGTACATATTGTACTTAGTGTTTCGTATTGCCATTTTAGTTCCTTCAGGCAGATCAGTTGTCTTCCTTTTACGACGACGTCTACTTTTGCCTGAACTTGAAAGGACAGGATTGCTTTCTTTTCGTTTTTTAATTGTACATACTGTACGCCGTGATATTTTCAAGGCAGCAGCTACCCTCTTAAATTAAAAACAATTTTATGATAGGTAAATTATTAAACAACATACAATTCATTACAATACCTCTTGAACACAAGCCAAAGATGCCAATAAGGGTCCTCCGTTCCTTTTTTCTAACTCAAAATATTTATTCAAATTCAGCACGGGTTGCTGGGATTGAGAATTTAATGTATTTCGAGGCATATTCTAAAAATAAAAACCTTGAGCAAATATTCTGTGTGATATTTGTTTGATATTTAAGACAACTAATAATGTTTTATATCCATCCGTTAGACAGAGTTTTAGTCAGATTCAAAAATGATAGGTCAAATTAAAGGTAAGAAAATTTAACTGCAAAATTTATACTTACATTAAGGAATCCAACACTAAGTGAACAGTTAGTCGTTATAACAACTTTTTTGAGAAAATTTATAAACTCAAGGCATGAAAATGTAATGGAAAATTAAACAATATGAATATAATTTTTGTAAACACCACAACGCTGTGAAGTTGACAATAAGCAGGTTCAATGATGAGAATTTATCACGGACTGTTGTTATATTACTGTCTTTGTCTGATGTATTATTAAATGTTGAACAAGTGGCTTAATTTCAATATTTTATATATTTTATTTTTATTTACAAAATTGCTTCAACCACTAGGGGTTATTAGCATGGTACAATAAATTACATAAATGTTAATATGTTACACTATATTTTGTGAAGTAGTCTTGCATTTTGTAAAAAGTTTATAGTTTTGTCATTATTGAAGCCGTTTAAGCACTCTTTGGATGAAGTCGGTAATCCAGATTGAAGTCGTTCTAGGGTGTACAAAGGGCAGTCCACTAGCACATGGTCCACTGAAGTTACACAATTATAACTGTAGCACATGGGAATTTGATCGTTACTTAGAAGGTAATCGTGTGTTAACTTCGTATGGCCTATACGTAATCTAGAGATGCATACTTGGTCTCGTCGCTTGAATGGGAGTTTGTATACAACTACCTCTTGCTTAATGTTTTCATGGATGTCTCTGAATTGTTCCAGTGTAGTTGCCATTCCTCGCTTATTTTGTTTCTAAAATATTGCTTCAGGTCGCTCGGATTCTCTGCTGCTTCCCTGGCCAACTGATCAGCTTTTTCGTTTCCAGTTATATCACAGTGTGACGGAACCCAAAGGAATTTAACAAATCGGTCGTTTTCTTGATATTTCATTAGTTCTGACTTTCTAAGCAATAGAATGGGATGGTTTGTGTATAACTTTTTCATAGAGCTGAGAGCACTTAAATAGTCAGTTATTATCAAAGAGTTTTGTATGTTTTAATTACTTAAAAATGTTATTGCTTGCAAAATTGCAAAAAGTTCTGCGGAAAATACGGTTGATCGTAGGGAAAGTGAAAAGGAGTAGTCTTGATATAACGTTGTAAAAGAAGCCCCTACCCCATTGTCAGATTTATACTCCTCTTTAAAAATGAGGGAGTTATGAGAGCAGTTTAATTTCTCTGCTGCTTTCTTTTTAAATATACTACGTGGTGTGTCATATTTGTTATTGATAGTAAGACTTGTATCACAAATAGGCAGCTGTAATCTCCAAGGAGGTTGATAAATAAGGTTAGTTACATTGTATGTCTCAGGAAAATGTATGTTTAAACTATTTTGTAATTTTTAGATCCGGATATAAAACGGGGGACTTAATTTTTGTAAGGTGTTAAATGTCGATGTGAATCTGACAGCAAACGTGTTTTTAAATGTCGGTATATGTGGATTGGCTGACAATTTAGCAGCATACACAAGGCTGAGGTAGTTTCTTCTTAGTTGAAGGGAAGGTTCACCTGATTCACAATATAAACTTTCAATTGGGCTAGTATGATGAGCTCCCAGTGCTATTCTTATTGCTGTATTGTGTATTGGGTCTAGTAATTTAAGTATTGATGCTTTGGCTGAATTATAAGCAACTGCGCCATAATCTAGTTTAGAACGAATTAGAGTTCTGTAGACAGTTATGAGTGTTTGGAAATCAGCTCCCCATTGCTTCTGAGATATGCTTTTCAATAAATTTAGACCATTTTGAGTTGTTTGTCGAAGACGAAAAATATGATCTTTCCAGATTAACCTCTGATCTAGTTTCAATCCTAGGAAGGTAGTTGATTCAACATAAGTAATAGGTAACGAGTATAAGGTGAGATTAGGTGGTAGTATAATGTTTTTTGGGCTCTTGCTAAAGAAAATTGCTTTTGTTTTGTTTGGAGATATCTGTAGACACATCTGTCTGACCAATTTTCTAGTTGATTGATAGCGGTTTGTATATATCTGGTAAGTGTTAGAACATTTTTCCCTCGAGAAAATATGACGAGATCATCAGAATATAAGCGTGCTTTTACTAATGAACTAAAGGATTTAGAGATATCATTAATCGCAATAAGGAACAATACTACGATTAGTGTAGATCCTTGTAGGATACCATTAATTTGTGTTGTTGGCTCTGAACAAATATTATCTACACGAACTTTAAACTCACGAAATATTAGAAAATTTTTTTATAAACTTAAGGATGTTACCTTTGATTGACCATCTGGATAAGTTTTGTATAATGTCGGATCTCCAAATTTTATCATACGCATGGGTTATGTCAAAGAAAACTGCTGAACACTCTTGATTGCATCCAAATGCTTCATGAATTTCGGATTATATATCAACTAGATTATCTAAAGTAGACCTTGATTTCCTGAAACCACTTTGAATAGGGGTAAGAAGTTGTTTGTCTTCTAGATAACACAGTAGTCTATTGCTTACTATTTTTTCCAGAATTTTACATATCGATCATGTTAGCGAGATCGGTCGATAAGACTCCTGGTCTGATTTTCTTCTTCCCTGCTTAAGGACTGGAATAATAATTGACTGGTGCCAACTATTAGGAAACACATTTTTTGTCCAGATAAAATTGTAAACTTTTAGAAGGTATTGTTTACCTTCTTTGGGTAATGATTTTAAAAAGGCAACTGGAATGTTATCAGGTCCAGGACTGGTATCTTTTGTACAATTTAATGAATATAGTAACTCGTCCATTGAGAGTTCAACGTTAAGAGGAGAATTAGTATGATCTTCTAAATCTATATAAGTGTTCTCTAAATTTTGTTTGTGTATTATGGAATTTGTAGAGATAATGTCATTGCTGGAGTGTCTTTGATACGTATCAGCAAGTATAGCAGTTATTTGTTCTTTCCTCGAGCAAGTAAGATTGTTATGTTCTAGATAATGGATTGTATTGAATGATTTTTTTCCATTCATTTTATTAATCATTTGCTAAACTTCGGAAATAGGATTAGATGAATTTAAGGACGAGACATACGCTTTCCATGCTTCTTTTCTGCTTTTCTTTAATATATATCTACAGTAGGTTCGCTGTTGCTTAAATTCGAGTTGGTTTTGGAATTTGGGGAATTTTTTAAATTTGTAAAAAGTTCTTTTTGACTCTCTGATCGCCATCTTACATTCCTGGTTCCACCAAGGGACTGGAGGATGTTTTTTTGGGAGATTTAAAAAACCTACGGACAATTCTGCAGCTGTTGTTAGAAGCTAAACAAAACTGGAAACTATAGAATTAATATTTGCACGGTCATCACTAGGAGGACTTAGCTCTGATATGGATCGAGATATTAAAGAAGAATATAAAGACCAGTCGGAATTCTTTAGATTCTATTTATTAGACGAAGCGGAAGAGGGAGCTGTATTGTTATTCGTTGTTAATATTGGGAAGTGGTCACTTCCATGTAGATGATATGTGACTTGCCAAGATAGCCCAGGTTGTAAAACTGGGTCACATAAAGTTAAATCAATTGCTGAACCTCCACCTGTACAGATTAAGTTTAGTTATAATTTGTTCGATTTTACGCCCTAAACTATCGGATTTATTTGATCCCCATAGAACATGACGTGCATTGAAGTCACCTAAAATAATTCGTGGTTGAGCAATTTGATTAAAAAGGTCTAATAGTTCGCGAGCTGAAGGATCAGTACCAGGAGAAATGTATATATTGCAGATGTTTATTTTTTGAGGTCCTTTCAAAGTTATTGCTGTAGCCTCTAATTGTGTATTTAAATTAATTATTTTTGAATCATATTGGTTATGTACATAAATAGCTGTCCCTCCACTAACCTGGTTTGCATTAAGTCTCTTTTTAATATATGATGTGTAGTTTTTTAGTTTGTAAAATTTCTGCTGTTTAAAGTGTGTCTCTTGTAGACATAGTATGGGCGGTATGAATTTGGACATTAGTAATTTTAATTCTTCTAGACGGGTATAAAACCCGTTCAGATTCCACTGAATTATGGAGTTGAATTTTTAATTAATAGGTGTATCACTGCAATGTGTAGAGGAATAGCCATCCTGTAGTTTACAAAGTTTCTTCCTTAGTCTTGTACATCGTATTTTCAAGTATCTTTGTGATAGCACTGGGTGAAGTTTTTTTAGGAGATCTATTAACCCTTCGATATCTTCCGTGTATGTTTTAGCAATACTAAGCGGATCTGCAGCTCCATGGGTGTTTTCAAGTAAATCTATTATCTCTTCTTGACTTAAACAGCTACTGTTTGACTTATTTTGGAAAAAATCAACTGTACAGTTAGTAAGATCTTCAGCTAGTTATGGTGGGTTTGGATGTCTGTTTTTGTTCTCTTGTGTTTTTTATTGGGTTTTTTAAAAGGATTTCCACCCTCCGGTTCAGGAGAATTTGTTATATCACAAGCATTTCTTTTAGGTGTTTGAGCTTCTGTTTGAGTTTCATTTATAGTTTTATTTATTTTACCCGGTTCAGAAGCATTACTTTTAGACGTTTGTACTTTTGTTTGAGTTTCTATTTTAGTTTCATTTATTTTATCCGGTACCGTCTCCATTGTTTGGGAGTTATCGAAAGAGGTAGAGTTTTTTGATGTGGGTGAAGTGATGGTTTCAGTAGGTTGTGGATTACTGATTTGTCTGGTAAGTACGGGAGAATGTACTGTAGTTTGAGTTATATTATTTTGTTGTGAAATAACAGTCTGGTCACATTGTGATTGAGAAATGTGTGTTGTATTGTGATCGGTGGATTGATTATTATGATTTGGGCATCGAGATCCTAAATGATCAGTTTGTTTACAAATAAAGCACGTTTGTTTTTTTAGTGAGAGAAATATTCGATAGTTCGAATTATCATGGTTAATTAGTATTGAATCGGGGATATTTTCAAGATTTGTAGTGGCTATATATGTAAAACTTCGAAAACTAATGATTATGTCTAAAACTAGGATTTGATGTTCCGATCCGTAAAAAATCTATTGGTGTTATTTGATAGATTCCTATCTTTTTGAGTTCATTTTCTATTACGTTATGTGGTATAGAAGGAGATACATTAGAAATAATTAGTTTTTCGTTTGGAGTAATTAGTTTTCTAGATTGGATACGATGTTGGTTTACTATTATTATCCCATTGTCTGTTTCCAAAAATTTTTGAACAATATTTTTAGTTGAAGTGAAGTAGATGCATATACGATCATTAACAATTCTGGATATTTCAAGTATATTTTTGGGGTCAAATAAGTTGGCTACAGCATTCAGGTAATCCTCGATTTTTAAATTTGGAACTGTATTTATTACAATTGCTTGTTTTTTGGAAGGAAATATGTTGGTAGGTTCATTTAAAACTGTTGAATATAACTTTGATGCAGTAGTATCATTTTTGGGGATTTCTTGTTGTAAAAAAACATTTGATGATGAAGCTTGGTTCATGTTGATCTACGGAACCTGAGTACGGTCCTCGCACCAATACGAAATAATTGATAATAACTCGATGTAATTAAATAAATTAAATTACTTACAGTTAATGATCAAAAGTATCAACAATAAATAATTATTTGTCAATAAAACGAAAAAGACAGTAAAGATTCCATTTCACGTACAAATCGTCTATGTATCTGTTTATACGTATTTCGCTTTAATAAAGCTCATCAGAACAGTTATTCATAGGCGTTCTCAACGTGAAAAATAGATCTTTTCTGTCTTTGGGAAGCAACGATAAAATGGCTTCGAAACGGACGCAATAGCGACATCTGATATTAAATCCGTAAAATAGTTTCGAAACACAATTCAGATTTCTGCTTTAATCTGAACCTTCTATAAATGCAAGGTATAACAGACGTTGATAAAGATGTTAATAGAGACTTGGGGAATCTAAAATTTGCATTCTACTAAGCAGAAATCGTTAGCGAATTGGTTTCTTGTACTCATACAGAGTAGATCCGAATAAAACGAAAAAGACAGTAAAGATTCCATTTCACGTACAAATCGTCTATGTATCTGTTTATACGTATTTCGCTTCGCATTTCGAAGCCATTTGATCGTTGCTTCCCAAAGACAGAAAAGATCTATTTTTTACGTTGAGAACGCCTATGAATAACTGTTCTGATGAGCTTTATTAAAGCGAAATACGTATAAACAGATACATAGACGATTTGTACGTGAAATGGAATCTTTACTGTCTTTATCGTTTTATTCGGATCTACTCTGTATGAGTACAAGAAACCAATTCGCTAACGATTTCTGCTTAGTTGAGGAGACATGTCGTGGAATGCAAATTTTAGATTCCCCATGTCTCCATTAACATCTTTATCAACGTCTGTTATACCTTGCATTTATAGAAGGTTCAGATTAAAGCAGAAATCTGAATTGTGTTTCGAAACTATTTTACGGAGTAGAAATGAGACAAAATTTAAAAATACTTCGTGAATAATTTCATACATGTGCAAAGTTACAGCGAACGAACTGTAACTACCATGCGGTCCATATATATGGAATAAATTCATTTTTAGATATCGTCCCCTTCCAGCACCTCCTCTGAATTATAAGCAACCCCTCGAAAATTTTAAATAAAAAAGGGGGTCGTGTGGCGCCTTGTTAGAAAGGGATTTTAGTTCTCTGTTCAGCCATATAAAGTTTTTTGAGTTTGTACAATCATAACTGACACAATTGATTTTTACAATTAAATTAAATGTTCAACTTGACCACCATTATTCACTTCTTGACAATAACCGAGGCGATTTTGGAATTCTCGTACATTTTGTATAACCTCGGGGGTTATTTTGTTAGTTTCTATCGTTATCCTAACTTTTAAATCATCAATATTACCGGATCTATTAAAATATACTTTAGAATTAATCATGCATTTTCGTATCTGTTCTGCTAAATATTGGATAAAAAACTTTGAAGATAATAAAATGTTAGTCAAAAAGCCAAATAAACAATTGATATGAATCTAGTAGGCTGCTGTCATTTAGGTATTTAAAGTTACTAAAAGACGTCAGTATAATATTTGTGCGCGTATTAAATTTAATTATGGCTCATTTATCCAAGACTCAAAGAATAGACATTTTAATTATGATTGGTTTTGGTAATAAAACAAGAACTCAAAAGTAGGTTTGTGAAATGTTTAATAATAAATATGGTAAACAAGTTTCGCAGTCTACAGTTAGGAAAATTAAAAAGAAGTTTCAATATACTGGACAGTAAAAAATATTGAAAAACCAGGTAGAAATGTTAAATTTACTGATGAAAAAAAAGTTAGATGTACTTCTAGGGATTGAGAAAAATCCGCATAAGACAACTCGAAAGCTGGCCTCCGTCAATGATGTAAGTAAATCATCTATTTTGAGAGTTTTACATAAAGAAAAATACCACCATTACAAAGTTCAGTTGGTTAAGGAGTTAAATAAAGATGATCCCGATAAAAGGCGTGAATTCTGTGAAATGATGATGGACAGACTGAACGCAGATTTGAAGTTCATAAACAAAATAATTTTTTCTGATGAAGCGACGTTTCATTTAAACGGAATGGTTAACAAACTCCGAGAAAATCCTTACTTGGTGTGTGAGACTCACGCAATATCCTAAAAAAAATTAACATTTGGGCTGGTATCATTAACAATAAAATTATTGGTCCTTATTTTTTTGAGGGCACAGTTGATGGTGAGGTTTATCTAGATTTTTTTATTAACTTTTTAGTGCCTGCATTACTAAGATTTTTTCCAATCACAAAGACGGACATTCACAGTTCCAAATGCTATGAACCTTGGACTGTGGAAGTTGAATCAATCTTCACCTGTTGGCTGGCTAACCAGTCACAATGTAGATATTATAATATATGATATTTTGGATTGAGCTCGCTTGCTTTGTTCATTGGTTTTCTAAACCAATCTCTGGGGGGAAAATGGTGATCTTAACCACCTTTTTCTTTCATTTTTGACTTTTTAATAACAAGTTGTCACCCAAATTTATCATATTCTTCAAATGTACCGCTCTATTGCACTAGAGGTTGGTATTTTGCCCTGCTGTTCTGTCATATTTTGACCTCAAGGCCAGTGTCTTTTCACGTTGTTGGCGTGGGTGTTACACCTGTTACGCGTACATTCATCGGACAGACAAACCGACGAATCCATAACCGTATTTACGAACAATCTATATCTGTCAAACTTCGATACTACTTCAGCCCTAGCCCAACATCATATTCAAACAGGCCACAAAATAGATTTGGAAAAAGCAAAAACCATCGCCCCCATCTGCTCCTTAAAATCGAGAATCATTCGTGAAGCTATCGAAATCGAAAAACGGCCTAACAGCTTGAACACGCGCGATGACGCAAAACGAATGCCGGCAACATGGCGACCCCTGCTTCAGCGACCTCCGCCCACACCGCTCAGGTCACGTCAGTTCAGACCACGTCAGCGCATACCGTTCCCGCGCATACAGCGAGTATAAAAGCAGCCACACAGGGTAAGACCGGTTGTCACTCGACACTGAGGAGTAGGCAGATTGAGACCTCAGTGCCGAGAGACAGTTCTTGCAATACAGAACACGATACTGGTACGTCTCGAGTGAGGGGAGTAGGCAGATTGAGACCCCGAACTCGAACCGAACCGTATCACTCTTGATAATGGCTCCAAAATGGGTGCTGAAACGTCGAGTAATAAATTTTCAACGCGGTTCTTACCCGAGAACTAAGTAATGTAAAAGATAAAATCTTTTAGCAAAAGCCACTATCGCTTTATTAAATTAAATGGCCAAATATATGGCCTAGGGGGACAAATTCATTAAACTTCCCGTGCTCGAATCGGTATCAATAAAGTGTTATGATCATTTCGGCCTATCCCAGCCTCATCAGACACTTGGGCTGATACAAATTCAAACTCGGAAAGTCCAAAGAATGTCTCCTAAAACTTCACTACAACAGTAGTTAGCTTATAAAGGCGCCACCTGCTTTGGCGGCCGTGAACGAAAACGATACGTTTTCGATACGAAACTACATTTAAAAGGAGGTAATTCTTTGAATTCTCGGCAATAACTAAATTTTTGATTTTTAGAAAGTTTAAAAGTGAGGTTCTGTTTTAGCCAGAACGCATGCGCTGACAAATTCAAGTAGTTCTTATGAATCTTTAGGTCGTTAAGGTTCATTGGTAAAAACGAATGAAATTAAATCCCAGTATAGAGAAATATTATTTTGATTTTCTTTATTTAATTATATTCTATTGTTCATGTATTATTAGATCTTATTGAGATGTATCTAAGAAAAGCAAGGGAATGTTATCTTTTTTAGTTAATGAAAATTAATTATAAAGGTAGGTTAGTTATTAATGAATATATCAGTCAACTTACTTAAATCAGATACCAAGAACAATACAACATCACAGATAACTAACTTGACTGATATATCCATTAATAACTAACCTATTCTTAACCTATTTGGTATTCCGAGCACCACGTTTCTACTCTTTTCATTTCTCTTATAATAACTTCTTTTTCTTCCGGTTTCTTTTCTATTTTGTTGTCGGTTGCCAACAATTCTTCTTTACCTTTTCTTTTCTGGTTCTCTCTTGTCTCAACCTTTTTTTTTTCTTCTTTCTTCTTGTTCTCCCTTTTTTTTTTCTTCCTTTTCTTTTCCTCTTCTGATTGATTTATTACCTGTATTTCCAGTTTGTTCTCTACGGTCGTATTGATTTCTTTATGGTTTCCCTGTTCATTTGTCCTTTCGACAATTTTCGTCATATCTGTTTCTTGTCCCTCTTCTTTGTGATCTGGTTCTGCTCTGATTTCCAATTTATTTTCAGAAAAATTATTCGTGATGTGTTTTTCGCTCAACTCATCTATTCCCGCTATCATATCATGATTTAAATCGTCGATCACCACACATTGCATAATATAGAAATTTTCTCCCACTCTGATCCGTACTCCCAAACCTTCGTTTACTGTCGTCAATTTTTTATTGTTCGCACCCACTAAAGCAACCCTAGGAATCTTATACACAAATCTGTCCAAATTCAATTCTTTTACTAATTTTTTATTGATTAACGATATCTCCGATCCAGAATCAATCAAAATTTTAATCGCTTTATGTTTTATAAAGGCATCTAAAAATATTAGATTGGAATTAGAATTTTGTCTTTCGTTTACCGCCAACTGTATAAACTCTCTCGGGTAACAAAATATACCGGAGTGTTTTTTACTTTTGTTTAGTGGATGCTTTATTGAAAATCCTGTCTGGATTCATTGCATACAACTTCTTCCTCGTTTTCTATTCCTACATGATTCATCTCCCTTCTATTTTGTCGTTGGAAGCTCTGATTATTTCTACCGTCCCTTTGTTCGTTCGTATTCCTATTCGGAGGATTTTGTGCAGCTCTGTTCCTGTTGTGATTTTCATATGTTCTATTTTGTGTGTCATTCTGGTTATCATAATTTTGTTGTCTAGTGTAATTGTGGTATTCTCTTGGCCTATATTCATTTGTTGATCGGGGATGTCGTTTTCTCTGGTCATAATTTGCTTGGTACCTTCTTTCCGGTCCATTGTATTGGTCATGTTGTCTTCTGTTTCTCATTTCTCTTTTCGCTTCTTTTAATTGAAGGACTTAGCACAAACTATCAATATCTTGATAGTTTCTTAAAATTTCCAACGTTTCTTCGAAATGTCTGCTTATTATTTCTACCAGTTGTTCGGTAGAGTATTTGTAATCTAGATATTTTGAATTGTTATATATCTGCAAAGCATATCTTTCTTCAGATATTCCCATTTTCCCGTGATATTTTCCATTCTCTAGCTCTTGGTTGATTTCCCTCTGTTTATTTTCCCCCAGAAATAATTGAGAAATTTATTTTCGAAATCTGTCCAATTTTCAAACTCATCTTCTTTCCTTTCATACCATAACGCTGCTTCTTTTTTCAGATGGTTTCTAATTGGTCTTTGCAATCGTCAAAATATCTAACATGTTTTAATTTAGTTTTCAAATTTAAAACAAACGGTACTGGGTGTGTTTTTCTAATATCCCCGCCAAATTGTATCGCTTGTTCCAAGGACGATAACTTCTTTTCTCTCTGCTCCTCTTAGTTCAATTTTTGCAATATGTTTTTCATTTTGCCTTAATCTCCTTTCTACTTTTTTCCTGTCTTCTTGTAGCTCCATTTCAAATTTTTTTTCTAACTGATCTAATTCCTTTTTCTGGACAATCTTGATTTCCTTCATCTTGTTTTCTACTTTCTTTTCTTGTTCTCCCATTTTATTTTTAATTTCATTAATCTCTTCTATTTGTTGTATCAGTTCTTTCGTTATCCCCTCAACACATCCTTTAATTTCCTGTTCATAGTTTTCCAGACGCTGCTCTATATTCCTGTTATTTAGTTCTATTGCTTGTCTTGTTTCCCGTTGGTTTTCTTCCATTGTTTGTTTTGTTTCTTGTTGATTTCTATCCATTTTCTTTGATGTTTCATTTTGGTTTTTCTCTATTGTTTGTTTTGTCTCTTCCATTTTTTGTGATGATTCTTGTATTTGTTGTGTCTGTATTTGCATCATTGCTAATAGTTTTTCTAACATCCCTGTTTCTTTTCTTTCCTCCATTATTGTAGAATTTCCTTCATTATCCGATCCTTCTTCAACAATTGTTTCCTCTTCTCCGTTATCCTCCTTCCTTTCTTGCATTTTGCTTTGACTTCTTGTGGTCGACATGTTGTTTCTTTTCGTTACTGTTTTTGTCCCCGCCAAATGTGAAATTTTACAACACTCTATATGTTGCAGAACACGACAAATATTTCTCCCCAAATTTAATAAATTTTCACGACAAATATCACATATGCAATCAGTAAAATTCAAATAATTCAAAACAAATATCCAATGTACGATTGGTAAAGAAAATAAAAAACAAATAATTCAATAGCAGTAAATATCAACTAACTACGATCAATCAATAAATCAAATTTTTATCCACTGGAAAAATTGTCAAAATACTTTTAAATTCAAATTCCCTCAATGTTATTTTTTTATCTCTGGATCACCTGTACTTATTTCGGATCTCTTTCCCTACCATCATACGTAAAGCTGCGATATTTTCAAGCCCCACGTTTTGGAAGCCAGTTAATGTGATATTAAAAGTCAGAAGTACGGCAAGCAATTAATTAGCTAATTAATTAATTAATTAAACTTATTTAAATGATACAATTATGATTTTATCACACTATTTAATTCTCTTATCTCAGGGTTATATTCGTTCTTCAATATCTATGATTTACATATGATAGGTAAGGTCTAAAGAATACCGGAATAATAAAAACATATATGATACAAAATTATATATTGAAATAAAATTCACACTCAAATATCTTCAACAAAAAATATCTTATATAATGATTATCAAAATTTTGTTCTACGTACGTGAACCTTCAAAAATTAATGTTATATACAATATAAATTAAAATTTCAAATCAAAATTGTTGTTCTATATCTCCTGATCAAAATATTTATCTTTTCTGAAGCAATAAAAAAAAACTTTGTTAATAAAGAAAAACTGACGAATGGTAAAAAAAACTATCTCTCTGATGATGAGTTGTCCAAATCCTTGTTCCTTGTAGCCTATACTATCTATTCTTAGCAGTTCCCTAGGTAATCAGCAATCTTACAACAAATTATTGCCAGCCTCTCGTCTTTAATGATCTACTTCAAATGCACGTATCGTTCAAAAGATACTAGCCTCTTCTCCTCTCGATAAACTGAATCTCTCGTTCCAGCCTGAATAGTGACTCTTGGAATATATAAGTAGAAAAGTATAACTTACAATAATATTTTACTGGATCAGCTTCCGTCAGATACACTTACTCCAAGAAAACTCACAAACATTCACTTCTAATGCTTACTATCACTTGAGAACCACCAGAGAACAACGACTGTTCGCCTTGCACCCTTGGAAAACAACGGATTATCTTTTTTCCCTCAAAAATCTAGCTAAACTCTCATTCTTATATAACTCCTCCACTTTTCTCAATCTCCTCCAATCAAAGCTCGTTATACGTATCCCCATCTCTTCATTTAGATAACAAACAACAATTTTACCTACAATTATAAATTTCCTAAAAACTATTAACATGCTAATCGGATTCTACAAATTCTTAAGAACTAACGGAGAAATATAATTTCTAAATATTCTATTTTATTGTCTTATTCACTGTACAAGTCCATTTGAAAAACCCGCTCGCATTGTTCATGATTTCACTTAAGCTCACTCACGTCACTCGAATATATTTTACAAAGAAAATAATTTATGCATATCTTAAATTTTGTTTACTACAGGTCATCCAGGATAATCGACATTCATTTCTTCGCCGTACTTTCTTTTATTGTACATTAGCCGTTGGACCCTATGCAGAATGTTGATGACTGATTGGAAGAACTGCAAACAATGCATCATCTGTTAGCTGTTGACTGACAAACGAAATGCAGGACGATTTTTCATTCAACAATATTGTGAGAGATGAGGCTCATTTCCGTCTTAGTGGTTACGTAAATAAACAAAATTATCATTTTTGGGGCACCAGAAATTCGTGTGTCACCCAAGAAGAGCCATTACATTGGCTAAAAGATACTGTGTGGTGGGCTGTTTACATTAGAGAAGTCATCGGGGCAATTTTCTTTGAGAACGCTGCAGACCAAAAAACGACTGTGGACGGCCCGCGCTACAAAGCCGTGGTTACCGATTTTTTTCCTAAATTCGATAAATTGGAACGGGAGAACCTGTAATTGAAACCAGACGGTGCAATGATGCACGCTGCTCTACCCACAACTGATATTCTGAAGGAAGCATTTCCAGGTCGCTTAATCTCTCATATTGGGGATTTGTACTGGACAGTCAGACCACTCAATTTAATCGATCCAGTCTTCTTTTTATGGGTTTTTTTGAAGTCGCTGGTTTACGCCAATAAGTCTCAAATTCTTACCTTAAGAAAAATATTGGCCAGGAATGTGAAAAACCTGTCGTTCGAGATTCTGGCAAGATTGTTAAAAAATACCATAAAACCAGACCGTATGGTCATCATCTCTGGCATTGGCTACTTGGTCGATATCATTTTCCCATTAACTTCTTAACACTACTTGCATGGGTGTCAAAAAAACTTTTAATCCACATAAAAGTAGTTAAGAGCAGCCTTTACAACATATTTGTACTTTTTTCATTGCAGATTGCCTTCCATCGCGTTCTGAAAAAGATTTATAACAAAGTGAGCATCTTCCTCTATTCCCTTTTTCTATAATGCCGTGTCGGACAAATTCTTCTTGTTGTGCTTCGGGAGCACCCCTAGTGTGTAGCAATGATAAAACTATTTTTCTCGAAAAGAAGTAATAGGTATTTTATTACCCGTAACATATTTTGTAAAGCACATGCGCATTGAAAACTGCCGTATTAGTCAAAAGTTCCATAGCGACTTTCCGGTACCAGTTCATACTTCTACCTTTTACGAATGGGAGAACTGTATGCCGCGTTTTGGTACGAAACATCAATAAAAGCTTTTGCTGGATTGTATTCACCAACAGTCGATAGCTTAGTAACAGGCCCACGTTTAGTTTCTACTTTAATCATTGAAGGAGTATCCTTAGTGGTTAGAAAAAGAACGTCTCTCTTATCTTTTCACTTGCTGACAATAACTTTTGTGTTGCTATGTAAAAATTTAATTTCTCCTCGTTTGAGCTTGACATTTACGACAGCTTTTGGATTGCGTTTTTTGTTGGGGCGTAATTTACCAACTAAGTGTGTGCTTTGTCTGTTTAAATCGTGTGCTAGATCAAAGCTTGTATAGAAATTATCCGTGAATAAGTTCCATAACTACCCTAAAAGCTAAGGAGTTCTCTGATGGTATTTCTTTTCCCCCGTAAAGTGTCACCGCATATGTACAAATTTCAGATACAAAAAGTTTAAATAGCTCGATCAAATATTTATGCCTTTTTGCAGGTATATGTTGAAAAAAATTTAACCTTCCACGAAAAGACACAATTGTCTCATAAATACACAGAGAATTGTTAGGCGTACAAATTTTTTAAAATTTACTATTCAGGATTGTTATAACAGCTGAGGTTATGTATAATCTGTTATTTAGTGGAATACTTTCATTATCAGAAATGTGAAAACAATTTAAAAGGACCCCGAATCGGTTCCTGCTAAAACCGCAACTTTGAGAAATCGCATTTTTTTAAAGTGGATTGTTGCTCCAATAGTCTCTCAGCTCTGGTTTCTTGTCTAATCCCATCCACATTATAACGGCTAAAAAACGAAGTAATTCATCTCTATCTGTGTCTTACCATTTGCACAAAAGCGAATAATTTACGATGGTTTCATTTGTAATCCCTTCAACTACTTTCTGTTGAGCATATCTGTTTGCTTCTGTGATTAACAAATCTTGAATTTCATTATCAACAAATACTAAGTAAAAATAAATCAGTTTATAATCACGTAGTTGCTCTTCGTCAATGTTGAATCCTCGACTATTAGTAAATTCAAATTTATGTAGTTCTTCCGGGCTATCCATGATATTTCTTTCCACATTATTTTATCTGCTCTTAAATTAACATCGTCTATATTAATATTGTCAAAATAAAAAAATTGCAAATAACTATCATCGACTAAATTAGAAGGACCAGCTTTGTTATACACCTTTTGTTTCTTTCTTGGTCTACTAACATCGTCACCCCTTTCTTTAAAGTAAGAAAACAATCAAGATACCAATCTGTACTGTGAACGAAATCAGTTACCTATTACCACTTTATAAATAAAATTATTGAGTCCAGTAACTTCATCAACTCTCAAATAAAATTAATCACTGTCATCCTCTCGATAGGCAGAATCAGCATCAGAGTCATATTCTGATATATTATAATCACTGAAATAAGATTCGTCTAGTATTTGACGAAGTTCATCTTCTGATAATCCTATTTTTGTTCATTATACGAAGATATGAATACTTTTCTACTGCAAGGAATGAATACAATTGTCGCATACGATGATACCACAGTGAAATACAAAAATCCTAACCTACATAAATTGCAGGCAGGTTTTACCTGACCGGTTTTTCTATAGACCAGACCTTTTTAGTTTATCATATAACAACACAGACAATGCGTCTCTCACGTGGTCACAGTCTCGTAACCACGATAACATACTGAGGCAAAATTGGTATACATGGTCTATGATAAAAAGGTGCTGTGCCCCAGTGTGGTACACATGGGGCTTACGTGTTAATACTGATCCCTTGAATTTCCATTTTACATCTGTTTGGTTCTTTGCTGGTTACTATTGTTTTAGTTTTCTGAGTTAAGATTGCCATATTAAATTTTTTTACTTTTATGTTTAATCTGTGGATTAATTTTTGCAGACTTTTATCTTGAGCTATCAATATTGCGTGTCTTGTAACCAAAGAGCCAACCAAGAGTAAAGAGTAGATGGTGCTAAACTGTTCGTTCACAAAAGCTTCACGCTGCTTAATTCGGGAACTTCATTGGGATGGGTAAGGTATATAGTTCTTATAGAAGTGGCAGATTAATCCTGATTAAAGATAATTCATAATGTCTTGTAATCATTTAGTGACGTCGTTCTACGAACGAAACAACGATAACTGGCATTGCTAAAAACATGCAGTTCTCTTTAGTACGTTATCGTAGCGAGACAGACAAACTAGTCTTTGCGTTAGTAAGGCGTCGTCGTACTGTGACGTTAGTTGTCTGATTAAAAGTGGGGAGACGACAAATACAAAGACATAAAAACAAATATGAAGGCATTTCCAAAGGAACATTAGATCGTGTGTTCGTTGCTGTTGATTCGATTTTGACGTAAGAGGCGTCAAATGAAAGGGGATTGGCACCGAGAGTATCAGAAATAAAAGATGAAAAAATTGGACAATTATTCGGTATCTTTATTCTGCACAGAGTAGTTTTCTGCTTTACTTACTTTACTGAATTTTTGCAGTAAAAAAAACGAAAGATTTCTTCGTATTGTTTTAATAAGCAACTGCCTTTTGTATCGATCTGTTAATATAAAAATGTTATTTTTTTCTACCAAGTTCACAAATCTAACCAAATCTGTCATTTCTATCCAAAAGGACTTCCAAGTTACTAATTACTATTTCGGTATTAACAAATAGTAGTAACTATATCTCAAATAGTAGGACTTTTTATGTTTGTTTTATGCTAATATTAGATACAATTATTTTTGTTTTATTTTTTTTTGTTTCATACTTAGTTAGGCCTTTTTCATGTTTTTAGATATTCTATTCTATTCTATTTCTTATTGTTATCTATTAATAATATGCCATCAAGTACCAAATTTAGAAAATAATACTTGTTGTGGTTTTTAAATCCTTAATCTACTTTCTTTCTTATTGTTAGTTCATTTGGTCACCCATTTTATAAATTGGTCCCCATCTTCCCTATCGCCTATTTTTTTGGAAATGTTAAGTTGATGCTTTATTAATACCATGTTTATAGAAATACTTCCTCCAATGTGTTACACGTGCATGGGCATTTTATTTCTTTAGTGCATATTTTTTGTTTTATTTCTTCTTTATTTCTTTTTCTACTGTCTTCCAAGTGCTCTTGATGTTCAGAAATATTTACTTTTTTTGTCTCTCATGCTGACACAACAGATTTTTAAAATATTTTTTCCATCATCAATTACTGTTCCTTAATGTTTCAGTAGGTAAGCATTTTCAATCGTCATCATGTCATTGGTTTTTGTTTGTCTATATGATTTAAGCACCATACAACATCGTTTTCGATTTTTCTTAGTATTAATTTCAATTTTTTTTCGTAAAATCCTGCAATTAGTTTTTCTTTGTCGTTTTAAATTTTTGTTTTAGTAATTTTCTTTATTGTGTATTATAACCATAATATTTTTTAACTCTTAGTTATAAGAGTTTTGTTTTATTATGTTTTAGATATGTTTGCCACTTGGTACTGTTTTTAATATGGGTTAAGTTCTAAACTATTAGTAATTTGTATCCGCGATGCATCCTCTAAAGTGAACAAAAGTAGAACTCGGTTAAACTTCGTTCAATATTCATTTTGGATAATCATTTTCGATGATTAATAGTTTACACGATTCATTTATTTTTCACTTTGGATGATTCATCCGGGATGATTATCTTGCATTGCGACACCGACAGTAATATCGTATCGAAATTTTTTTAAGATATGTCACCCTTGTTCTGTTTATGTACATTATTTTGTTTATGTCTTACCACAATGTTTTGCTTTTGGGCATATAGATTATTGGCTTGAGCTAAGTCAGGGTAAAACTCAGGTTCTAGTAGCAGCTCACTAGCTTGGGATTTTGTTACAGAGTGTTTCATTTGGTTTGTATTGCGCCTATTGTTATACTCTACTACTACCTTATCACCCTTTTTAAACTCAGTTACTGCTTTAAGTGCTGTTTTATCATAATGTATTTTCACATTCCCTTGTTGTTTGCACAGCAATCCATATGTTGTTTTCTGTATCTGAGGTTCTAATTGTTTACTAGTTATGGGTAGTTGAGTCCGTAAAGTCCTGCTTTGAAGAATCTGGGCTGGAGAGGCATGCAGTGCAATAATTCCTGTATTGTTATATTCCATTACAGAATCACGAAAATCAATGTTTGTTTCTACACTTTTCCTTAATATTTGTTTTGAGATGCTGACAGCCTTTTCTGCAAGACCATTACTTTGGTGCCACTCTGGAGTAAATGTTGCAATAGTTATATCTTTTTCACGGTAATAATTGAAATATTTCTGTGACACAAAGGGTAAATTGTCAGCAATTAAAAACTGTGGGTATCCAAATTTACTGAACAGATCTTAGAATGCACTGATTACAGAATTTGAAGTCTTATCTTTTAAAATGGCAAGATCTATCCAATGGGAAAGATAGTCTATGGTTACAAGATAGTATTTAGCGCCGAACTCCACTATATCAGAGGCAACTTTATTAAATCGTAACTTAGGTACAGAATGAGGTAACATGGGTTACTTAAAATTCTTGGGTAAGTACTTTTCACATGTCCTACATTCTTTTATGAATGTTGTGATGTTGTCATTAAGGTGGGGCCAATAAAATATTTTTCATGCCTTATTTATGGTTTTGCTTATACCTAGGTGTCCCTTATGCATTATTGTCATGTAATTCTTTCTCAGAGCTATAGGAACTATAATTTTGTCCTCAAGGAGGACAGTACCAGCTTCAACAAAGATGCAATCTTTTAGCTTATAGTATGGTTTGCAATTTGCTGGTAGCATATTCTCTTTTGACCATCCATTGAAGTAGTAGTTATAAATTTTTGAAAGTGTTTCATCCTTACTCGTGAATTCTCTTAATTCAGATCGTTTCTCAATACTGATTGGTAGATGTTTGCTCACAGAATGTACCATTTCAATCATTTCAGGGTCGTTTTCCTGCACTTTTAAACCAGCACGTGACAACATGTCTGCGAAATGGATATTTTTAGCTAAAACATATAATGTATCCAAGGAATATCTCTAAGTTTCAACTTGAATCGTTGTAATCTCACAGATCCAATTTTACATATAGGTTTTGCCATAATAGATATAATTGGTTTATGGTCTGTCTGTACATCAACAATAGATTTATAAATGAAATCATGGAACTTTTGCGTACCATAATGAATTGATAAGAGTTCTTTCTCTGTTTGGCTGTAGTTCATTTTGTGATCATTCATTTTTATTTTTATTTTATTTAAATTTTATTCTCATGTTCTTGTAACATACAGCAACCTAATCCATTCTTGGAGGCATCACGTTGTAGTATAATCTTCCTCTTTGGGTCAAATGGCGTTAATGCAGGAGATTTAGTAATTATTTCTTTTAAGTTTTTCAAACACCTTTGTTGTAATGGCAGCCATTTAAATTCTACATTAGATTTTAAAAGTTCACATAAACGTTTAATATGCTCTGCTATATTCGGGATATATTTTCTAACATAATTGAAGCTTCCAATTATTCTTTGAATTATTCTTTGACCCAGATAGAGTTGAATTATTCAACTCTATCTGGCTCTATTTCCATACCTTTCTTTGAGAATACTTGTCCCATAAATTTTACTTGCCTCTGGCAGTATTGAAATTTTTTTTTATTGAATTTGGTGCCGGTTTCTTTAGCTCTTTTTATCACTTGTGCAACTGCTTTATCATGTTCCTCTTTATCTCGGCCCACTACTATCATGTCGTCTTGTAAGATCTGGACAGTTTCTAAGTCTCCAAAATTTCTTTCAACTTGTTCCTGGAATAAGTCTTGGGAGTTTGAAAGTCCATTAGGCAGAACCACATATCTGTAGATACCAAAAGGTGTAGCAAAACTGCAAACATTTCCAAGAGAAGTTCTCGTCTAATTCTAAGTGGTGGTACCCTTCAGCCAAATCAAATACAGTGAATATTTTTTTCCGTTCATATTGGAGCACACTTCTTCAATGGTCTTGACTGGTTGTGGTTTTCGTACAATTTGACCATTAAGTTTTTGTGGATCTAGACATAATCTCAATGTACCATTACTTTTTTCAACAACTACTATACGGTTTATGCTGGCACGAGGGTCTATTTTATCCACTTTTACTATGGCTTTTCTCTGCACTAGCCTGTCAAGCTCGTTGTTTAGAGCATCTTTTATGGCTCTACTAGCAACTGCAAAGTGGTTCAAGATTCCACACCGTGAACATGATTTTCCAAATGCTGGACACTTCCTTGGCCCGTGCATTGTTTGACAGCGCCTACATTTAAATTTGTCTTGCTGTTTTCTGCTTGTGTGCGGTGTATGTTTATCCTTGGGAAACCTCTTGATAGCATGAATTTCTGCGATGCTCTCTTCTGCAAACATTTTGTTCTGGTTCTTACTGATTTCACTTGCACGGCAAATGTCTATGACTTTATTAAATAAAGTTAAATTTTAACTTTAGCTTGTCTATTCTTAGTAGAGCTTGTCTTGTGACTGTATCACGAATGGCCATGACAATTCTGTCTCTTAGAGCTTTCTCCTCAGTTGTTTCATCTGGTTCAGTTACATTAAAATTAAAAGATTTCACCAGGTGCTTTACTTCAGTAAGGTAATGCTCAAAAGATTCGCCCTCTTTTTGGTTTCTGCTTAAAAACTTGTACCTTTCAAACACTTCATTGGCTCTTGGATTAACATATACCTTTAGCTGTTCCATCATGTATTTGTAGGGCTCACCGGTTCCATCAGGGATTGCAATTGTGCACATTATTCTAGCGGACTCGGCTCCTATTATATTTCTGAGGATTGCCAGCTTTATATTATCGGAAGACTGATCTTTCCCTGTGGCTACTAGATAATCTTTAAATGAGATCTTCCAAAACTTCCATGTGGTAGCTGCATTCTGCCCCTGTATGTCAAAATCTGGAGGCAATTTTACAGGTCCATGCATGTGTGACTGTGCCATGTTTATAATTAATGTATCCACATATATTAGGATATTTTAATAATTGGATAAGCTTTATAATCGTTTATTGGAACCTAAATACAAACTTATATTTTAACAGATGATATTTTGATAGTTGACATTAACCTTGACAATTGACACCACACGTCTAACGGCTATGTTCGGTTTAGTAATACATAGTTAAACACTTTTGAAGTAAATTTATGATTTTCGTTTTACCAATGTGAAATACCAATCCATTAGGTACGTTATTTTATAAATCAATTCTCGAAATCAAGACTCGTTTTTCTATAAGGTAAGCACTCTAATCTCGCATATCTAAGCAAGTTGCTTTTGCATGTCTTGCACTTTACATAACGCAAATCAAGGATTATTTGACATCGTAGCTTTAATAGTTAATTTATAAACAAGTAGGTTCTAAAATTGTTTCACATACCTCTTAGTTTGTTAAAGTTAAATACTATGTTTAATCGGTGTTTAGTCACAATTGTTGATTAATCACATATAAATTTAATATCGAATCAAACTTCTGGATAAAAGTTTCTATTGTGTTATAAAATTTTAACATACATGTTTAATTCTATGCCCAATCTATTAACTAACACTATATTCATAATAGTAGTTTTACCTATTTCAGCTAATGTTGAGTCACCTAAATCTCCTTGTCAGACAATTCTCGGAAACTAATTGGAATATTTGGTTTATTTATGAATAAAAACAGAAAAAGCCATTTTATTGATCTCCTTTGACTAAAAATCTGGCAAGATGGATATAGATGGCACCAATTTAGAGCTGTGTTCTATGGAGGGGTCAATCCAAATATGTATAGCTGATCGTATAAGGCTTAATTCCACTATAGAAACTTGTTCACATAATGCAAAAACATTGAATAATTATAATTTTATCATTAGTTTATAAATTGTGGTTATTAGTTAGTAACCTATTTCAAACTTCTTATAGATATTTGTAGTATTGTCGCCAGTATATTTAATAGCCTATCCAAAACAGTACTTTTCAAGTAAACTTATGATTCTATTTTTACCAATGAGAAATATCATTTCATTAGCTACGTTATTCTATCAATAAATTCACGAAATCAGTTTTTAGAATATGTTTTCCACCAAAGTACTCCTTTGGTGGAAAATCTGAAGTAATGAACAATTATTTAATTTTTTTTTTCTTTAACCTGGAAAATTGTATTAGGGATCCAAAACAGTATGTTTGAAGTAAATATTATATTATTCGTTTTTATCAGTTTGGTCTACGGACGTTTTTCTATTAATTATTACTTGACATCAGTTTTCAGAATGTGTTGGTTTCTTGGTGCACCATTTATACTAAAGAAAAAATCGTGGAATATTTTTCGTTGATTTAGAAAATTGTGTTGGGGACAGAAATCTTAATTCAATTTCGAATTATTCTCTATAAGGTAAGCAGTCTAGTCTCGTATATAGAAGCCAATTGCTTTTGCATGCCTTGTAAAAAGCATTTTACATAACGCAAATCAAGTAATAGTTGTCATCGAATCTTTAATAGTTAAATTGTGGACACATTCTGATACTGTTTTCTATTGTCATGTGAAAGCAACACTATGTTTATATAG
The DNA here is from genome assembly GCF_040954645.1 of Diabrotica undecimpunctata. Lineage (NCBI taxonomy): Eukaryota > Metazoa > Arthropoda > Insecta > Coleoptera > Chrysomelidae > Diabrotica > Diabrotica undecimpunctata. Next base: position 80,761,355 of record NC_092812.1, on the reverse strand, counting down.
TGTTCAGCTACAATTGTGAATTAATCACATATATATTCAACATCGAATCGAACTACTGGATAAGCATTTCTATTGTGTTATAAACTTTTAATATACATCTTTAAGTTTATTGAAAATCTATTAACTAACATTATATTGATATTATAATATATTAACTAATATTATGGTATGGTTTTATCCATTTCAGCTACTGTTGAGTTACCTCAATCTCTTTGTCAGACAATTTTCGGGAACAAATTGGAATATTTGGTTTATTTATCCACTACGAAAGAAAAGATGTTGAATTTATCTATTTGGCTAGGAATATATGAAAATGGATAGAGAAGGAACCAATTTAGAGCTGTGTTCTATGGAGCTGCTATTCCATACTTGTATATTTGATCATGTTTGGATTAGTATCTCCTTAGAAAATAGTTCACATAATGCAAAAAAAAGAATAATTATAATTTTGCCACTTCCTTATAAATTGTGAGTATAAGTTGTAAGCTCTTTTAAACTTCCCATAGATATTTGTAGTATTTTCGCCAATATATTTAATACCCGACCTAAAACAGTACCTTCGAAGTAAATTTATGATTCTCTATTTACCACTGCGAGCTACCATTCGATTAGCTATGTACGTTCTTTTAACAATCAATTCTTAAAATCAGTTTTTATAATATGTTACTCTCATTACGTAAAATTTGAAGTAATGAACAAATATTTTCTTTTAGTTTGACCTGAACAATTGTGTTAAGGATTCCAAAACAGTACTTTTAAAGTTAACATATTATTCTTTTGTTATTATTTTGGGTAATCCCAAATATTTACTCTTCTATAATTTTTTTTCTATATTTAGTGTCCTCTATAGAGTAGAAAGTTGGAACCTTACAGAAGATGCCATAAAACGATTGGAGGCATTTAAAACGTGGTGCTAACGATGTATGTTGAGGGTCTCATATATACACCAGACAATTGTTAACACCACAAAAAACAGAAAATTGGCTTTCTTTGGCCACATTATGCGTAATGACAAATACCGACTTCTGTAATTGATTTTACAAAGCAAAATTGAGGGTAGGAGAGGCCCTTTACGTAGACGTATCTCCTGGCTGGCCAATCTTAGGAAGTGGACTGGTCTAAGATCAACTAATCTATTTTAAACTGCTGTGTATAAATAAAGATAGGTCAATGTGGTCGTCAGCACCTCTAGCAGATAGGTACATTTAGAAGAGTAATTTGGTCTACGGACGTTTTTCTATTAATTATTTCTTGAGATCACTTCTCTGGACGTGTTGGTTTCTCGTGCAGCATTTAAACAAAAGAAAAATTCGTTGCACTTTTTTCATTAATTTAGAAAATTGTGTTGGGGACAGAAATCCTGCTCCAATTACGAATTGTTTCCTATAAGGTAAGCAGACTAATCTCGTATATAGAAGCCAATTGCTTTTGCATGCCTTGTAAAACACTTTACATAACGCAAATCAAGGATTAGTTGTCATCCTATCTTTATTAGTTAAATTGTGGACAACACATTCCGAGACTGTTTTCTTTTGGCATATGAAAGCAACACTATGTTTATATAGTGTTCAGTTACAATTGTGAATTAATCACATATACATTCAATATTGAATCGAACTTCTGAATAAGCCTTTCTATTGTGTTATAAATTTTATATATACATGTTTAAGTTTATCGCCAGTCTATTAACTAACATTAAATTGATATTATAACATATTAACTAATTATTATGATATGGTTTTATCTATTTCAGCTCCTGTTGAGTTACCTTAATCTCTTTGTCAGACAATTCTCAGAAACGAATTGGAATATTTGGTTTATTTATGCACTACGAAAGAAAAGCTGTTGAATTTATCTCTTTGACTAGCAATATATGAAAATAGATAGAGAAGGAACCAATTTAGAGCTGTGTTCTATGGAGCTGCTATTCCATACTTGTATATTTGATCATGTGTGGATTAGTATCTCCTTAGGAAATAGTTCACATAATGCAAAAAAAGAATAATTACAATTTTGTCACTTCCTTATAAATTGTGAGTATAAGTTGTAAGCTCTTTAAAACTTCCCATAGACGTTTGTAGTATTTTCGCCAATATATTTAATACCCGATCCTAAACAGTACCTTTGAAGTGAATTTATGATTCTCTATTTACCACTGTGAGCGACCATTCCATTAGCTATGTACGTTCTTCTATCAATCAATTCTTAAAATCAGTTTTAATAATGTGTTAGTCTCATTGCGAAAAATTTGAAGTAATGAACAATTAGTTTCTTTTTCTTTAACCTGAACAATTGTATTAAAGATCCAAAATAGTTCTTTTAAAGTAAATAATATTATTCTTTTGTTATTATTTTGGGTAATCCCAAATATTTACTCTTCCCTAATCTTTAATCTATATTTAGTGTCCTCTTTTATGGAGTATAAAGCTGAAGCCTTATAGAATATGCCATAAAACGATTAAAGGCATTTGAAATGTGGTACTACCGACGTATGTTGAGGGTCTAATATATAAACCACACAAGTAACATAACTATTCTTCAGAGGATAAGAAAAGATAAAGAAATTGTTAACACGATAAAAAAGAGAAAATTTGCTTACTTTGGTCACACCATGCGTAATGATAAATACTGACTTCTGTAGTTGATGAAACAAAGCAAAATTAAGGGTAGGAGAGCCCCTGGACGTAGAGGTATCTCCTGGCTGGCCAATCTTAGGAAAGTAAACTGATCTAACGTTAACTGATCTATTTCGAGCTGCTGTAAATAAAATAAGATGGGTCAATATGGTAGCCAACATCTCTAGAAGATAGGCACATTTAGAAGAAGATCAATCTACGCACGTTTTTCTGTTAATTATTTCTTGGGATCACTTATCTGAACCTGTTGGTTCCTCATGCAGCATTTAAACTAAGGAAAAATTCGTTGCATTTTTTTCTTTAATTCAGAAAATTGTTGTAGGGTAAAGAATGAGGTAGCTGGTTCGATGATTTAAAAGTAAATATTTGAAAAATTATAGTCCCACCTTCCTACATTTGGTAGATAAAAAATAAATAAAACCTCGAAGGACCAGCGACCAATAGGTCGCAAAATTGCGGATTAGTAATAATATAGTGGATAGTAAAGTTAAAAGTAGAATAATTAAAATAAGAATTAAGCTAGAAATATTTTTATTGTATTGTTTACATGAATAAATAGTAGTATCGGGATTGCCAACAAATCACCCTTTTTAATAATAATAAAAACATAAATGTTCATATAAAATGTTCTTAAACCGCACAACTGTTTATAATAATTGTTCTTAAAGCTAAATACATGCGATTTATAGAACAAGAAAGTTTATAGTTTGTTGAATATCCGGCAACCCTGTAATTTGTCGGACCGGCATTTATGAAATGTTGGCACATAAACTGTCGATTTTCTTCTGTATGAAAGAATAATTTCAGGTACTTACATATTAGATGCACAGACACTGAATTTACTATAGTTAATTATTTAATAAAATAAGTTACACTTGAAAACTGCTTCTATTAAAGAAGCGTGAGAGGAACTATTACTTGCTTCTATTTGAGAAGCTGTAACAATACGACCGTTAATAGTCTAACACTTCGAACGTTAGCAAAATCTCTCAAATAATGAAACCGAATCCCTACATAGCTACTAATTCGCCGCCGTAAAAGTAGGCAACTTATAATACAATTTAATATATCGATTTACAATAGAATCGATTTCCTTGTCATTAAAGGGACAACGAATACTGGCCAGGGGCCATGTTCATTTTATAACAGAACTTCAAGAAGTAATGAGTTAAGTTATCACGGCAGGCAGAACTTAGGAGAGTGGAAAATTTTTTAAGTTATTTATGGGTTTTTGGAAATGTGAAATTTGAGTTTGAATAAGTATTTAGTTTATGTATCGTTTTATTTAGAAAGTTACGTTGTTTTATGGGAAAATCACTCCGAGGTTCTGGTAAGTACTGTCAATACACGTACATCTTCCATTTAAACTTGCCAGTTCTCAATCATTTAAATCTTCTCACCTTATTAGACCTATCCAAAAATCATTCTTATTTTTTTTATATACATATATAAGTAAATTCCAGCATGGAAATATTAAATATTTCAGTCAAGGTCCCTTAATGACCAATATATTCCAGTTTTTGTCATGTGAACAAAAACTATAAGTATATGAAGACAGAATAAAAAGATTTTTTTTTCTGTTCTTTTATAGCCTGCCGTCTCCAATCATTAGACCTATCTTTGTATTTTTTTTTGGGAGAAGAATATTTTTAATTTTGGATTTGGGAAGAAGACTTTATTTTGGGAAGAATTTTAGTTTGATTTTCAGGTTGCTCTACCGTCCTTGGCAGATAGAAAGAACATGGGCTAATCCATCGTAGAGCCCATCCACTACCTGGACCCTGGACAGCGGATTAGGGAACTGCCTTTCCATCAAAAGGGTTACTAAGGACATTTACTTTCTAGTTAAAGCTGTTAATAATTCAAATTTCATTTTTTTTTTATATTACATATTATATCCTCGGATACTTAGGCCTTCAGCCCAAGTGGGTTACGAAACAGATTTGTGCACAATCCCTAGTTAGTACCCTCAACTCTTTGAATCCTTTCAATTGCTTTAATTTTGTTATTCCTTATTTATCCACAAGGAATCTACGTTCCTGTATTTGGCTGTATACCATATATTAAAAAAATTTATTAAAATCCTTTGTAAAAGGTATATATTTTCAAAAACCCAAACGGGCTGTGTTAGACAAAACGTTTTCGGAATCCATTATTCCATCATAGGTGTCTAGGAGTACATGAATGTAGCCACTAAATACATGGGTAAAAACCCGTTAACAAATAATTAGTTACAATTGTTTTACATTATATTTTATAAATTATTAGGATGTTAAAGTTACCGTTGGATTAGCCAAAAAAGAATAATTATAATCTTGTCACTTCCTTATAAATTGTGAGTATTATTTGTAAGCTATTTCAAACTTCCTATAGATATTTGTAGTATTTTCGCCAATATATTTATTACCCGATCTAAAACAGTATCTTTAAAGTAAATTTATGATTCTCTATTTACCTCGGTGAGCTACCATTCGATTACCTATGTACGTTCTTCAATTCAATCAATCAATTCTTAAAATCAGTTTTTATAATGTGTTACTCTCTTTGTGGAAAATTTGAAGTAATGCACAATTAGTTTCTTTTTCTTTAACCTGAACAATTGTATTAAGGATCTAAAACAGAACTTTTAAAGTAAATACATGATTGTTTTTTTATTTATTTGGGTCATCCCAATCTTTTCTCTTCTCTAAACTTTAATCTATATTTAGTGCAATCTTTTATGGAGTACAAAGCTGAAGCTTTACAGGAGATGCCATAAAACGATTAGAGGCATTTTAAATGTGGTGCTATCGATTTATGTTGAGGGTCTCATATATAAACCACACAAGTAACATAACTATTCTCTAAAATATAAAAAAAGACAAAGAAATTGTTAACACCATAAAAAAGAGAAAATTGGCTTACTTTGGCCACACCATGCGTAATGATAAAGACCGACTTCTGTAGTTGATGCTACAAAGCAAAATTAAGTGTAGGAAAGGCCCTGGACGGAGACGTATCTTCTGGCTGGCCAATCTTAGAAAGTGGACTGGTCTAACTTCAACTAATCAATTTCGAGCTGAGCTGGTGTGAATAAAATATGATGGGGCAATGTGGTCGCCAACATCTCTAGAAGATAGGCACATATAGAAGAAAATCAATTTGGGAACGTACCTTTATCTGTTAATTATTTCTTGAGATCACTTTTCTGAACCTGTTGGTTCCGCATGTAGCATTTAAACTTTAAAAAAATTCGTTGCATTTTTTTCTTTATTTCAGAAAATAGTGTTGGGGACAGAAATCCTACACCAATTTGAAATTGTTCTCTATAAGGTAAGCAGTCTAATCGCGTATGTCGAAGCCAATTGCTTTAACATGCCTTGTAAAAAGTAATTTACATAACGCAAATCAATGATTAGTTGTCATCGTATCTTTAATAGTTAAATTGTGGACAACACATTCCGAGACTGTTTTCTTTTGGCATGTGAAAGCAACATTATGTTTATATGGTGTTCAGCTACAATTGTGAATTAATCACATATGTATTTAACAACGAATCGAACTTATGGATAAGCGTTTCTATTGTATAATAAACTTTTAATATACATGTTTAATTTTATCGATAATCTATTAACTAACATTATATTAATATTATAACGTATTAACGAATAATATGATATGGTATTATCTATTTTAGCTACTGTTGAGTGACCTAAATCCCTTTGTCAGACAATTCTCGGGAACGAATTGGAATATTTGGGTTATTTATGCACCACGAAAAAAAAGCTGTTGTATTTATCTCTTTGGCTAGGAATATATGAAAATGGATAGAGAAGGAACCAATTTAGAGCTGTGTTCTATGGAGCTGCTATTCCAGACATGTATATCTGATCATGTGCGGAATAGTATCTCCTTAGAAAATAGTTCACATATTGCAAAAAAATGAATAATTATAATTTGGTCACTTCTTTATAAATTGTGAGTATTATTTGTAAGCTATTTCAAACTTCCTATAGATATTTGTAATATTTTCGACAACATATTTAATACACGATCAAAAACAGTAACTTTGAAGTAAATTTATGATTCTCATTTTACCACTGTGAGCTACCATTTGATTAGCTACGTTTTTCTATCAATCAATTCTTAAAATCAGTTTTTATAATATGTTACTCCCTTTGCGGAAAATTGAAAGTAATGAACAATTAGTTTCTTTTTCTTTAACCTGAACAATTGTGAAGGATCCAAAGCAGTACTTTTAAAGTAAATATATTATTCTTTTTTATTTATTTGTGTCCTCCGAATCTTTTCTCTTCTCTAACCTTTAAACTATATTTAGTGTCCTTCTCTATCGAGTAGAAAGCTGGAGCCTTACAGAAGATGCCATAAAACGATTGGAGTTATTTGAGATGTGGTGCTACCGACGTATGTTGAGGTTCTCATATATAAACCACACAAGTAACGTAACTATTCTCCAGAGGATAAGAAAAGATAAAGAAATTGTTAACGCCATAAAAAACAGAAAATTGGCTTATTTCGGCCACATCATGATAAATACCGACTTCTGGTTTTAATAGGGATGTTCACTAATTTTTAAATATAGTTAAATTCATTTAAATTCAATAGATTATGAAATATATAAAAATATAGTAAACATGAAATTGTTTAAAAATATATATTTTTTAAGATACATCAATTCTTAATTTTAATTTTGATGGAGGCTAGAAAAACGGCTCCTCGCAGCGAGGCTACGGTGTGTGACGTCAGCAGTCTTATCGACAACTTGTTCTGTATACGTATTTACGAAGTGTAACCAGTTCTTTAAGTATTTATACAGTGATAATGAAGCCAAATAAGTGGTGTTTGCTACAAAGAGAGGGAAAAACTAGAAAAGGCAGTTATTATGCAAGTTAGAAAAAAAAATAAATGCAAATATCTGTATCTCGGAAGAAATCAACACTGTTCATTTTTAAAACTTTACAGGAGAGCAGTTTTAAACTTTTTTTTGACCAAAAACTAATATTGCTGCAGCTATTTATTGAGGTGTCGAAACAATATTTTAATAGAACATTCTGTTTATTGTTATTTACATAATACATTTGTTATAATTAAAAACAAATTTGTTCCTGTGTTTTTTAACCCTTTTAACGGACATGGTGTTGTATCCATCTAATAAAGTTATTGTACTGTAAGAATTAGTATGGGGTATTCAATAAAAACTACAATCCTATTTGACTTTTACTGATAAAATTTATTTAACCATACAATTTACCTTTACAAATACAGGTACAAACCACTCAGTCATCCTCAAGTAAGTCTCCTTCTGGATAGTCACTATTAGTATTACTAGTAGGTATGCTTTAAGTTTTCATAAAAATCATGGCAAAATGTAGGAACATATGACAGTAATGCCAATAGATCGTTATACTTTTGTTGTGATATAAGTATTGGACTTTGTGATACCAGTTGCAAATCTTTTGGCAATGTAAGGTGTCGCCTTCGAAACCTAACAAGGTCAATCTCCTGGTTTGCGTCATGAAAATTACTTTTTAAAAACAGAGTTCCAATGCTGTTTTATTTAACTTGCAGTTAAACACAGTTTGACAGAAGAACTTGGTGTTTGTTAATGTCTCTTTTCTATTAATCAAAGGCGTATTTTAAGATGTTTTGACATCATACAAAGACCTTAAATTTTTAAAATCTTCTAGTTCCATATTATGTACGGTATATTTCATTGAGGTTTGTCTGACTAACTGCTGCCAGTCCCAGGGCGTGTAAATAGAAATGTTAAGTTTTTTCTCTTTCTTACTTTTTAAACAAATATTAATACTAACAGTTTTATTCTGGCCATAACATTTGTAAGACCATAGTATGATTTTTTCTATGTTACTGTCAGGAATGACGGTATCTGCCCATTTTAGTAATGCAGATCTTATTTCATTTCCACTACGAATAGTTTATCAGAACTTTTGTCTATATCAGACTGATCTTCGTTATCAAAACTCAAGGCATCTTTAATAATATGCTCTTCATTTAAAACATCATTGCTTGGTGTATTATTTGATTCTGAAATTAAACAAGGCGTATAATATTGGTTTTAAAAGATTTAATAATATTGCTAGTCTAAGGTTGGTATCAAATCACTACATTACCCTTTTGAGGTTATGCTTTTTAATAATTTCAGAATAATGAGCAAAAAGGTAGATTAATTAAAAATTACCTGTAAATGCAGTAGAAGAATTCGCAGAACTTTTTAGTAGGTACTTCAAGAATCTTTCTCCTACGAGAATTATGGTTCATTGTTCTTATTATTAGTAACAAACCACTGTAAACACACCATAAATGGCAAAAGTATTATTAGATCACTAACAGTCTACCTCTCATCATAGAGATATGCGCGGCGATAATTCACATGCTTAGAGGGACAAAACATTAAGTCCATATGGTGTTTTATCCCTCTAAGTAAAAATGGCCTTGGTGTTCTTTTAAAGGTCAGTTTCTTTATCAGCAAATGGTTTAGGACCTAGTGCTCTATTCCTTTAAATAAAGTTATAAAAGTTAATTATTAGTCTGTAAAAGTGTCAAAATTGAAAAAATTTACATGGTGTTGTATCCCTCCGAGGTACAGATATAAAAACCTGTGGTTTTGACAATTTTAAGTGAATATGGTGTTAAATTGTTTGGAACTGTAATAAAAATCTTCTCAGAATTGTTTTTAGATGTATTTAGACACCCAGGAACAAAACGCCACTTATTTGGCTTCATTATCGGTGATTAAATACTTAAAGAACAGGTCACACTTCGTAAATACGTATACAAAACAAGTTGTCGATACGACTGCTGACGTCACACACCGTAGCCTCGCTACGAGGAGCCGTTTTTCTAGCCTCCATCAGAATTGAAATTAAGAATTGATTTATCTTAAGAAATATATATTTTTAAACAATTTTATGTTTGCTATGTTTTTATATATGTTATAACCTATTGAATTTAACAATATTTAAAAATTAGTGAACATCCCTATTTTACAAGGCAAAATTGAGGGTAGGAGGGGCCTGGACGTAGAAGTATCTCCTGGCTCGCCAATCTTAGGAAGTGAACTGGTCTAACGAGTTACAATACAATGACCACTACCGTATAGTGAATTCTACCACTTGGATTCAACACGGGGCTACCGCTTGAATATTCTGGACTGAATTGCGACGTATTGGACAGCAAGATAGGCAATTATAAAATTATAAAACACCATGTAAAAATTAATATTTTTCAGTCTGATTTTTGTTTATTGTATTGTTACTAAAATCTTTGTAAGTCCAAAATAAAAGTTTTAATTGTGAGTTTAGTTTTTAAAAAAGTGTTTTTCCCAAGAACATTCATATTTGGCGCCGAGTTGGTACGGAAGTGGAAGAGTCTTTATAGATCCTCGTCACTTTTAAGTGTTTGTCCACTGTTCCAAGAACCAGCCCCAGGGAAACCGTTTGCAGAGTTCATCCGAGGGAATTAGAAGTTAGAAACTTTCAGGACCAAAGGAATGCACATTGGCATCTTCTTTATCCTATAAGCGATTTTTATCATTACTTAGAATTAAGAAGATTAAATTTTGAAAGAATTGTTATTAAGTCAGACTCCTCTGAGTTTTTAGATTGAATCAGAGCTAGATTAGAAGATAAATTAAACAAGAATTTGAATAGATTAACAGAGATTAAAATAATTTAAAAATATCTCTTCTAAGTCCTTAGATTTATTTTAGAGTCAGATTCAGAAACTTATTTAAAGACAAATTTGAATAGCTTAATGAAAATACTATATATTAATAAACACAGAGATTAATAGATAGAAAATAAGTAGATAAGGATTGATATATTTATATATTGACTATTGAAAATTTACTACACTGATTTGACTATTGACTAAGTATATATATTGAAAATTTTTAAAAATATGGCAGTTCCACAATTTGACGTTAAAAATTTATGCATTCTTCCAAATTTTGATGGAAATCCAAATGAATTACATGAATTTATACTTTTCTACAATACTTCCAAACCATTATTATGACAGACTTAATGCAGCTAATATATAAAACAAGTTTTTGCTTCATGTTATTATCAGTAAATTAACAGGTAGAACCAAGGAAGTTATATCTGAATATGAATGCGAAAGTTGGAATGAAATAAAAAACGTAATAATTCAAAATTTTGGAAAAAATTGCTTACAAGGGACCTAGTAAATTTAAGACAAGGCTCAACAGAATCTATTATGCATTTTTATGAAAAGATCATGGGACTTATAAGCTGTATTAATAGTTACCTAGAATTACATACCGTAAAAGCCGATATTAAAAGGAGTAAACAAGAATTTTTCCGTTAACAAGCTCTTACAACATACTTTAGCACGCTTACGAGAACCAACGGGCTCTGTTATCAGAGCAATGAGATCAGGAAGTTTAGCCTTCTTCTTTAAGTTCCATCTTCTATCGAAGATTGGAAATCATCATGGCTATGCGGACTCTGTTGACTGCTGCTCTAAAAAGTTCTGAACTACTGCATTCAAACCATTCCCTTAAGTTTTTAAGCCAGGATATTCTTCGTCTTCCCACATTTCCCTTTCCTCGGATTTTGTCTTGCATAATAAGTTGTAATAATGCGTATTTTTGCCCTCTCATCACATTTCCTAAGTACTCAAGTTTTCGTCTTTTGATAGATATTACTTCCTTCCCATTTCCTATCATTCTAGTTACTTCCACTTATCCATGTTTCTAAGTGTTTATAGTTATTAACACTCTCAATTGCAGTATCTTCAATAGTCAATTGGATATTTGCATGTGCAGATTTAGTCATGATCATGCATTTAGTTTTCTTTAAATTTATCTTGAGTCCGTACTCATGACAGCGTTCATTAAGGCTTTACATTACGTTCTGTAAATCATTGTTGTTATCCGTCATTATTACTGTATCGTCTACAAAAACTTCTCCATTGATAGATATATCTTTTATTGAGTCTGAGAGCGCTTTTTGAAATACCGCTTCACTGTAGACATTGATAAGTAGTGGGGACAACACGCAACCCTGGCGGACTCCTCTCTGTATTTTGATATTTTTGGTGTACTGGTTGCCCACTCTTACCTTGGCAGTTTGATTCCAATATAAGTTAGATATAATTTTCATATCAAGACTGTCAATATTTTTGCTTTTTAAAATATCTACAAGCTTTTTATGTTAAACCTTATCAAATCCCTTTTCAAAGTCCACAAAACATAAGTACATGTCCTGATTTATGTTCAAGCATCTCTGAGCCAACACATTAAAGCCGAACAAAGCATCTCTTGTACTTATACCATTTCTAAAGCCAAAGTGTATGTCACTAATTTCATATTCAAGAGTTTTAACAATTCTGCTGTGAATTATTTTCAAAAATGTTATAAGTGTGTGACTTACTATAGCTATTGTTCCGTGATCTGAGCAAGTTGTTGCACTTGCCTTTTTGAGAATTGCTACAAAGGTCGATTGCAGCCATTGTCTGGAGATTGTGGCAGTCTGATATATTAAATTAAAGAGTTCAACCATTACATCAAAAACATCTTCATCGATGAGTTTTAATAATTCGATTGGCACATCATCTGGTCCAGTAGCGTTACCCTATTTTGTGTTTTGATGGCATAGATGACTTCTTCTTTTAATATTTTTAGCCACGGCATAATACGTAACGGAAGAAAATAATATTCGATACCTTCAAAAAAATCAAATAAGTCAACCTTTAACGTCAGGAAGAAGCGAAATTTATCCGGAACGCCGATCTCAGACACAGCAGATGCCTGTACTTATCTAGAAATCATTGTATTAATAGCCAAATTTTACGCCTCCGCAATGGCAGCAACTAATGAGACAATTCTATCCACAGAATCAGTTTCAGCAACCACATCGGCAAAAAAACTTTAACCAATTTAGACAATATTCAAACTCTTCAGCATTCAGAACCCAGAACCAGTCAAATGTATGGGTACCTAAATCTGAACAGTCAAAACAGCCTGGACCAAGACCTATGAGCGAAATAACAGAAACCACAACCAAAGGCCGTTAAAATTTTACACCAGATTACCAAGCACAACCAAAATTCACCGTAGAAGAACTTTACAATATACAATGCCACGGAGACGAACAAGAAGAGAATGCCAACTACAACGATTACTACGAACCTGAATAGGATAATTTTCTATAATTTACATAGGAAAATTAACCAACTGAATACGAGAAAACGTAAATTTCCGAGAGGACCCACCAGAAGCAATCGAAACGTAATTGAACTTCATTCATTTCTAGACAAGAAGGAGCTACCCAATATTAAAATTTCTAGGCCTTATTTACGACTTTTTATCGATACAGGATCCACAAAGTCATTACTTAATCCAATAATAGCTTCTTTATATTTTCCAAGTTTCATAAAACATTAAACCTTTGTCGTCACATCAATTTTTCAAAATTATTCCCAAAAATATTGTGCCGAAATTCCTTCATTTTCAGAACTTAATTCTGACAGCAGAATGACATTTTATCTCTTTAAGTTTTACAAACCTTTTGATGGTCTTATTGGCTTCGACAATCTAAAACTCTTCGAAACTCAATTAAACTTTCCCAAATCGCTTCTAGTTACAAAAGATTCTACAATCCCCATTAAATATTACGAAACAAATAAAACATAATTTTATTCCATTCATTTGGAAGCAAATTCTATTAGCCAAATCAAAATTCCTGTCAAAGAAGAAAAAGAAACCATCATTATTCCAACCCAAAACGTGCAAGGCGTCGTAGTATGAGAAGCTCTTACTAACGCCGAGAACCACCTTGCCTAGACCGAAATTGCCAACTTCACGTCAGACCCCATTAACTTCTCTTATGGAACCAGTTGAAAGCAAGAAAATAGACATTCAAGATTTCCATATATAATCCATGGAAACAACCTCCAGACCAGACTACAGACAAGATATCGACTACTTAGTTAAAACCGAACATCTTAACGAAGAAGAAGAGAAACAAGTTCGCCACCTATGCCGAAAATTCTCCGATATATTTCACCAACCAGACACTCCTCTTAGCTTTACTATTTACGAATTTAAATACCACTTCAGAACCAAAGACGAAGAGCCTGTATAGGTATACGAAATAATACCGGTATCCGTATGTGCACAAGGAAAAAGTAAAGAAACAAATCTCTTGAATATTAGAGCAAGTGATCATTCGACCAAACCAATTGCCACGGTCTTCGCGCATTTGATTCGTGGCAAAGAAACCAGATTAATCCGGTAAAATAAAGTGGAGGATAGTGGTAGATTATAGAAAGATCAACGAGAAGACGATTGACTATTCGAGCCTTCGCAAAAATCACAAAACCTCTAACAAGATGCTTAAAAAAAGATGCAAAGATCGAACATATACGCGAATTCGTAGAATGCTTTAAAATGTGCAGGAAATTATTAATGAATGAGCCATTATTACAATATCCAGATTTTTTCAAACCGTTTAACCTCACAACAGATGCCAGCAACTTCGCTATCGGAGCAGTATCTTCCCAAGGACCGGTTGGCACTGATAAACCAATTGCCTTTGCTTTCAGGACACTAAATGAAACCGAAACCAAGTACTTCACAATAGAAAAGCTAATGTTAGCAATGGTGTGGACAATTAAGTATTTCCGACCCTACCTATTTGAAAGAAAATTTCAAATACTTTCAGATCACCGCCCCTTGCAATATTCATTTTCCCCAAAGAAACCCAACTCCAAACTAGTACGTTGGAGATTAAAATTACAAGAATTTGACTACAAATTAAAGTACTTTTGTAACGATTTTAAAAATCAATGAGCCACACATTAAAAACCTTTTTTAAAATCATACATAACAGAATCCACATGAAATTAGAACAAGAAAAGTGATTCACAGATGGGTTTTAGAAAGGGTCTAGGAACTAGAGAAGCATTATTCGGAGTCAATGTTCTGACACAACGATGTCTGGATATGAATCAGGACATATATGCTTGCTTCATAGATTTTAAAAAAGCATTTGACAGAGTTCAACATCAAAAGCTTTTGAGTATTCTTAAGGCCAAAAACGAAGAAAAGGAGTCGAAGGAGAACTGACAGAGGAAGTAAGTATACTTAGAAGAATTCGACAAGGGTGCATACTTTCACCACTCTTATTCAACGTCTACAGTGAAGTGATATTTCAAAAAGCTTTATTGGATATTGTGGAAGGTATTTTGGTCAACAGAAAAAGCATTAATAATATTAGATATGCGGACGATACGGTCATATTTTTGCAAGTGACATGGAAGATTTACAGTACATAATACAACATGTATACAATGCATGTGAAAGATACGGACTGCAAATGAATCTCAAGAAGACGAAATCAATGATATTCTAAAAAAAAAACACAAAATGTAGATAACCTAATCATCAATAATACAACGATCGAAAGAGTAACAACATTTAAATATTTAGGAACGTGGCTAACCGAAGATGGAGATCAAACAAAAGAAATCAGATCCAGAATAGAAATGGCAAGAAACATGTTCATAAAATTGAAGAACTTACTTTGTAACCGTAATCTTAATCAAGAGATCCACACAAGAATGCTACGTTGTTACGTTTTTTCTACTTTACTATACGGCATGGAAGCGTGGACAATAAAACAGTCTGAAATCAAAAAATTAAACTCCTTTGAGATGTGGTGCTACAGGAGAATCCACAGAATAACGTGGACTGAAAAAGTAACTAATATAAAGGTGTTACAAAGAATAAAGAAATAATGTGAAGTCAAAAAAACTGTTAAAATTAGAAAAATTTAATATCTGGGTCATATAATGAGGGGCTAGAAGTACTTATTACTTAGTTAATTATGCAAGGGCAGATACAAGGGTAGAGAAACCCCTGGACGACGCAAAATATCCTGGCTACGAAATTTGAGAGAGTGGTTTGATTGCAGCTCATTAGAATTATTCAGAAGCGCGGCGAATAAAATTAAAATAGCGATGATGATTTCCAACCTCCGATAGGAGAAGGAACCTGAAGAAGAAGAAGACAACAAAGCAATTTACAAAAAAGGAAAGCTAATACAAATGCAGACACACTGTCTCGAATCGAAATACACACAAAGGAAACTAAGGACATCGATTCACAAATTAAGGAATTCTTTGATGATTTAGTAGACATGGAAGACGATGGATGGTCAGCGACTAATAATCCAGATACAGATCAAATTATTGACGAGATTGTAGAAGAAAAAGCAACATAATTAATTGCAGAAAACATCCCAGAAGACACTATTGAAAACGAAGATCAAAACATCCCAGAAGACACTGTTGAAAACGAAGATCAAAACATGGATGAAGACGGAAATGAAACAATACATACAGCAGTAGAAAACCCAATTCTTGGTATACCTATTTCGGAAAAACCACTTAACTTCTTCTTCTTCTTCAAGTGCCATCTTCGTTCCGAAGGTTGGCGATCATCAGGGCTATACGTATTTTCGAAACTGCTGACCGAAACAATTCGTTGCTGCTACAGCTATACCATTCCCGTAGATTCTTTAGCCAGGAGTTTCGTCTTCTTCCTATGGACCTTTTTCCTGCTATTTTCCCTTGCATAATTATTCGAAGCAGGTCATATCTTTCGCCTCTTGTAGTGTGTCCCAAGTATTGCAGTTTTCGTTTTTTGATCGTAAATATGACTTCCTTCTCTTTATTCATTCTTCTCAAGACCTCGACATTTGTGACTCTCTCGGTCCATGATATTCTCAGGATTCTGCGATACATCCACAGTTCAAATGCCTCTAATTTTTTGGTATCAATCTTTTTCAACGTCCATGACTCCATTCCGTAGAACAGCACAGAAAGTACGTAACATCTCATCAGGCGAAGTTTCATTTCAAGGCTCAAATCTCTTCCGCAGAACACTCTCTTCATTTTAGTGAATATGGATCTGGCTTTTTCTATTCTTATTTTGATTTCTGCAGAGCTATCGTTGTCTTCGTTTATAAAAGTGCCTAAATATTTGTATTTGCTAACTCGATCGATAATTTCATTGTGTAAATATAAATTTTTTTATATTTACACAATATTATTATTATATATTATATTAAATATTATATTATTATATTTACACGACACGGCAACGTTGTACTAAGCAGATAAAAGTAAATATATTTTTCTCCTACTAAAATCCCAAATATTGCGATTAGTAGCGAAAAATAATTTACGGTTTGTTTACATATGTGAATTTAAAAAGGCTTCGTAATACCACAGTGAGAAATTTCTGGAAAAAAACTCGCTTTCGGTAAAAACTAGTGTTTGAAGTGATAAAAGTAAGTAAGGTTATTTACAATTCGAAACAGTCATACTGGAGGAACTCTGGCCGTTAGCTTTGCGACGTTGCCAAAGTTAAAAATAGTTCTGTAAACTGAGGACTGATAGGAACTGCATTTCTGAGCGGTTGAAGCGAATCTAGTTCCTTTCGCGGTCCTTAGAAACAGATATGATGTACACGGATAGTGATGATAACGCGTCAGAAGGCAAGAAGAGAAAAGATAGAGAGTCAACTTCACCTTTCCTGCAGAGCAAAAAAACTGCCAGAACTCCAAGCAAAATAAAACCAAAGGAAGAAGATTCAGAGGATTTGGACGACGTTATAAGCATGTTCAAGAAGATGATGGAAGAACTGAAAGAAATCAGGAATGAAAATAAGGAATATAGAGAAGAGATGATAGCGCTGAAAAAAGAAAATATAAAGATAAATCAAGAATTGGAAGAAACACAAAACAAATTAACCCAGGTTGAAAACAAAGTAGAAAGAATTGAAAAACAGATGAAAAGAAATAACATAGTAATTACGGGTCTACCAATAAACGCAACAGATGAAACACACTTAAAAAATAACGTAAAAGATTTTATACAAAAGCACCTAAAAGAGGATGTCGAAATAGAATCTGCAATGAAGTTAAAGAACAATATATGTCTGGTACAAATGAAGGATTATGGCGAAAAAATTAAGGTAATGAAAGAAAAAAGCAAACTCAGATTTCTTACTGGAGAAAAGATCTTCATCAACGATGACATGACCGAAAAAGAAAGACACATGAGGAAGGAAATCGTAAATAAAAGCAAGGAATTAAGAGCTGAAGGTAGAAATGTAAAGATAGGGTACAGAAAACTAACTGTGGATGGTATAAATTGGGTATGGGCCGGAAATGGTACTTTCAAACGAGAAAAATCTAGAAATATGGACCCAAAAAACGGCATATAGTAGTGGAAAAAGGAAAAGATGGCCCATTATGCCAACGAACCCTAGCGATGAACAGGAAAATGAGTTTGAACATAAATAGCAAAATAAAAAATAAGAATATGTACCTAAATATTGCGACATGGAATGTTCGAGGAGTATACGAGGAGGGAGCATTAATTAACCTAATAGAAGAACTAAAAAAATATAAAATACACATCTTAGCACTACAGGAAACACATTTAACTGGAAACAACGTCGAAAAGATTGGCCCATACACGTTTTATACAAGTGGAGGCAATAATAGGAATTTTGGAGTGGGTTCTCTGGTACATGAAGACGTGGAGCAGGTAAAACGATTCGTAGTAAAATCTGACAGAATGTGTGCAATTAGAATTAAAGGAAAAAATAACATGATATCGTTGATAAATATACATGCTCCAACAGAAGAAAAAGAAGAAGAAGTGAAAGATGAATTCTATGAAGAATTAGAGTCATTGTGTGAAGAAATGCCCAGACAAGACACTAAAATTATTATAGGCGACGCCAATGCAAAGGTCGGAAGAGAAGATATATATAAAAACATAACAGGGGGTGAAAGTAAACATTTGAATACAAATGATAATGGACAGAGATTAATCACATTCGCAATTGAAAACAGGATGAAGATAATGAGTACCCATTTTAGGAGAAAAAATATATATAAAGGAACGTGGAAAATTCCGGGGTCAAATGGAACTAATCAAATAGACCACATCTTAATACAAGAGAAGTTTGCGAATTTAATAACAAATGTGAAAACGTGCAGAGGGGCTGACGTAGACTCAGATCATTTTTTGGTTAGAATTAATATGAGAGAAGCAATAATTAAAAGGCATAAACGGAAAAAGAAAGTGCAACGTAAATTTAACTTTGAAAAACTGCGAAAATTTGAGGTAAAGCAGGACTATCAAAAGGATATACAAGAAACCTACGCTAAACAAGATAGTACTACTGTGAGTAACATACAACAGAAGTTCTTGAAAATGACAAACACTATAAAGGAAGCTACGTCGAAGAACATACCAAGAGCAAAAAGATTTAGAAAAAACCACTGGTTCAATGACGAATGCAGAACAGAGTTAAAAAAAAGATCAGATTTGAGATTAAAAAGTTTACGTTCGCAAAAACAAGACGACCTAGAAAGGTATGCCGTACAACGAAAAAAAGTAAAGAGAATCCTAAGGGAGCGGAAACGAAAGTATATGGAGAATAAAATTAAGCGCATTGAAGAAAATTACAAGAAAAATGAAATAAAAAATTTTTATAAAGAAGTAAAATACATTAAAACTGAGTACCAGGGAAGAACGATGCATGTAAAAGATAAGCAAGGAAACCTGATAGTGGATGAAGACCAAATATGTGAAAGGTGGAAAGAATATTTCGAAGAGATACTAAATGACGAAGTGACTACTGAAGAAAATTGTTATGTTCCTAGACCTCAAATAGTAATAGAAGAAATACCAAAGCCCACAAGAGAAGAAATTGAAGAAATAATAAAAGATATGAAAAACCAAAAAAGTCCCGGGGAGAGCGGCATTGTGGCAGAGAACATAAAATATGGAGGAGAGGTCTTAATAAACAAACTTGGTGAGCTAATACTAGAAGTATGGGATGCCGAAGAAATGCCTCAAGAATGGAATAAGTCGATTATAGTTCCTATACACAAAAAGGGAGATAGAACTGAATGCACAAACTATAGAGGAATATCCTTATTAGAAGTAATGTATAAAGTACTCGCCATACTAATTAAAAAACGATTAGAAATATATATAGAGAAGAATCTAGGAGAATACCAGGGAGGATTTCGGAAAGGAAGATCAACAACCGATCAAATTTTTATGCTAAAACAAATCCTGACCAATTGCTATGAATACAACATTTCAGCACAAGTACTTTTTATTGATTACAAAGCTGCCTACGATACAATAAACAGAAACAAGTTAATAGAAACACTAAAAGAATTCCAAGTGCCAGAAAAAATAATAAGATTGGTAAAAATGACAATTAGACAAACCATTTGTGCTGTGAGATGCAACGGTACAGTCTCAGAAGAATTCGAAGTGAAAAAAGGTGTTCGCCAAGGAGACCCGTTATCTACATTGCTATTCAATATAGTTCTAGAAAAAATTGTAAGGATTAGTGGGATAAATAGGTCCGGTACTATTTTATACAAGGAGCACCAATGCTTAGCATACGCTGATGATGTGGTTCTCATTGCAAGAAATGGAAAAGAACTATCAAATATAACAAAAAGACTGATTCGGGAAAGCTCTAAAATGGGACTGAAAGTTAATATTAATAAATCGAAGTACATGGAGATCTCGAGCAAAAAAGGAATAAGCACCAGGAGATCCTTTAAATTGGAGGTGGAGAATGGATCAGTTGTAGAATTCGAGAAGGTGGATGAATATATGTACTTAGGTACTCTTATTGATCAGACATGTAAAGAAGAAACTGAAATCAACCTGAGACTGACCAAGAGCAACAGGTGTGCTGGAGCCATGAGCAAAATAATTAAGGCCAAAGATATATCTCGTAATACAAAAATAAGAGTATACAAAACTATAATTAGACCCACAATGCTATACGCTGCCGAGACATGGACTATGAACAAAACCGTACAGAACACATTGGAAGCATGGGAAAGAAAGATACTTCGCAGAATATTTGGTGGAAAAGTAGTAGAAGGAGAATGGAGAAGACGAACTAATGCAGAAGTGTATCAGTTGTATGCTAACCCTACAATAACAAATGTGGTGAAAAAACGTAGACTAGAATGGCTCGGCCATCTAGAAAGAATGCAAGGTAATAGACTAGTCAAGAATATTGCTTGGAGAGTACCTGAGGGCAAAAAAAAGAGAGGAAGACCAAGAAAGAAATGGAGAGATGCAGTGATGGAAGATGTCAGAGAGATGGGAATCAGAGATTGGAAGCTGTTAGCTAAGAATAGAAAACGATGGAAATTATCCATCCAGCAATGGGCCTAAAAGGCCTGTTAACGCTGTACATACATACAAATATAAATTTTGGACATTTTGTGTTGATTTCGATATTACCATAAATTTAGTTTTCTTTATGTTCAAAGATAGTCCATATTTTTCGCTGCAGTCTGCTATCTTATTCACCAATGTCTGTAGCTCTTCAAGTGTTTCTGCGATCAGAACGGTGTCGTCGGCAAATCTCAGATTGTTTAATCTAACACCATTTATTTTAATACCTACGGATTGCTCAGAGAGTGTTCTATTCATTACGTCTTCGGAATAGAGATTAAACAGGGTTGGTGACAGTATACACCCTTGTCTCACACCTCGCTTTATTTCGATTTCTTCAGTGGTATTATTCTCTACTCTCACTACTGCTTTCTGATTGTAGTACATATTTGCTATTAGTCGGATGTCTCGTTTATCTAAATTCTTTTCTGTCAGGAGTCTAATTAGGTGATCATGCCGCACTTTATCAACGGCCTTTTTGTAATCTATGAAACACATGAATACATCTTGATTTATGTCAAGACATCTTTGAGACATAACGTTCAGTGCAAACAACGCCTCTCTTGTTCCAAGTCCATTTCGGAATCTAAACTGGGTATTATTGATGTCCATTTCCAGTTTTCTGTGTACTCTAGAGTGTATAATTTTCAGAAATATTTTCAGTACATGGCTCATCAGACTGATTGTACGGTAGTCACTGCATTGTTTGGCATTTATCTTTTTTGGTATAGTAACAAAGGTGGATAAAAGCCATTCTTGTGGTATTTTTCCTGATGTATAAATGCTATTGAAAAGTTTAACTAAAATGTGAATCGAGTCTTTTTCTATTAGTTTAAGGATTTCCGTTGGTATTTCATCTGGACCTGGGGCTTTACCATTTTTCATTCTTTTTAATGCGTACATTACTTCTTCTTCCGTTATTTCTGGACCTTCGTCTCCTTGTATGTTACTTAGCTCAGATTGTTGTCTATCATCTGCAAAGAGTTCTTCAATATAGTTTTTCCATGTCTTCAACTGTTCTTCTAGTTCTGTTATTATGTTTCCGTTGACATTATACAGGGCACTTGGCTGCTTACGTTTTTGTGTACCTGCAAGTTCTTTCACTTTTTTATGTACATTAAAAATATCATGTTTTGCCTGCAATTGCTTTATTTCTTCACATTTTCTTTTATAAAAATCTTCTTTTGCTATTCTGATTTCTATTTTGATTTCTTTCTGTATTTGTTTATACCTTTGTTCGTTTTTTCCTTTCATTATTCTCCGATTGTCCATGAGAAGAAGGATCTTATCAGTCATCCACCTTTGCTTTATTTTTGGTTTTTCTTTAGTCAGAATTTTCTTCATAGGACCTGTTATCGCCATTTTTACGTTTTGCCATTTTTTATCTATGTTGTTCGTTGGCTGAGATGTTTCTTTTTCATGAAGTTTTTTAAAATTATTATTAATACATTTTTGCAGTTTCTCCTTTACCTCCAGGTTACATAAATGACTGACGTCTATCTGATTTGCTCTTCTTTTCTGCTCCAATCTTTTTAGTTTAATACTCATTTGCGCTATTAGAGGGTTATGGTCTGAAAAGACATCTGCGCCTGGGTAAGCTTTAACGGATTTTAAGGAGTTTCTGTATCGTTCGTTTATCAGTAAAAAATCAATCTGGTTTCGAATTATTCTTTCGCCATTGTCCTGGGGTGATTTCCACGTATAAAGTCTTCTCTTTGGTAAGTTGAAGAATGTATTAGATGCAATCATGTTATTCTCCTGGCAGAATTGAAGTAGTCTGTCACCTCGTTCATTTCTTTTACCGAGTCCGTATTCTCCTACATGTTTTCCACTTTTTCCTTTACCAATTTTTGAGTTAAAATCACCTAGAATTACGGTAATGTCTCGTGGTTTCGTCGATTTTAATACTTGATTGATTTCTTCGTAGAATTGTTCAATTTCGTCCTCGGATTTATCTGCAGTAGGTGCATAGATCTGTATGATATTTAGTTTACTTGTGTTTGTTTGTAATTGCAGAAATAAGAGCCGATCTGATACTGGAGTAAAATTAATGACCGACTGCATCATTGACTTAGATACGAAAACTGCTACGCCGTGTCTGTGTTGGGTACTACTATTTCCGGAGTAATATACCATGCCATTTGTTGTCGAAAAACTGCCAGAATTTGGCCATCTTGCTTCACTAATGCCTAGAATGTCGACATTTAATCTTTGCATTTCTTGTATTATATTATGCATTTTGCCTGGATCATACATACTCCTAACATTCCATGTACCAATTTTTAATACTCTCTTGGGTGTTTTTCTATTTTTTTTAGGAGTGGTATTTAGTACTTCACAGGGATTTTGCTGGTTGACGACCCGGGAGGCCCTGTGGTCTTCGTGTGATATACCTCCCATGCCGGATCCTGGTCTCTGATACCCATGATCAGTGGTTGACGTGGCTTTTTGTTGTACAGTCATGATGATCGTACTAGAGATATCCAATTGGATCCTTAATGCAGTGGTTTCTCCTTGCCTTCTGCATCCTTACGCCGTTGACCATTTACTTGATTCATTCGCCTTTGGTGCCAATTTCTTAGCACCAGGACAAAAGAGTGCCCTTCCACTCACCAACTCATCCGCCCGAAGCCGTTGGTCAGCAAGTGTGGGATTGCTTATACCGGCACCAAACTTAACTTCTACAATAACCAAATTATATTCCAAATCGTCAACTACAATCCACGACCTCCAGCAATCATACAAACCTTTTCGGATAAAAGACGTTATAATATCTAGCTATCGAAAGATCAGTTAAAAGCTGATACCTTAAAAATTTTTAAAGTACACCTCAACCCGAAAAAGAAATATGCAATTTTATTTGAAGCAAAAGAAGACATCTTTGCAAAAATTTGTGATATTTTCAGGAAAACTTTTAAACACAACGCATATGACTTATTTAAATGTAATCTTTTATTGGAAGATGTTAACATAGAAAAACAATAAAAATCAATTATAAAAAACTAGCGTGAAGGAAAAACGAACCTAGCTAAAGGAATAGCTGAAACGGAAAGTCAAATAAAAAAAAAAACGATATTACTAGGCTCATATGAAGAAGGACATAGAAGATATCAAAAGATTTTGCGATATATGTGAAAATAAATACGACAGAGCTCCTCAAACAAAAATTATTGTTACACCGACTCCCACTAAACCACTAAAATAGCTCACATTTATTTATTGCAGGCTAATGGACAGAACTTTCTAACCATAATAGACGCATTTTCGAAGTATATATAAGCCAATTACTATTTAAATGGGAATAAGCCACAATTAAAGGTTAAAATACGTTTATTGACGTTTCAATTTCCACTTCGGAAATCGTTCTCAAAATACGAGAACGATTTCCGAAGTGGAAATTGAAACGTCAATAAACGTATTTTAACCTTTAATTGTGGCTTATTCCCATTTAAATAGTAATTAATTTAAAATGCCACAAGAAAATAGCTTCAGAACAATATATATATATAAGCCTACCCAATAAATGGAGGGAATGCAATCAATGTATTCAACGCCCGAGTAATTTTTATAACACATCGTGGACTTCCAACAATGATAGTAGCCGATAATGGTACGGAATTTAAAAATGAAGTAATACAAGAATTTGTAGATTCTCATAAAATCTCAATCCACTATACGACACCAGAGAATCCGAAATCCAAAGGGATGATTGAGAGATTTCATTCTACATTAATCGAACATTTTCGAATCCAAAGGAACACCATAGCAAAGTTCTCGATAAAAGAACAAATGCTATACGCTTTAATTGGGTACAATAATTCCATACATTCAGCAACGAAGTTAAGACACATTGATATATTAAACGGACATATCGACAAAAATGATCCCTTTGACGTTGACATATAGAAAGTAATACTGGCTAAATTATACAAGGAAGTAAGCCAGCATATACAAGAGAATAAAAATAAAGTCATCGAAACTAGAAACAAATCGAGACAAGGCCCTATTACCTATAAACAAAGCACAAAAATCTATACACGAACAAAAGTTACCAGAAATAAATTACTTCTGCGATATTCCTTAAAAGGTATAAAAAGAAATAACGAAGTGACTGTAAACACATCAAAAGTTACAGTTCACACGAAAAAAACAAAACATCAACCTAAGTCAAAAACTAATTCTGATCCTTCCCCACAGGATCACCCTAACGATGGTAGAGGAAGTGAAGATCAAGGACCTGAAAGACAACCCAGGAATAATTCCCTTCAACCTGGGACAAACAAAGATTCATACTAGTACACACGATTTTATACACTTTTTTAAACGACTACTAATAAAGGAAAAATTGGACAGAATTGAAATTCAATACGATTCAGTGATCACAGCAATTCAAAATGGACTTAGCCATCCATATTTTAGCAGTTTATAAAATTTCGGCCAAGCTCTTAGATACCAATTAAAATCAGCTCGAGGCAAATTCTCAAAAATTTACCTCTATAGCAGAACAAGAAGAGGACTAATTAATGGACTAGGAAGCATTATCAAAGCAATTTCTGGAAATCTGGATCAAGATGACGCAGAAAAATACAACAATGCGATAGAAAATTTACAGACGAATCAGGAAAATCTTATAAATCATCTTAATCGTCACATTAGCTTGATCAAGAAGATTATAAAAGAGTTCAACGAAACTATCACATTATTAACACACAACCACGAAATAATAGCAGAAGAAGTAAATAATATCAGCACGAATCTCAATACAATCATTTTTGACTTCAATCATTATTTGCAAGCAAGGAATATTCTGGACCAATTTAATGATGATGAGTCAATGTGGTCGTCAACATCTCTAGAAGATAGGCACATTTAGAAGAAGATCAATTTGGGCTACGAATGTTTTTCTATTAATTATTTTTTGAGATTACTTTTCTGAACGTGTTGGTTCCTCGTGCAGCATTTAAACTCAAGAAAAATTCGTTGCATTTTTTTCTTTAATTTAGAAAATTGTGTTGGGGACAGAAATCCTACTCCAATTTTAAATTGTTCTCTATAAGTTAGAAGTCTAATCTCGTATATCGAAGCCTATTGCTTTTGCATGCCTGTAAAAAGCACTTTACATAACGCAAATCATGGATTAGTTGTCATCGTATCTTTAATAGTTAAATTGTGGACAGCACATTCTGAGACTGTTTTCTATTGGAATGTGAAAGCAACACTATGTTTATCTACAATTGTGGTTTAATCATATACAAATTTAACATTGAATCGAACTTCTGGATAAGCGTTTCTATTGTGTTATAAACTTTTAATATACATGTTTAACTTTATCGCCAATCTATTAAATAACATTATATTGATATTATAACATATTAACCAATAATATGATATGGTTTTATCTATTTCAGCTACTGTTGCGTTACCTAAATCTCTTTGTCAGACAATTCTCGGGTATTTATCCCTTTGGCTAGGAATATAATGAAAACGGATAGAGAAGGAACTATTTAGAGCTATGTTCTATGAAGCTGCTATTCCATACGTGTATATCTGATAATGTGTGGAATAGTATCTCCTTAGAAAGTAGTTCACATAATGTAAGAAAATGAATAATTATAATTTTGTCACTACTTTATAAATTGAGAGTATTTTTTGTAAGCTATTTCAAACTTCCTATAGATGTTTGTAGTATTTTCACCAATATACTCAATACCCGATCTAAAACAGTCTAAAAGATAGGTACATTTAGAAGAAGATCGATTTGGGCTACGGACATTTTTGTATTAATTATTTGTTAAGATCACTTTTCTGAACCTACTGGTTCCTCCTGCAGCATTGAAGATAAAGAAAAATTCGTTGCATATTTTTCTTTAATTTAGAAAATTTTGTTGGGAACAGAAATGCTACTCCAATTTCGAATTGTTTTCTATAAGGTAAGCAGTCTAATCTCGTATATTAAAGCCAATTGCTTGTAAAAAGCACTTTACTTAACGCACATCAAAGACTAGTTGTCATCGTATCTTTAATAGTTAAACTGTGTACAACACATTCTGAGACTGTTTTCTATTGGCCTGTGAAAGCAACACTATGTTTATATGGTGTTCAGCTACAATTGTGGTTTAATCGCATATTAATTTAACATCGAATAGAACTTCTGGATAAGCGTTTCGATTGTGTTATAAACTTTTAATAAAATATATAATGTTTAATTTTATCGCCAATCTATTAACTAACATTATATTGATATTATAACATACTAAATAATAATATGATATGGTTTTATCTATTTCAGCTACTGTTATGTTACCTAAATCTCTTTGTCAGACAATTCTCGGAAACGAATTTGAATCTTTGGTTTATTTATGCAACACGAAAGAAAAGCTGTTGTATTTATCTCTTTGGATAGGAATATATAAAAATGGATAGAGAAGGAACCAATTTAGAACTGTGTCTTATTGATCTCTATTCCATACATGTATATCTGATCATGGTTGGAATAGTATCTCCTTAGAAAGTAGTTCACATAATAAAAAAAAATTAATAATTATAATTTTGTCACTACTTTATAAATTGAGAGTATTATTTGTAAGCTCTTTCAAACTTCCCATAGATATTTGTAGTATTTTCGCCAATATATTTAATACGCGATCTAAAACAGTACCTTTGAAGTAAATTTATGATTCTTTTTATCCACTGTGAGCTACCATTCGATTACCTACGCTTTTCTATCAATCAAAATGTTTGAAATCAGTTTCGATAATGTGTTACTCCCTTTGCGGAACATTTGAAGTAATCAACAATTCGTTTCTTTTTCTTTGACCTGAACAATTGTGTTAAGGATCTCCAAAACAGTAGTTTTGAAGTAAATATATTATTCTTTTTTTATTAATTTGGGTCTTCCCCAATCTTTACTCTTCTCTTATTTTTAATCTTATGTTTAGTGTCCTCCTCTATGGAGTAGAAAGCTAGAGCCTTACAGAAGATGCCATAAAACGATTATAGGCATTTGAAATGTGATACTACCGACGTTTATTAAGGGTCACATATATATACCACATTAGTAACATAAGTATTCTTCAGAGGATAAGAAAAGACAAAGAAATTGTTAACATCATAAAAAACAGAAAATTGTCTTACTTTACTGCGTAAAGTCTGTTTTAGACTATAACCATTAATTATAAACCACCCATAGATACCTCACTCTTAGGTAAAAACGAATTCAGTGTTAAACTCCGCCCACTTACACCTCTTGGCCCCTCACGCCTAAGTACCACCTGACTGTATGGTGGCGACATTATTGAAATATTTGCCAAGATTGAAAAATAAATTTGAGTTGCCTGTTCCGGCCATGGTCTAGTGCTATAGACGACAATATAAGGATGGCATTCAGCATTTTCACAAATAATATGAAGGTGCTTGTAATTTATATTATTGAATTTCGATTTTACTTCAGAAAAAACTCTAAAAATTGATTAATGAAAACAGTGGAGGTTTTATAAAAATTATTTATTTATCAATACAATACAAAAAATAACAAAATATAAAATACATAATAAAATTAGTAGTGATAAATTATATCTTATTTAAAATACTTTTTTGTAACTTTTCAAACAAATTAATTTCCAGAATTGATGCCAACTAAAATATTTCAAGCTAATATACAGAATTTATTTGAAAATTTAGTTTATTCACTCACGGTAAAATATTGCAAAACCTCCTAATTTTAAAGAATCGCTTGGATTTACTTACATGAAATTTGGCTTACGCCTAGGCAAGATGTCAAAGAAAAAAAGATGATGCTTTTGCACTATGGTTCAGTATCACACCTTCTCAGGAGTGAGAAAGTATAGAAAATATATGTTCAAGATAAGTTCGGAAGTGCCTAAAATCAGTAATTCTAAGCAACTTTTGTTCTATAGAGTTTTTTCACTAAGTCAATACTTTTCGGGTTATTGAAAAATAGGTTCTGATTCGTCAAATTCCATGTTGAATATTTCAACGTGAAATAATAAAAAAATGAAGCACTTTTCGACGAAAACTCATTATAACTTTTTTTAAACTGTTTAATAAAGGTTTATTTTTGTTAAGTTTCTAGTATCAAAAGTAAGCAAGTTTCAGAAAAGCAAAACCTACATTTTTTTACTCTTTGTGATTTTTGATGTCACTAATAAATTGAGTTATTTTGAAAATAAGCATTTTTTTCATAATTAAAAAAAAAATTGTTAAAAAAATATGCCCTTTGAACAAATAAAACTTACAGATCAATATAAATAATACATTAGTAAAGTAATTTGTGAAGCGGTAACGATTAATTTGATTTAAATGCTAATTCGGGGCTGAGTTTTTTTACCAAAAACAGGGACCAACTTTTTTTTTTTTTTTTTTACCGCATCAACCCTTAGGGTTATTCGCGGGTGGTATATCTTTATTTTAGAAAAGTTACATTTAGTATATTATTAAAATTTAACGTAACATCTGGTTTGATACTTTTTAATTTTGCTTCTGTTTGGTTCCATTTTACTTGCCAGATTTTGTTCATGTAAGTTTTTATTAATGTTTTTTGATCTGAAATTGGTATGTTTTGCATAATAGGAATTGTCATGTTATTGATAGTTTCTGTTGCTGCTTTATCAGCTGCTTCCCTACCCTTTATCCCAACATGGGATGGTACCCATAAAAATGTTATGTTTTTACCACATGTTTGGGCATTGTATAGCATGTCTTTTATTAATGCTAAATTGGCATGAGTAGGATACATCTGCTTGACACCATTTAAGGCACTTAGAGAATCTGATATAATAAGAAAGTTTGTATCAATGCTGGTACATTGGTTCAGTGCGTTGAAGATTGCCTGCAGTTCTCCAGTATATATGCTACACTCCTTGGCTAGACGGGTGACAGAGGTGTTGTCTTCAAAAATAGCTGCAGCAGCTACACCATTACTGCTTTTAGAGGCATCAGTAAAAATTAGTTTGAAATCAGGGTATCTGGAGATGGTAGACCGGAATTGTTGTTGTATTTCAGAAGGATTGTGTGAATGTTTGGGATAGTTAAGTAAGGTAAAATCTACCTTTGGTATTTGAACTTTCCAGGGAGGAGACTGGCATCTGTTTGTAGAAGTGGCTCTCAATTGATGTATATCGAATTCAAATCGATTTATTCGTTCATTGAAAGGTAAGTTTCTAGGGCAATAATTTGAGTACAGATTTGGAGGGTTGCTCCTTATTAGGCTTGTTATAAACGGGTTTTCCTTTGCACTGAGATATTTAGTAGCACAACACATTGAAAAATATTGTCTTCTGAGAGTTAATGGCGGTTCTCCTGCTAGGACTTGAAGGCTGCTAATTGGCGTGGTTCTGAAAGCTCCGAAAACTATGCGTAATGCTGTGGATTGGATGATGTCCAGTTTGTTCATTTGAGTTTTAGTAGCAGTTTCGTAGCATATACATCCATAATCTAGTTTGCTTCTAATTAGAGCTTGATATAATCGCAGAAGAATAGTTGTGTCTGCGCCCCATTTGTGATTGGAAAGAACTTTTAGAAGATTTATTCTCTGTTGGCATGATTTAATTAGTTTATTTATGTGCGATGTCCATTTTAGTTGAGAGTCGAATGTCATTCCCAAAAATTTGATTTCGTTGATTGTTATAAGAGTATTTCCGTTAAGTTTTAAATTTAAGTGGTGTTGTGTTTTTCTTTTGTCAAATATTATTACTTTAGTTTTTTCGGTTGAAAATCTCAAGCCTATATCTAAAGACCACCCTTCTAATTTATTTAGTGTATTTTGTAATATTGATGCAGCTGATTTTAGGTTTTTACTTCTCATATATATTACAAGATCATCGGCGTAAAGGTTTGCTTTTACTGGAAGCATAAAATGGTTAGATACGTTGTTGATTGCTATTAAGAATAGCAGGGGGCTTAATACAGATCCTTGAGGGATACCATTTTCCAGTGATTTCTTAGTTGACATGACACCGTTTGTTTTAACTTTTATACTTCTGTTCTCCAGGAAGTTTTTGGCGAAGGCTAGGAATTTACCATCTATTTTCCAACTCTTCATTGTTTTTAAGATGTGATATGTCCACGTGGTGTCAAATGCTTTTGTGATGTCAAAGAAAATTGCTATTAATTTTTGTTTATGTATAAAAGCTTCGTGTATTTCAGATTCTAATGCTATAATGTTATCTATTGTAGACCGTTCTGATCGATACCCACTTTGGATGGATGCAAGGAGATTTTTCTTTTCTAAGTACCATTTTAATCTTTTGCTTAGAATTTTTTCCATTATTTTACAGATGCTACAGGTAAGAGATATTGGTCGATACGAAGAAGATAAGTTTTTTGGTTTATTGTCTTTTAAAAATGGTATTATAATTGCTTCGCGCCAGAGAGATGGAAATTTATGGGTCGAATAAATTTTGTTGTAGATCTCTACTAAAGTAACCTTCGCGCTTATAGGTAGTTTTTCTATGAAAATTGGTGGTATGTCATCAGGTCCAGGTGAGGTATTTTTGAGGTTATTAAGACTTTCATTTAATTCATCAAGTGTTATGGAAGTGTTTAGTGAATCAGCAGTATCTTCTATATTAATTTTTGATGCTTCTGTTCTTTCTTTGTGTTCTAAGAAATTTGGGTGGTACTGCTGATTGCTTGAATACAACTGATAGTGTTCTACTAAAATTTCTGAGATTTCGTGTTTGTCTGAAGTTGTTAGATCATTTGTAGTGATTGTGTCAATATGGTTAAATGTTTTTGAACCTTTTATTTTCCTTATTTTTTGCCATATATCCCTTATGGGCGTAGACGAGTCAATTGACGACACGTAATTGGTCCAGGTCTCTTTTTTTGCTTGTTTTATTAAAAATCTAGATCTGGCCCTTAAAGATCTAAAATTGTTTAAGTTATTAGGTGTGTTAAACTTTTTGTATATATTAAAAGCATGTTTTGTTTGCTTTAAAGCGGATGCGATTTCAGTGTTCCACCAAGGAAGAGGAGCTTTTGTGATATTTTTGGTTTTTCCTATAGAATCTCTGGCTGCGTCTAAAATTATACCATTGAAAGATGATAGAGTAGTGTCTATATTATCTGATATAACGAGATTTGGTATACGTATGCTTACTAAGTTCGAGTATTTTTCCCAATCGGCTGACTTTAATTTCCAAGTTTCATATGGTGTTGTACAGGTTTTTTCATCTTTGTCATGAGTAATTATTATCGGAAAATGATCACTGTCGTATAGGTGGTCCAATGTATTCCACTGTAAAAATGGAGCTAAAGTTGAATCACTGATAGATAAGTCTATGGAGGAAAAAGTGCCATTATGTGCATTGAATCTAGTAGGTGCTCCTGTGTTTAATAAAACTAGTTTTATGTTATTAATTGCTTCTAATAATATTCGTCCATTTTTATCTGTTCTTTGTGATCCCCATGCGATGTTGTGACAGTTTGTGTCACCCAAAATTAATTTTGGAGATGGAATTTGTTTAATTACATTTTGAAGTTCTAATAGAGTAGTTTCGTCAGGATGTGGTAAATATACGTTGCATATGTTGATTTTAAAATGATGTATTACCGAAACTGCTACTGCTTCCAGATTTGTATTTAACGGAATTTCTTGGGATTGGATGGTTGAATGTACAAAAATTCCGACTCCACCACTGGATATTTGCTGTACTGCTCGATTTTTTGTATAGGGCATATAATTTTTTAGTTTTGCTTGATTGTTGGAAAGACGAGTTTCTTGAATGTGGCATCAATGTGGCTATAATAGCCATTCAAGTTCCATTGAAGAATGAATATAATTGGACTATTGAGATAAATCGTAGTCGCTTTCTTCAGTGAGGGAAGATTCATTTGTTGGATTTATTTTCTTTATAATTCTTGTGATATTATTTTTCATGCGTCTATCATTTAATTTTGAGTGAACCATTTTTAATAAGGTGTATAAGCCGTCAAAATCTTCTGTATAGTTTTTAGCTGTGACTTCAGGAAATTTTGATCCTATTGCGTTTATCACGAAGTCGCATAATTCAGAGAAATTTAGCTTATATGAAGGAGATGCTGTCATTAAAATGTTTTCAATTGGTTTTAATGTGGCTTCGACATCTAAAGCCTTTTTCTTTTTTTGTGTGCGGATTTTTTTGGAGTTATGAAAGTTTCGTTTAGGTTTTTAGTTTCTGAGATTTCAGGAGAGGTTGAAATTTGCCTTTTTGCTTGATTGGTTGTTTTACTATTATTGCTGTTAGCTTTAGTTGAAGGTATGCTGTGTACTATAAGCGAATCATTTGTCGTTGGGATATCTGCAGAAATAGGGTTGAAACAGTTGGTTGTATCATCTGAAATATTTGTTGCTGAATTATTCTGATTTATTTCCATGAGTTCGAGTTCTGAGGTATAAGGATCTTTAAGTGTTTCTGTACCAGTTGATGTTGATGTGCAGTTTTCTTCTTTGTGGCCAGTAGTATTACATCTAGAGCAATTTAAACCATCTAGGGATAGGAAGATTCTGTAAGGAGTGTTGTCATAGGTTATTAAGATTGTATTTGGAATTGGTTTGGTGATTATCGGAGAGACAAATATTTGCCGCCTAAAGCTTAAGACATGACTATACTCAGACTCGGGCATGCCAACTTTTAAAAACGTTAATTTGGATACTGCAGTTATTTCTAGTTGTTTCAGTTCTTCTTCTAAAATACTGTTCGGAATGCTGGGGCAGATGTTTGATATTACTAGTCTCCTTGCTGGCGTAATAAGTCTTCGAATTTCTATCTCATTGCCTTGGATGAGTACTATTTTATGGTTGTTTAGTAAGGTATCTACTATGCTAGTATTGTTCAAGTAAATACAAACTCTGTTGTTAGCTATTCGTGATGCAAAGATAACATTTTTTGGTGTGAGTAGAGACCCTATGGCTACTATGTATTCATGTATTTTAATACCTTGGATAGCTGACAGAATAATGGCTTGTTCTTTTGAAGGAAAATTGAAGTTGCTTACTGCATTGGAGTATGTCGATGTTGATGATGTAGTAGGTATACTAATATTTTCAGAATTATCCATTTTTAATTTTTGTTTTCTTCATTTGATAAAATTTTTCTAGAGCCGGTCTTGTATCGGCTAATTAGTTCGACTTGTGGAAGTTGCCAAAAAACCAGAGACTGGATTAATTGATGTGTTGTATTGAATTATGGGTTATGTATAATATTTAATAATATTGAATTTGTATTAAATTGGTAATGTACTCACAGTTTATTTTTTGTGTGAAGAAACTTTGTTGTTTAAATACTCTATTTAGCTAACAATATTTTACGTTTCTTGATTATAAACCACTGAAAAGTTAGTTTTCGTAAGAGCAGATTTTAATCGGCACTTTATCAACTAAACGCAGGGTTGGAATCTCGAATTAAACTTTAAAATGTGGAGAAACTTTAAAATGTGTTACCACACTTTGACAGTTATTTGACACTCCAGGGACCAACTTTATTTTGAGCATAACGCTTACTTTTGATGCTAGAAACTTATTAAAAAACAAAAATGAATATTTTTTTGAAAACTTTAAAAAAGTTGTACTGAGGTTTCCCCAAAAAGTGTACCATTTTTTGGTTATTTCACGTTGAAATATTCACTTTGAAATTTGACAGATATGAACCTATTTTTCGTTGGTTACAACTTTGCTTCTACTGGGTCTAGAGAGTTCATACATATACCATTTTTTTTTTCTTTTTTAGAAGCTATATCTCTGCTGAACACGCTTTTTTTTTGATAAAATACATACTTACTTTTTGAATTATTTGCACAGAACCATTTAAAAATTTGTTTTTTTTTGTGTTAAAAAATGAACATATTTACTCGCAAATAACTCGAAAAGTATTAACTTAGTGAAAAAATTCTATATGACAAAAGTTGCTTGGAATTACTTTTCTTCTTTCGTATGTTTTCTATATATATGCCTTCGATAGGAGAAGGAACTTCAACAAGAAGAAGAGGATATAAATTTTGTTGTGATAGTAACATTGTACTACAAAAAATTGACAATTTATCTATAAATGGCAATACAGAAGTCAATTATATTCTGTGCAAAATAAGAAATTGTATAGAGGTAAACTAAAATCAATATGATCTACTGTTCGATCGCATACTTTTTATATTTAAAAATTTTCTGAGGACTTTCTGGAATTACGTCATCGAGGTTTTAAAAGCAAGTAGTGGCGAGTACCAAATGCAATCGATTTTAATTTTGACAAAATACCACAAATTACCAACGTTAAAAATGAATCATGTAAGTACATATCTTGATAAAATGAGAGGGAATTTCCAACATATAAATAGTTGAGGGCCATCTGCCTAGGAACAATAGGTAAAAGCTGATAAACGGACAGGATTAGAAAGTTTAAAACATCAGTAATTAGATCATATTTCAAAACAAAGTAAACAAGTATATTTGAATGTTACTTCTTTTCAAACTAAGATTGTAAAATTAAAATTTTAGGAAAAAAAATATTTATTATTTCTTTTTCTCAAGAAGTACTTTCATTTTTGACAATATCGAAACATTTTATTATTAAAAGTCGAGAACAATTAAAAACCACGTTCATATTTATATAAAAGTGCTATAAAAATGAAGGTATATTACTCTTTTTTAGCAAACTTGGTATACGACTTGTCCACTGAAAGCCGTGTAGACTGTGAATATTATTTCTCTCTTTCTGATTTTCAAAACCTTTAATTTTTTAAAAATATTCTAAACCTGCTTTTAAGTTTTCAGTTGACTTGCTTAAAGTTGACATTGGCTTTCTGTTTGGATTACTATCACTACAATATTTGTTGTTAAGACCATCAAAAATATTATTTATAATTTTCAAAAATATGGCAGTATGAGGAACCGTTTTGGTGTGTAACTGTCCTACAGCTATTGCTGTTGATATTGCTGAGGCAACTGAGTTGGAAAAAATTTGTACTAGTAACTTTACACGCATTTTTTAAAAATTATTAGGGTTTATATGAACGTCTGTTATTTTCAACAGGCATTGTGCTCATATTGGTTCTATCGATGTTGTATGTGTATTCAATATCTTGCCACGATATTTGTTTAGAATCGGCAAAAAACGTCAACTTTTTGTTAAGAAAATTATTTCTTAAACTCTTTAATAAGTGGGGTGTATCAAACACACTGATATTTCTATTACAGGCTAATCCTTACATGCGCCTAACAGCTTAAATAAAGCTATATTATTAGATGCTTCATCACACACTAACACTTTTGGTATATACCCAATATTTTGTAATTTTGAAACAACTTCAACTACAATGTTTTTTAAGTTGTCGCTATGTATTGGACCAACTATAACAAAATAACAAATCGGAATCTTCCAGTTACGTAACAAGCCGCGCATCATGAAAACCAAACCTGTGTCGGCAAGTTTGTTTGTGCTTCCTAAAGCACCTTAATCTTAAAACCCTTCTATAATATCATCTAATTTATTGTACTCCAATTGTTTTTTCAAAGAAATTTCATCAAACATTAACACACAAATTTTTTCCCACTCGTCCATTGTCTCTGCTTTTTTCTTCAACTTGTCAATTAAGGAAGTATTTAAACCAGTTCTTAATTTTATAACACGCAACCAAGTTTGAATTGTTTTTACTGAAGGTAATATAAAGTTAAGAGATCTAATTAAAAATTTGTAACAACTAGGAGACTTATAATAAATGGCCAGAGTTCTGGCCATTTATTATAAGTTTTCATTATATTATTCTGGCCATTTCAATCTTTTTCATTGTGACTCCATTTTGAACGAGTTTTGTGTGAAAACTGCATATTAACAAAGTGTGCAGGTATTTGCTTTTATTTTCTAACAGTATCTGTAACATCAATTTGGTTTCCGATTTTCTTTTTTTAGTTGTTCTTCTACAAAGCTGACTGTTCTTCTGACGGCACTTCTTCTTTAAAGCATTTACTTATTGAAAACTTTCACTATCTTCATCATCACTACTTACTGAAAGTACAGGACTCTGATCGCTGATTTCTCAAATAATCACTGTTGAAGGTCCTGAATCATCAATCTTCGTATTCCCTGGAATATTGCCTTCACACACAATATCATATTTTGGGTCACTGTCATGATCACTATCTATAGTTGAGGAGTCACTAATATCACCATAATCATCGTTTAAAAAAATTGCTTGTGCCTGTTCACTTGTAATGCGTTTTCCATCAATAACAATTAAATTTATGGTCGTAAAAATATATGAGTATCTGGTATCGTCGGGTCAGAGAATGGACCCTAGACCTACTTAGAGTATATTTATCGACTGGTATTTCACACCTTGATGCGTGTGTATGATTTTGGAGAACTCCTAAAAGATGCCGTTATCTGACGCTTGTGCGAACAAAATACGAAGAGAAATTTATCCGGTTGGGTCTAAAATGACCCGTAAGTACCAGTTAAGGGAAGAGTAAATGATGAACAAAAATAACAATGGATAAGGAAACAAGTACAATAAATAATAATGGACAGGAAAGTGAAATGCAAAAAACACAAGGAGAATAGAAAAGAAATATGGAAGCTGGGAACCTAGAATATCAGAAGTATACAAGGCAGAGAAAAAGAACTGAAGATAAAGTTTGAAGAAACAGGGCTAGATATACTAATAATAGAAAAACAACCGAAATCAAGAAAAAAGGACAAGGAATGATAACAACAGAAAATGATCATATATTTATATATAGTAGAATAAAAGAAAATTAGAGAGTAGCGGCAAGGGTAGGATGCATAGTGCACTCCAGATCCGTTAGCCAATTAGCTAATTAGGGGAGCCTGATCAGAGAGAATACTATGAGTTGATATGAAAGAAAAAAGCAAGAATTTAGAAACAATAATATTTGTATATGGCCCAAACGATGACGAATCTGATTATAATAAGGAAATTCTGGGAAGAATTTGCATTGGACACAGAACAATATATGGAGAAACAGAAACATAAGAATGCTAGAGTGCTTTATAATGCACAATTTAGTAATAACTAATACATTTTACATACCCAAGGAGAAGGTAAAAGTAGAGAAGATAAATCAATAATTGATTACATGTTAGTAGTTAGGCTCTGCATTCTTGTGATTTTCCTTATGTTTTTCTTAATCAAGATGATAAACTAGGGATGCATTTTGAACATGAACATGTTTCTAGATGGGTAAAAACTAAATATATGCTTATATTGGTTGATTAATTTAGAGCCTCATTCCGGTTAGCCTTTAATCATTGGCACTCTTTGGTATTTTGAATAAATATAGATGTTCGAAATATAGCTGGCAGTGGCAGTATTGGCACATTACTGGAATGCATTTAGGTATCTATGTGTTAACCTAGTGTGTTCTAGTCAGTCTTCTAGGTACTATTGTTTTTTCTTTCTGCACATCCACTATTATTCAATGTGATTGTATTTTTCAAATTTAAATGGCAGTATAGTTCAGTTAGTTTGCCAAAAGTTGAGTGTGAAACGTTTAAATGTGGTTGAGATAATTGGCAGTTTGAGTACTGTCACTATCATTCGTTAATTATAAGGTTAATTTTGCTGCGAGATCAGCTATTTCATTGCTTAAATTTCCTGTATGGAAGAGTACCAAGATAATTGTAAAAAAACTTATTGAAAGGTCAATAAATGGATTGCTTTATGGGTAGCTTAATAAATTGTAATAATAATATTACTTTTGAAAAAGATAACACTGTCAGCCTGTCCCGCCTGTCAGCCTAATGTCAGGTATACCTGACATTCAGGTATACCTCAAATAATAAATTTCGCAACAAGGCGAGTCTACTTTATCCAGTTCGGACTTATATCAGATGTAATCTGTCAAAAATGAGAATTGAGAAGTAAATTTGTGTGCCGCTTACTATCAACTATTTGCGAACTACAAAATTCCTGCCCTGATAATCCTATTGAATGTAGATTATGGGTGATGCGTCAGGGAAAAATTTTACCTTTTGTCTGGGTTAGAGTATTCATATTTTCCCATAAACATTGGCACATTCTCTTCTTAAACACTATACTTGAGAGTGATTTTACATAATATCTTTCAAAATTTAATCAGTTTTGCCTCAATTAATATAAAAATTAAGCTTATTGAAAACAACTAATATTATCAACATAACTATACTACCCCTCTCAAAATGTAAATAGTTTTGCCCGAACTTATCAAATAAGTCTTTCATCGAAATGGCTTCATATACAGATTTATTATACAGTTTTGTGGTGAAACCTGCATTTTATGCGGTAAGATTACTAATTTGATTGTTAATTTATTCAATAAAAAAAGTATTTATCTTATCTCAGAAATACAAGTATGAGGCTTATAGAAGGCTTTAAAATGTGTGTTCTTCGAAGGATGCTGAAGATTTCGTGGACAGAGCATGTGACCAACAATGAGGCGATGAAAAGAATAAGGACTGAGAGAGAACTCCTAAATATTTTAAACAACAGAAAAACGAGTTATCTAGAATATATTTACAGAGTGGAAAAATATAACTTTCTACGACTCATAATGGAAGGGAAAGTAGAAGGAAAAAGAGGTCCAGGACGAAGAAAATGCTCCTGACTGAAGAATGTAGGGGACTGGACAGGCATGGACACACATTTGATACTAAGAACAGCTCAAGATAAAGAGCAATTTGCTATAGTTATAGCCACCCTTCCATAATGAAGAAGGAACCTTAAGAAGAACTAGAAGAACAGAATTTTAGTTAAATTTATTTATTCAATAAAAAACATAATATAATATTATGTTAATATTATTAAGAATAGTTATTTCTATAATAAGGCATATTATGCTACAAGTGAGTGAAATATTTTTTTACCCGGTATTGAAATTTTTCTCACGAATTGTCAGCAACAGCCGGCAACGAGTGGTAAATAAGAGTTCAGTGATTAAAAATATTATAAGAATAAGATAAGTAAATATTATATAATTTTATAAAATGTATTATTTGCTCCTATCCAATTTAGCAGATCGTTCTACGATTGCATCAACATTTAGAGAAATTTAAGAATGCGCATTGATGAGTAATAAATCAGTTAACCTTTTCTCCGAAGTTCTATTTCTAAGCCAAGTCTTTAGACGCTTAAGCGTAGAAACACTACGCTCTGCTGTTGCTGCAGTGACTAGCAGTGTAATTAATATTTGCAGAAATATTCTGATATTTGGATACATATGAATATCGCAGTTTTCTAATACTTCTAAAATAGAATCAGGAAGTTTTCCATTATTTTACACATCCTTTTCCACTTTTGAATGCACAGTGAAAACTCTTGTTCTACTGTGGAATATGCAGTAGATAATAATCCAATAATATCCTGAAAGAAATCAACAATTTTTTTTAATGCAACTTTTTCTTCTGGTGTGTTATCAGTTTTAGGTAAAAGAACTCGAAGATTAAATAGCTTCATAACTTTCGGTGAAAG
This sequence comes from Diabrotica undecimpunctata, assembly GCF_040954645.1. Classification (NCBI taxonomy): domain Eukaryota; kingdom Metazoa; phylum Arthropoda; class Insecta; order Coleoptera; family Chrysomelidae; genus Diabrotica; species Diabrotica undecimpunctata. The sequence continues at coordinate 80,720,979 of NC_092812.1, read as the reverse complement.
TCATTCTTCTAAATCAGTTAAGATATTGTCTAAAAGGAGTAAATAAATAGATCTTCGGAAATATTCTTCGCAAAAGTTAGCAGGTTGGTTTTGACAATAGGTTTGATGAGCAACTATACGAGGCATCTTCGATTCAATGTCTAGTTGTTCAGCTATTTCCTTTACTTCATAGTAAAGTTTGCTAAAAACAGACTCAGGATTTGATCTTTTATTTTGAAGAATGCATTTAGTGTCCTCTATGGCCTCTATCCATAGATTCAAATCTAATTTTGGTGACTGAAGAAGACGACTAAGTGATCACTAACGTATCAGACAGAGCTAATGCAACAACAATATTCACTTTGATATTAATTATAGATAAATATAACATGTACAAATGTTCAAATTACAAACAACCAATTTGTAGACAAAACTGAAGATAAGAAATACCTAATACAAAATAAAAATATAGCGATAAGAATGAGCAATAATGTGTGCGCGGTAATTCTATCTCATCGATAATAATCGAACGATTCTGTGGCACCCAAATGATGAATTGACAAAATTTGAAAATCGCGTATCTCTGAATTCGCAGAAGTCTGGGTAGCGGTAGTCGAGGAATTACTGTATTCAGAATTGTTGATTTTTTTAAAGAGCAATGTAAAAAGGCTTTTGTATAATTCTACACTTACACCTAGAATAAAAATCTGTTTGAATCATTTCAACTCTTGACTTCCTGCTTATAGGGTTGATGGGTTTTAAATTATTTTTTGATGATTATCTGATTGATATTTAATTTTGTTTGGGAGGAGTCATGACCTCCGTGACCCTCCCCTTGGATCCGCCACTGGCGTTCGGTGATTTAGTCAGGGACACGTAATTTTTTTATTTTTTACAAGAATATTACTAGGTGTAACGTTTAACGATAAAAATTATAAATATTCTTATTTTTTTTTGTAACCTAATTGTAGTATGAATGAAATCTTTTTTTGTGTCGAGAAATTTAAACTTTTAAATTAATTAATTTGCGTACTAAGTTTTATTTCAATTCGTTTAAAGACGGCAACCTGTTTAGCTGTACGTTCATTATTTACGTTATTCTGAGTATTTAATAAACACAATTTTTTGAAAACTCTATTTTATTTAAATAATATTATTTTTTTGAAAGTATAAGTACTCGTAGTATTGTAACTTTTTTTTTCATTATTTCATTAAAGATATAAATTCTTTTTGCAGATTACAGAAAAATATGTCTATTTTATTAGTTTTGTATTAATAATTCTTTAATAAAGCCCTTGTGAAGGATCAGCTTTTACCACAAGTCTTCTTAGTTATTTCATTACAAAACAGTTTTAGTAGGTTTCGGAAGGAGCTTGAACCTATATAACATCTAGATGCTGGTTGTATATGGAGAAACGGACAAAAAGGCGAATGAAATCAATCAATATCCAATAAAACGAAGTTCTGAAATATCCTTTGGATATGTCGAATAATATGTAAGAAATCGTGAGGTATGGAACCCGAACAGATGTACCTACTATATACAGTGGAACTTGGACCTTACGGCATTGGTAGTTACGTCATCTCGGTTGTATTGTCCGACCTTTGCAAAACGAACGAACTAACATTGTAAATCATAAACCTTTACAGTTCCATAATTTCTTATTTATCAGTGTCATCCTAACAGTCAAATTTTCGGTTTCAGAACAGTCAGTTTAAGAAATTGTCGCTACCGTGAAATTGTGTTCGCCTCGTTTTGTTTTTAGATTTTAATTTTAATTTAGTAATTAACTTTTTATTTTTTAATATGGTAAGTTGTAGTACTAAAAGGAAGATTTTGTATATTAAAGATAAAATGCATGTTATAAGAGCATTTGAAATTGGTCGAAAAATTGCTTTTGGACTTGTTATTTCGACTGTCGGCTCAATCCTAAAAAACAAGGACAAAATTTTTAAAAGCCTTTAATGAGAAGGGAGAAAATGTTAAAAAGATTAGGAAGTGCATTCGTGGTGATGTAGATTCAACTCTAGTCAAATGGTTCAAGCAGTGTTGCAGTTCTGATATTCCTGTATCTAGGCCACTTTTAAAGGAGAAGGCTACAAAGTTCGGAAAACTATTTGGTGAAGATTTCACATGCTCTATCGGCTGGCTAAATCGGTTTAAAGTTCGGCACTCAGTTCCCTTCACGAAAATTGTTAAAGAGGCAAAATGTGTCGACGATAACGTAACAGGTAATTGGTTACAAAACACATGGCCGCAACTAAGGCAACCATACAATGTCTATATCTCAATGGCGATAAAACTGGTGTCTTTTACAAATTAACGCCAGACAAAACTTTAAATTTCAGAAAGGAAATTTAAAGCGAAAAGTGGAAACCTTTCAAAACAAGAGTCACAGCTTTCGTTTGTGCAAACATAACAGGTACAGAGAAAAGAAAGCTTTTAGTTATTGGGAAAAGTTTACATCCTAGATGTTTCAAAAACATAAAAACACTACCAGTAAACTACACAGCCAACAAACAAGTATGGAGGACTTTTGCTATTTTTAAAGAAGAATTGAGAAAGTGGGACAAGGAACCAATATCAACCTAGTTTTCTTACCAGCCAACTGCAAAAATATCTTGCGGATTATGGACCAAGGAATCCTAAGAAGTTTAAAAGGCCGTTATCGGAAACAACTTTTAAAAAGAATGATTTTTTGTATGGACAATGGGGAACCAGTGAACATTAATATTCTTAATGCAGTTCAGTTTTTAGACAATATGTGGAGTGCGGTTGCGTCAGTGACAATTGGTATGTGTTTTCGTCAAGCTAAATTGACTGTAGTTTCTCCTAACGTTCAAGATGTTGACGAGGATGACGAAATGCCTTTGTCAGAGTGGATACAAAAATTTAATGCAAACTAGAGAGAAGTTTTAAGTGATATAGAAATTGATAATGAAAAAGATAATGAAGAAGAAGAAGAAGACGGCGTTGATTGTCCTACAATCCAAGAAGCAATGAGAGCTGCTGAGACCATATCCAGATTTTATCAGTTCAGGGAGGCATCCAAATTACCAAAGAAGCAGCTCAGATTATTAAGGATATTACAGAAAATATCCTTAATAATATCTTTATAATAGCTTTATTTTTCGGAAATGTTGTGCAGAAGAAAATAACTGACTCTTTTTAGCATTAGAGAAGAACTCTTTTATAAAAATTGTAAGTTTCATATACATTATATGTTTTATTTCTTATTTTTTTTTACCCTAAATGCAGCTTTAATAATAAATAGGATAGGATATAATAGATAGGATAGATGGCGCTGAACGAGTAAGAGTGTGTGTTTAAGTCTAGCTCCGAGAAAACCTAAGTTATTTACAACGGTAAATTGCATTCATTTTAATAGTTTTTCAGTACTAATTAGTGTAGTGATACGTATAAGTTATATAGTTTAAAGAAAATGCCATCAACAAGAAATACTCCTGAAACAATCAATAAAAATGTTGTAGCACGTGTTGAGAAACTTGAAGAAGCTTAACAACAAGGTATGAAGGATCTAAGATCTCAAGTAACCAGTAATATCTCAGGTACCCAAATAGATTTTATAAATAAATTTGAGAAAAATATGTTAGAATTAATTAATTCCGTCAAAGAAGAATTAAATAAAGTGCAAAAACTTGTAATTCAAAACCAAAATAGCATTGAATATCTAAAACAAGACAAACGGCTTAAATCCCTTATTATCAATGGTGTCGATGAGAAAGAAAAAGACGACCTACCTGATGTTATTACAAATATAATCAACAATAAACCTATCTTGTCAACCAATTTAGTTGATTGCTATCGACTAGGTAAAAAACGAAATTAGGATAAGAGGCCAAGACCGGTAGCCGTTGTGTTTGTAAACAGATGGTTGAAAACAAAAGTGTTTAATCAGAAGAAAAATCTTAAAGGTTGTAGTGTTGTGATTAGTGAGATGCTTTCTCCTGATTGTCAGGAATTATTAAAAAAAGTGAGGACATCTGTGGGTACCAAAAACTGCTGGACATATCAAGGTAAAATACATGTATCACAAAATGGGTCAAAGAAGCTTATATTATCTGAAAACGACCTTGCTTTATTATAATTTAAATTTATTTTCATATATGTTGGTTTGCAATTAGAGTTAATATTATTATTAGTTATAATGGTATATCTCGGGGATAGATTTTGGCATATAGGTACTTACTTTATTTTCATTTTTTTTTGAACATTTTATTTGTTTTTTTTTTAATTATTGCTTTAATTATCTGAACTTGGGCGAATTAAATTTATTTACTGTTACATTATTTTCTTCACGCTTGAATTCAAATTTAACTTTACATCTTGAGTTATTTAGTAAAAAATCCTTAGTTTATACTGTGTTTTGAATTAAAGAGTAATATCTATATATTTTTTTACACTGTTAACCCATTAGCGCCTGAATTATTTTTTTGTTAAATATTTGTATAAAATATCTTTTATTTTAAAGTTATATGTTTATTTATATAAACTATGTAAAAATTTCTTTTTTTTTTTGCAAGGGAGTCCTTAGGCGACCCCGTGTTCATATGATCACACTAGGCGTATATGGGGTACAAAAATACTCTTTCTGATAAAAATTTATTTTTGATTACATTTTATGAAAAGTTCCGAAACAATCGATACAGAGCCCGACGTTACACTTTCCACATTGTGTTCGAACAGTTTTCTTGCAGCTCAATCCACAGCACCGTCTTCTGTTACAAGGCTCCACCAAATGGTTTCTTCCATCAAGTCTTATATCTCTGCAAATTTTGCTATCTAGTTCAGTTCTGAATCCACGCGGACGACCGGCACCTCTGGTAGCAACACCATATTTCTGCAAAATAACCTGAACGATGCTTCTTCTAAAGTCCAGCTGAGGCATATCACAACCAGATTTTCTTTTTAACACCCAGGCGTTATGAATGGATGCATCCAAAAACCATGTAAATATAGGCCACCACCACTTTTTACCACGAATAGATATTCGATAACACGAAATATTTTGGTCCATTTTATCTGTACCGCCCATGTGTTTGTTATAATAAGTAAATAATGATGGACGCATAACTGAAATTTTCTTTTTCTCCTCTCGAGAATAACGCTGGACATATGTAGTTGGTTGAACACCATAAGCTGTAGATGCAGCGGCCACAACTGAATTGTCCATCCATTTTATGACAATTATTCCATTTTTTCTATCTAATTGAAAAGCATATTCCCCGCGGTTTTCCTTTTTCATTTGCTTATTGGTTTTTATGTTACAGGTTTTTGGAATCCTATTTTCACGGATAGTTCCCGTTCCGTGGTATCCTCTGTTCCTAAGTTCTTTCAACAATAGCATACCAGTAAATAAATTATCGAAATAAATATGCATAGGTAAACTTTTATATTGATTTGGAAAAGTGTCAAGCATTTGTACCAAGGGCGCAGCACACTTTCCAAATTTATTATCATAGTCATTATTGCTATGAGGGTTTTTACCTTGGTAAATATCAAAATTTATAAGATAGCCATCAGAAGTATTTAGACTCCATACTTTATATCCAAATCTAATAGGTTTATTTCGAATGCATTGCTTGCAACCGGGCTTACCAAAATATTCTATCATTGACTCATTAAAACAAATATGTTGTTCGGGTTCATACAGTTCTGCAAATTTATTTTGTAATAAATTTACCAATGGTTTTAGCTTCCACATTTTATCCACCATTGATGGAAAATTATTATCTGCAAAGTGTAAGTATCGTGAGATTGCAATAAATCGATCCCTTCTCATAGAATTGTAAACAAATTCATTGCGCAAATCCCCTTGTGAGTCCCAATAATTTCTTTTTGAAGGTACAGTATTATAACCAGACAAAATTAGTATCGCTAAAAAAACTTGAATCTCTTCAGGGGTCACATTGAAATCTGAACAATTTTTTGAAGCAGCGTATTTATTACTTTCTTCACAAAAAAGTCTCAAAACGTTGTCGTCTATAATCAAGCGAAATATATCATATGGACTTAAATCTTTGTATTTTGTATAAGAAGGAGAAGAAAAATCTAACATGGGCGGTACTATATCACCTGCTATCCATTCAGTCTCTAGATAAGCTTTCTTGGCCGATTTTTTGATAGAATTCTCTATGGTTTCAGCTACTTGCTGTTCATCCACCTCATATTCTAACGGATCCTGACTCTCATTATATGAATTCATCACAACTTCTGCACCTGCACGTAATTGTCTACCGGTTAGGTTATCAACTAGTCCTCCTTCCTCATCACCAGAGTCCTCGTCAGTTAGTACATTTGGATCTGGAGGCTCTATAAATATTTCATTTAAATTTTGATCGTCGTCGTTTTCAACCATAGCTAATGCTTCTTCCAAAGTAATGCCACTAAAACAATAAAAAATGTTGATATTATAACATTTCCAGACAAAACAAAAATATTACCCACTGCCCACATTCACGCCTAGCGTGTTCATATGATCACATCCCTAATAAATGTGTAATTATGAAATACTAAAGTACCATTTCGAAGTGTGAATCATTTTAAGATAAAGTTTAACTTACTTCTATAACATATTATACCCCAAATCAAATTTTAAATAATTTGTTATATAAATACAATACTTACACAAATCGGATGTACGGATTTGCCATTTTTCAAACTGCTAACCAGCAAATTGGTCACTACAAATACTTCTATTAACAATTAAATGCACCTCGCACTGTTTATTATTTTAAACTAAGGCATAAGCAACACAGTAGCCTTGAGCCGACGTTAAAATTATCACAGTGTTGCCAAACAAATAATAAAATCTTGAGTCTTGTTATGTGTGATCATATGATCACGCTAGGCGCTAATGGGTTAATACATCACCATGCGAATTACTGTTTATGCAAATAATAATCATATACAAATTTTGCTTAAATTATTTACATAATCGTTTGTACCAATTTAGTAAGGATCTAATCTAAGCGTAACATGAGTAGTTTAAAGTATGCTCATATAAACTCTAGATCGCTAGTTGCGCATTTTATTGATGTAAAAGAACTTATTTTGAAAAATGATTTAGATATTTTGGGTATAAGTGAAACATGGTTAAAGGAATCAATTTCCAGTAAAAACATTAATATACCTGACTATAACTTTGAGCGAGTCGACAGGAATAAAAATGACACAGGTGGAGGTGTAGGTATTTATATAAAATGTAATATAAATTATGTGCTGATTGAGTCATCAAATGAAATTGAAAAGATATGGTTAAAACTCTCTCTTCGTTATGAAACACTAGCTATTGGTGTTTTATATAATCCTTATGGAGCATTTTATAAAACTTTCTTTGGAGTTTTGGAAACAACTTTATGATCAGTACTGCCAAGTGTAGATCATTTACTCTGTTTGGGCGATTTTAATGTTGATCTGTTAAATACCAATAATTATTCCACACAGTTCATTACAGATGTATTAGATGGTCTTGGACTAAAGCAGATGGTAAATCAAGCAACTAGAATCACCCAGTTCACATCGACTCTGCTTGATTATGTAATCACTTCTACTGAGGATAAAATCTTGTCTATTGAAGTAAAACATATCCCAGAAATAAGCGATCATGAATTGGTTGTTTTAAAATTTGGTTGTGATGTCAAATCTAATACAAATAAATTTATTACTACTCGGAATTTCAAAAATTTAAATTACAGTCAATTTAAATCTGATCTGGAATCTATACCATGGAGAATAATATATGAATTGCCAGATATAGACAGTAAAGTCGATTTTCTTTCTAATAATATCATTACTTTACTTGACATACATGTTCCATATCAAACTTTTAAAATCTCAAAGAAATATGCTCCATGGTTAACTAATACCATCAGGCAATTAATGTTAGATAGGGATAAAGCACTTACTGCTTACAAGTTAACTAGAAATATAACTCAATGGAATGACTACAAAGTATTGCATAACTTAGTAACAGCCATGACTATAAGGGAGAAAAAATCATATTTTAAAAACACATGATCAATCTTCTAAAGATATGTGGAATAATTTAAAATATTTGGTAAATAATTGCAGAATTAAAAATATCTTTTAAATTAAAAACGTGTGGAATGCAAATGAGATAAATAAACACTTTATTGAAGTCATACCAAACATGAAAGCAGACATTGATACACAAATATTCTATGAAAATAACTTTAAGTATTCCCTCAGTTCTTCTCTTACCTTTAAAACAGTATCTGAAATTAATATTTTACATATTATTAATAATATTAAAAGTAAAGCTATTGATGATGATGGTATTAACATATTAACGCTTCAACTGTGTATTCCCTTTCTTCTACCGTATATCACACATATCATTAACTTTTGCTTAACAAATTCAATTTTTCCCACTAAATGGAAACGGCCACATGTTATTCCGTTACCGAAGACTAAAAATACAGAAAGCATGAATGAATTAAGACCAGTAAGTGTACTGCCTACATTATCTAAAATATTGGAAAAGGTGAATGATATTCAGTTACAAACGCATTTAAAAAATAACAACATAATCCCTATTATGCAGTCCGGTTTTAGGTCCAGATATAGCTGTCTTTCTGCTTTATTAAATATTACAGATGATATTTTTAGAGCCTATGACCAAAACAAAATATCCATTCTAATTCTTCTAGACTACTCAAAAGCTTTTGATACAATTAACCATAATTTGTTATTCTCTATTTTAAAATATATTGATCTAGAAGCGAGAGCAGTTGATCTAAAGAAATCCTATCTTTCTAATAGATGTCAAGCAGTAAAACTTAATCAAAATATTTCTTCATTTCTAGATCTTAATACTGATGTGCCTCAAGGATCTATATTAGGTCCAATTTTATTCTCTATACACACATCTAATTTTCCTTCTGTGTTTTTGTCCTGTTCACATTATTATGCAGACGATACCCAACTCTATATGTCATTTTATCCAAATGAGTGTAATCAAGCGGTAAATGCAATAAATCATGACCTTCTTCAGCTGCAGATTTTTTCTCAAAATCATTGTTTAAAATTGAATACATTAAAAACTCAGGGTATCATTTTTGGGAGGAATCTCCATAGGAAAATATTTTTATAGAATTATGCCAATCGAATTATCTTAGAAAATGACAATTTAATTTTTAGCAAAAAGATTAAAAGCCTTGGGGTTTGGTTCGACGAAGATTTAAGGTTTACATATCATGTAAGTATTTGTTTACAACGAGCTTACGCCGTTTTAAAATTACTGTAACAAACCGCAATTTATTAAGTAGGGCCACAAAGTCATTATTATGTAATGCTCTGGTATTATAAAAATTAAATTATTGTGACGTGCTTTATAATGCGTGTCTCACTGAATTTGATTCATGGATGACTACAGAAAGGTGTATTCATGGACATGAATACAGAAATTGCAAAATTCTTGTTTGCGTTTGATTTTTGGCATCAGGAAATTTCAAAGGATAAGTCATGTTTTCACTGTAGTCAAGTGGCTAAATATGAAAAATCGTCGGAAACTCCATGCTTTATGTTTTTACCATAAAATAATTCAAGAGAGAGTTCCACCATACCTGTACAATCGAATAACTTATAGGACGGACGTTCATAATCTTAATCTTAGACACAAGAATACCCTTACTTTACCTAAACATACAACATCCTTTTTTAAAAGTTCATTTTCATATTCAATTGCTTGCAATATTAACAGTTTATCCTAAAATATTAAAAATCTGTCTAGACTCAAGTTCAAGAGATTAATTTATGAGCAGTTGTTCGCTGAACTGTAATTTAAAAATTTAAGAATTAAAAAAAAATAAATAGTTTATAATTTATAAATTTAATATGTACTTAATATTTTTATGTTTTATTGTAAATACAATTTCATTATTTAGATATAGTCTATCTATCCTATTTTCGGGGGGTTAGGTGGAAGAGCAGTTGTGTGCCACAAAATCTGACCCTACTGATATTATATTTCATTGTAAAGAAAATTAAATCTGTTGTTAATAAAGACATTTATTATTTTTATTATTATTAAATAATGCTGTAATAAAATTTTGCCTCTTTAAAATTTTATTTTTTTCTACCTTTTTTATAACGTCATTCTGATAAAGTGCCATTTCTTTACTGGACCCTTTAATCTGGCCCCTCTCGCCCAGAGTAGTCTGGGCATCAGAAACGCCAAAGACTAGATCCTTATGGGTCTAGCCCGTATGATAGAGGTAATTAAATGAATCCATTTTAGGAGGCCTAAGTATCTGAAGGGCTTACAAATGGGCCCTGCCCCTATCTACCATAACCATAACAATAACAGACCTACGATTACGTATGCAGCAAATGTGCTGAATGCTGAATCACAACAGGATTTATGTCGACTGCCCCAACCGACTCTATTACAAATATAAATGGAAAAAAAAGACAAAGGAAGGAGCATACTGAAAGCGAATAAGACGCCAGAAGCAGGTCGAAAGGGTACTGGGATTAAATCTGGAGAGGCTCTCTAAATAATAATCATTTAAAGTTTAAAACGGTACCAGATGCAATGCAACCTAAATTTAATTTCGACAAACTGGTTATCCTCGTTTTTTCAGGACATAACCTATGGGAGTCGATTTAACCAAAATTAAGATAGAGGTAATGGATTTTAACAAGAGCTATGAGTCATGCCAATACAGTACACAAGTTTACCTGTTATTTACAAGGTCATAGCTCATGTCAAAATCCATTACCTTTAGTCTTATCTATAATATCCAATCTCGAGATAGGAATGAAACATGAACAAGAAGAACAACCTTATAGGATAATTTTGTGATATTTTCTCCAGATATTCTAATAGATTTTAACCAAAATGTGTATTTAAATATATTTTTGTAATCTCGCCTTTACTTTGTACTAATTTTAATAACTATTTTTAATATATTCCATATACAAAATGTTGAATAAATTCCTTATTCAACAAATATCGCAGTTGATAATTTATTGGTTACATTTTTAAAGTTAGCAGTTGCATTTATGTTGGAATAAATTGGCGAAGATAGAAAACTAAATGGCAATTTGTAATTTAAGAAGTATAGTTTAACGTGCCTAAGATTTATTTATTTATTCTCTTTGTAAATTGGGAAGATATATCAAACATTAGGTACATATAGTAAACGAAAATAACTGAAATCTTTTTATGTGGATAAAATTTGTTTATAATAAATTTTATACGTTTAATAAATCGTAATATATAGGGTCATAACTTTAAAATAGCTTTAATTCAACATCAGATAAATAGATTAATATATAATAATATTAGCTAATATTTTTTCCATTTAATTGAATTCGGAAACTTCAGTTGTTTAACACCGTCTACCAATTTACAAAATCACTAGCTACAGATGACTAATAATGTAAAGGCTAATCAGACTTTTCATGGATTTTGTCGAAGTGCCACTTTCCATTTGTCTTTGACACTGGTTAGTGACCACTAGGAAGTATTTTGCTTCTTCTTCGGTTCTCGGCGTCTATCGGCTGGTTCGTTGTTCATGAGGAGCTTGAGGTCCTTGTAGTCCAGCTGCAAGTACCATCGAATAACTGTCAATCGGCCCAAATGCGTCGAGAGGCCGGAGCCCAGTAATTTAATGTAGGTCTGAAGGTGTCATTTTTAAATTTAGATCGATAATAAAATGTGTATTTTAGATTAAAAAGAGTTTAAGCTTTTAAACTACGTGAATAAATTATGTTTACATACCAAATCAATAGCAATAAATTCCAAATATACAATGAATCTAAATGCATGTTGCAAGTAAAAGATAAGCATAAAATACATACAAAAAAGGAAAAAAGTCGGAAATATTCCCAATATCATTTGTGAAGAAATTCTTCGCATAGGTCGGATTTTACTTTTAATTTGAATTTTTCTTATGATACAAGACATATACAGCATCGATCACCTTTAAATACTGACGTCAAAAATACCTTTTTATAAATGGAATGTTCCGTATATTTTTATATTTATAAAAAGAGAACTTGTATTTAAATAAACTGATATCAGTTTCAATAAGTTTTTATAAAGTAGTAAAGTAAATGTTTGCAAAAAGTACTTTCGCTAGTCACAGTCCGGCTGGATAACAGTGTCCAGATGCAACACTACTTTGAGGTGAAAATTTAAAGAGTTTTATGAACTTTTGCTATGAGACAGAATTTATAAGCAACAACGAGAAATAATAATAATAGCTCGTGAACTGAAAAAAATTAATATCGATATTGCTGCGCTGAGTGAAACCATAAAAGTAGAAGAAGGTCACCTTAAAGAACATGGCGGTGACTATGCTTTCTTTTGGAAGGAAAAAGCAAAAAATAAAACCCAAATACACGGCTTAAGCTTTGTTATAAAAAACGACCTCATCGACTATCTTTAAATTCCTTCTGGAATAAATTAAAGGCTTATGACACTCCGCCTTAAGCTGGTAAATAAACAATGAGCAACCGTAGTTAGTACATACGCATGCACTTTATATTTAGACGTACGATGAGAAGAAAGAGTGCCTTTAATCTCAACTGGACAGACTTCTTCCCAAGCAGACAAACTCATTATATTGGGAGATTTCAATGCTTATGTCTACTAACAAGTGCTTTAACCAGTACGGATCAGTGTTGGACTGACTACCGACTAGTGCGGTATATCATGGCTCTTCACATCTTCATGATAAGACGTAATCGTCTTTTTAATTGGTAAATAAATAAGTAAGAAATAAACTAACACTGCTGGACTTACGCACAACGAAAAGTTGACAAAATTGAAGGAAATACTGACTGCCAAGCTCATTGATATATATTTTGACGACATTGAGGAGCATTGGTCAAAGTTTAAGTCAGCAATACTCTCATCTGCTAAAGAAACTGTTGGATATATTAAAAGAAAACAGGAATAATTAAATGAAAATGATAACAGAATATGTTCAGAATGTTCAGAAACATAGATAACAAACGTAATTTGTACATCGCTTGGCAAAACGACCCCAATTCAGTTGCATAATATCAATACTACATAAGAGCTGAAGCGGATGTCCAGAAGCAAACAGCAAAGTAAAAACGAATGCAGTAATGCGAAATCAAATTCAGGAGGGAATACCGGATCTGGGTGAAAGTAACCACACCAGGATATCTAAGACTCTATCTTGGAGTAAGTAACTCTATATTTTAGGCAGAGATTGATTTAATCTTGCAGTGTACAACAGAAATCGATAAGAGCACAAATAGTTAAGCAGCCCTCAGGGCTGCTAAGGTCTAAGATAGTCTTTAGGCTAGTGTGGAAAGTCCGAGAACAGTGTCACACTAATATGGGTACTAAGACATCGAGGAATATATGGCAATACAAGAACTAATGAACGTGCTAAAACAGGATTAGATAAAATATTTCGGTCCATGGCCGACCTTAGGAGAACCAAAAGCACTATCCGCAATCAGATATATTGGATCCGAACATAACATAACTCCCAGTTGATAAGTATACCTGGTCAAGTATATAGCAAAATATATATTGGCTATACACATGCATATAAGGGGTGAATTTCTGAAGAAAATAAGCAAGGACCAACTCAGGAGCATACCAGGCTTTCTTACTGGAAATGTGCCAGTCAAGGGACCTTGATGCCAAAACTAAATTTAATGATAAAACAATGAGAACTTTTTTTTTTTATTTATTTTGCTTCAACCACTTAGGGTTATTAGCATAAGAAAAATACAAAAGTGATAAAGACATACATAGGCATATACAAAATATCAATTACATAATAATGTATACAATATATATTTTAATTATTAATGTATTGTATTAAATTTTATTGAAAAGGTTTATAGTTTTCAAGAATTCTATCAAGTCAGCTACGTATTTAGATTCTCCTAAAAGTTCTTTTAATGTTTTTGGAAAATGATGATATAGTCTTTCCACTGAGTATATTGGACACTCAATCAAAATGTGCTTCACTGTCACTTTACATTCACAAACAAAACACACTGGTTCCTCTTCTTTCTTCAACAAGTATTCATGTGTAGTAGAAGTGTGTCCTAATCTGAGACGTGTTAATAGGACTTGATGTTGTCGCTTTGAAGGCCAGGAGTTCCATGGAAGGACGGAAGATTTTATTTCTATCAATTTAGTGGTGCTTCTATTCCATTGGTTTTGTCAAACATCGTACAATTTTGATTTTAAGTAAGGTTTTAAATCCAAATGCACCGTTAGATTTTCCACTGATGCGGTTGTATTGGTTACTGCGGACCTAGCTAGACTATCTGCCTTTTCGTTACCATCTATTCCAACGTGTGACGGTACCCAGAGGAACTCTACTGTCAAATTGTTTTGGTATATACGGTATAAAATTAACTTAATCTGCTGCAATGTTGGATGAGAGGGATAAATCTGAGAAATTGATGTCAGACAACTAAGTGAATCAGATATTATAAGAGATTTGGGAAGTTTTTTTTCTAGAATATAGGTTAGGGCCTTATTGCTGGCAAATAGTTCTGCTGTAAAAATACTTGTCTTAGGAGACAATTTATAGATGGAATGTTCATGGGATGTCACAAAGCATGCTCCTACTCCATTTATGGTCTTAGATGCGTCTGTGTATATAAAATGGTAATTTTTGTACTGTGTGAGAACATGGAGAAAGTGAGTTTTAAAAAAATTTGGTATCACGGTATTTTTGTTATATGCTGTAAGTTTAAGGTTACAAAGCGGAGAGGGAACAACCTAAGGAAAACATAAATTTATTTCACAGATAGGATAAATGGGAGGTAGTTCAATATTAAAATCGAATAAGTATCTATTAGCTCGTTCATAGAAAGGTACAGGACCCCTATTTATTTTTCGATAGACCTCCTGGAACCTGTTCGCAACAGCATGATGAAGAGCTGGATTTTTTGGGTTAGATTTTATACTCGAGACATACGATAGAGTTAAGTATTTTCTTCTTAGGTTTAAGAGTGGCTCTCCAGCTTCACAGAGTAGACTGTCCACAGGACTGGTGCAAGATGCTCCTAGAGCAAGTCTAACGGCTGAACTCTGAAGAGTATCCAAAGTTTTAAGCAATGCTTGGTTTGCGGTGTTATACACAACACATCCGTAGTCCAGTTTTGATCTAATTAAAGCTCTATATAAATTTATTAGAGTTGGAAAATCTGCTCCCCAATTTTTATGTGACACAGATTTCATAATGTTTAGTCCAGCTTGGCACGATACTCTTAGCGAGTGTATATGACTTGTCCAACTTAATTTTGAGTCCAGTTGCATCCCTAGGAATTTTATTTCTTTTGTATATTCTATAGGAGAATTGTTTAAAAATAGATTTGGGAGCTTTTGTGGATTTGATTTTCGTGAAAAATGTATAGCTTTTGTTTTTGTGTTGGAGAACTGGAGCCCAATATTGTTAGACCACGATTCTATCGACTTAAGAGCTGCAGAAATACGATTATGAGCCGATAATATGTTTTTATTTCTTGCTAGAATTACCAGATCATCAGCATACAAAAAAGTTTTAATTGTGCGATTGCAGTCCGACACAACATTGTTAATAGCAATTAAAAATAGTGCTACGCTTAGATTCGAGCCCTGTGGAATTCCATTTTTCTGTAATTTAGATTCAGACAAATGGTTATTGATTCGAACTTGGAAATATCGTTCCCGTAGAAAGTTTGAAATAAAAGCAAACATGTTACCGTGAATCTTCCAATTGTGGATTGTGGTTAAAATATCGTAGCGCCATACTGTATCAAAAGCCTTTTTTACATCAAAGAATATGGCTAAACATTCTTGATTACATATAAATGCTTCATGAATTTCTGATTCCAATGATATTAAGTTATCTAATGTTGATCTATTTTTCCTAAATCCACTTTGTTCGGGTATAATAAGATGTTTATGTTCAATATACCACATGAGTCGATTAACAATGATCTTTTCTAGCAACTTTCACATTGCATTCGTGAGAGAGATTGGTCTATAGGATTCTGCTTCAAATTTAGGTTTACCTGGTTTGTGTATTGGAACTATGATTGATGAGTGCCATATGTGTGGGAATACCTTATTGATCCATATAAAATTGAATAGTTGCAATAATAGTTCTTGGCCTACTAGTGGTAGGTTCTGTAGAAAAAGCACAGGTATATTACCTGGTCCTGGACTAGTATTTCTAACGAAGTTAAGAGTTTCAATAAGTTCAGTCAAGCTTATAGGATTGTTTATTGGTGAAGTGTCATTGATTATTGGTATTCCTTTATTTTCTTCAAATCGTTTTTTATTTAAGAATTCTACTGAATAGTTTTCATCACTAGAAGCGGTACAATATTGATTTGCCATTATTTCAGATATATTGCATTCGGACGTAAATGTCTGATTGTCTTTTATTAAGTACTTTATAGAGTGTTGTGAATTTTTTCCAGATATACTTCTAATCATGTTCCAGATTTGACCAATTGGAGTAGATCTATTGATTTCTGAAACAAACTTTTGCCATGACTCTTGCTTGCTTTTTTTAATAATAAATCTACATTTAGCTCTTATTCTTTTAAATTCTAAATGATTTTCAGTAGTTTTATATCGTTTATATCTATTAAAAGCCGATTTAGATTCCCTTATTGCCTGTTTGCACGCATCGTTCCACCACGCTACAGGTGAATGTTTTGGATGAAAAGCTGTTTTTCCAATGGATTTATTCGCTGCATCAATGATGACTTCATTGAAAAATAATGTTTTTTCGTCAATATCTTGTTCTGAGTCTAACATTTTTCTAAGATTCATAGCTGATGAAGAGATCAATGTTGAGAACAGTGTCCAGTTGGCTTTATTTAAGGACCATTTGGTGATGTGTGTATTGTGCTTATGGTACAACAGATTGTTAACTAAGATGGAAAAGTGATCACTTCCATATAGATCAGGTAAAGTGTCCCACGATAAACTAGGTTGCAAGTTTGGTTCACAAATTGACAAATCAATTGCTGAAAACTCTCCTGTTGCAGCATTATATCGAGTATTCCTGCCGTCATTAAGTAGATTTAAATTAAGATTATTTAGGATATTTTCTATTTTTCTTCCCATTTTTGTCAATTTTTTTGAGCCCCATAATGAATTATGTGCATTAAAATCTCCCAGTATAATTCGAGGTGTAGGAATCTGACATAAAAGATTAGAAATATCTGCTATACTTGGATCAGAATTAGGTGCGATGTAAAGACTGCAGATGTTAACTTTTAGTGGACCTACTAAGCACACCGCTACAGCCTCTAGATTTGATATTAGAGGAATACTGCAATATTCATAGGAATTCTCGATAAAAATTGAAACTCCACCACTGGCATGTTCTTGATTTTGCCTAATTTTAGATACGCTTGTATAATTTCTCAAATTATGAATTTTGTTATTTTTAAAATGAGTTTCTTGTAGACAAATTATAGAAGGTGAATTTTGAGCAATTATTAATTGTAACATTTCTAAACGGGTATAATAACCGTTCAAATTCCACTGTAAAATAGACTTGAACGTGAGCTTATGTAGAAGGTTCTATGGAGGAGTCGCTATCGAGCTGAGGTTTTAGTTGTCGAGTAATTGAATTAATTATTTTAGTACATCGCGATTTCATTTTTTTTGATATAATGTGAGGATAAATCTCTTTTAACAGATTAAGTAAGCCTAACGTGTCTTCTGTATAAGTTTTAGATAGACTCAATTTATCTGGAGATCCTAAAGCATTTTCAAAAAAAATCAGTTAGTTGTTCAAAATTTAATATCGGTGTTATAAGTTTATTAGTAATAAAATCTTTTACGGGTTCCATACTGTTAGCAATAGTCTCAGAATTATCAATAGTTTTGGATTTTTTAAGTTTTTGTATTGGTTTTGTGAAATTTTCTTTAGGTTCTTGTAAAGGTGGGGATAAAATTTCATCAAGGCTGCGCTTAGCTGTGTTTACTTCTTTAATAGGTGTATTAGTTATTTCAAGTGTATCAGTTGTATCTATTGATATGCTATTGATAGGGCATGCTAGTGTTGAAGAAGAGTTTGGGATTGATGTATGAGGTTGTGAAACATTAGGTGTTGTTGATAATTGGGTAGTTGTTATATTTGTATCTGTGCATGTAGTTTGAGAACTTGGGAGTGATGTTGAGGGTGATATTTGGGATGCAGTTAATATTGGTGTAGTTAATGAAGAAGGTATAGTCGAGGATTGTAAGGATAAGGTATTCGCTGAATAGGCTGATGTGGTCGGGACGTCATGTGGAAGAGTATTAACTACTGTATTTATAGTAGTAGTTGGCACTGTTGTTGATAAGTTTTGATTTGGATTTGTACAGGATGGACAATTTGCTACAAAATGGTCAGATTGTTTACAATAGTAACACATCTGTTTTTCTAAAGATAAGAAAATACGATAAGATGTTTGTTCGTGGTTTATGACAATTGAGGGAGGAATTAATGTACCTTCTAAAGGAGAGATAAATGTATGTCTTCGAAAGCTCAGTATATGTCTATATTCTGGGTTTGTTGTACCTATTCGTAAAAAATTAATTGGAGTTAATAAATTGAGGCCTAAATTTTTAAGTTCAGATTCTATGAAAGTGTGAGGAACACTAGGGCAAACATTAGAGATTAGTAATCTTTCATTTGGTGTAATTAAGCGTCGAGCATAAATTATTTGTTGATTGATGGTTATTCTTCCGTTGTCAGCATTCATGACAGTTTCTACTAATTCTTCACTAGCTAGGTAAATACAAATACGGTGATTTGAAATTCGTGATGAAAAAATAATATATCTTTGTTCTATAATTTTTCCCAGTGCAAGTAGATATTCCTCCAGTTTGGCATTTTCCAGAGCATTATATAAAATAGCTTGTTTCTTGGATGGGAATTTTGGAGTTGAATTAATTAACGCTGCAGAATATGAAGAAGTTTTATGTGATGTCAATAACATTTGGAGCCTCGACGGCCCTGGACTATTAACATCATCCATTTTCGTTTGTTAATAACATCAGGTAATATAAACAATATGAACTTGTTGTGAAGTAAGTATCTAATTAGATTAAAATTACTTACAGATTTTCTCCAATAAGTTCACTAATTTTTATTTATAATAACACAATACTTTAATTATTAAGTGGATATAAATAAAAGCACAAAAACTAGGTGCGATTAGACTGGTAATTAAATACGTCCAACCTCGCCAAAGGTTCAAATCGTTCTCAATGAGAACTTGATTTCTTTCTCATGTGATGTACTTTTACTATGTGTTTACACTTTATAGCCTTTAACTGAATAAGTTGAGGAGAGGAGTGTTTGTCCCAAGTTGGTCATTCAGAACTATATCTATATTTTTTAGTTTATTAATTTCCATAAATTTTAATAAAGGTAGCTAAAGGCCTTTATTTTGAATGTTGAGAATTTGAAATTGGTCGTTAAAAGAATGATTCAAAAAAATGGAAAGACTAAAGACCATTAGATAAAAAGCCCAGTACCTTTTCTTTGATTACATATATAGGCAAGATATCAACAAAAATAGCCAAACACATAAAAAAACAATAATACCAGCTTTCAAAACAAAATTATTAAGAACAACAAGAGCCAAAAGAAATTTCACTTAAACAGTGAGGTATACAAATTTACACGTGGTGACCGCCCAAAAACTTACAACGGTCAAACTGATAGAACCTTTAACAAACGTATAACACAACACAAAAGGGCTTTTAATAATCGAAAAACAGAAAAACAGATTCTACGTACGCACTTCACATTATAGATAATAATCATTCTTTTAACGACCAATTTTAATTTCTCCCCATTTAAAATAAAGGCTTTAGGCTATCTTTATTATATTCTGTAGAAATAAATAAATTAAAAAATATAAATATATAAATCTGAACGATCAACTTAAAATAAACAACTCTCCCCTGTTCAAATTATTCAATTATCAACTATAAAGTGTACACATAGTAAAAATACATCCCTTGAGTAAGGCACTCTGCCGAAACAGCTGTAGTAAAAATCAGTTGTAACATATTTTGTGAAAGTGTAGAAAAAAATGTTTTACAATTAACTTCCGTCAAGCAACGATTGAATCCATCACTTATCTAAAACTAAAAATCGACAGTTAACCCGAAGCAGTCAACCATACCTTGCATACTAACATAAGCACTAGATAGCAGATGACAAATACATGTTGAAGATTACCAAGTGACTCCAAAAATTTATGGTACCGATCCAGTGGATCTCTACTATCTGGTCCAGAATTCTGCAATAGGTATCATAAATAGATATCATGAACAGGAAGTCAAAGGCGGCAATACATCATTGGTGAATGATCGCAGAAAGCGCAACATCATGGTGTATAAGAAAAAGCTTCCGAAATAAATAAGACATATTTTGAATTGAGAGGATTATACCTATATCGAAAGTGGACTAATTTATGAAGTTCTTAAAAAAGAGTCCAAAAATAAAGGTCAATGCATTGTATTTTTTGATGCAACTTTTTGAATTTATTTTAAACTTATCATTTATTTTCTAGTTACTTTTCACTCATCGATTGTGGTTTACATCCTCAAAGTATTTGTGATATTCTTATATACTGCTATCGACGGACAATGTTTCAAGTTAAAAGATAACTAAATGGAATTGAATGATGAAGTAAAAACCAGGAAAATATTTTTTGATTAGTGTATTAAAATATTTTATAAAATAATAATAAACAATATTTCTTGCAACAAACATTTACAAAATATTAAGTATGTTTTGGTGCATATGATCATTTAGAAGTAACCATTACCGAATATATAAACCTTTTAAACCATTTTAATAAAAAATTAAGAACTTAAAATAAATTTATTTAACAAAATTTTTAAATGTTACAGTAATGAATGTATATTTTATTGGTCATTGTAACTTTTGGAAGCAGGCCGTAGAGTAATATCCCATACTTTTCATAATACAGGACAGCATAGTCCGTCATTCCGCTCATCGATTTATTTTTATGATCGTGTTAAGTGAATGAACCGAAAACTAGGCCCAGGCTCTCGTTTGGTATGCATTAACGTTTCATGCTGAGATTTTTACGAGATAGTTATTAGGACTTGTCTTGGCAGGACTATTTCTATCAGCCTTGAATTTAGGCCATTCTGACAGCAGAGTTAGTTTCAAGCTAGTTCTGGAATGCAAAGGGACCCTAGCTATAACTATGTACAAACAAGTTCAACAATTTGGTATGGGTACCGGAATACTTAGGTGTAGACGGTAATGAACAGCTGGGGTCTTTGAAACTCGGGTCTCGTCGTCACTGCCTCCACTGGAAGAGTGCCAGACTGGAACCTATGATTGGAGTAATATTTAGTATTGACCGGGATAGTATTAAGAAGCTTCTCACCCAAAAGTTTTAGAGCTACTAAAGAACTTGTGAAAGTGTGAGATAGACTAGATTTTATGTAGCAGAGTCATTTAAAAGTCTCACAACTTTATTCCTCCTATTTAATCCTTAATCGTAGAATTCTCTTTGGCGGTCACCATATTTACTGTTCACGACGAAAGAATCTACTTCGATTAATAGATAACTTAAAGTGCATCTATGTGAGAAGGAGGAGAAAATATCCTCTGATATCCTTTGAAGGTAGCCAGCACAGGTTTACCGAAGGTGACAAAACCTTGCTTTGGCATTCATTCAGCCGAGATAAGTGAAAGAGATATTCTTGTGACATTTTATTGGGCCATGAGTATATTAAGGAACTAGATAGCTTGGACAGCAGGTATACATTCAGACATTAGGCTTTTGCTGTTCGTAGTGGATAACAAACGGCTAGGAATAACGTTGCTCTCGAACATGCCGACGACCAGGTCATTGCAGGCTCAGTCCGGGGATATGGCACTACCTTCTTTAAGAGATAAGAATTTGTGAAACAAGAAAGTACTTTATTGTAGCCGTATGATTTCAGATAAATGAACTAAGAACTTGAGAAGACAATAATAGGTACAACAGGTTAATGACAATAACAAGGAAAATAAATAAACTTGTTACAGAATAATACAAATAGGGATATGAACTTGAGAAGACAATAATAGGTACAAGAGGTTAATGACAATAACAAGGTAAATAAATAAACTTGTGACAGAATAATACAAATAGGGATATGAATAATAGTCTTATGTCAAAAATGGATATCATGAGCATTAAGGTAATTACATAGATCATCATGTTTGACGAGTAGATTATCTAAAATATACAAGCAGTTCTGCTATCAGCAATATACGCAACTTGATAAAAGCCTTTATTAATTTAAACAGTTAATTTTTGTAAAACGCATTTCTTCACTCTATACAGTCGACTCTCGTTAATACGAAACTCGAGAGACTCTTAAAATATTACGAATTATTGAGTGTTTGAAATATCAAATGATTCGAAATTTGTAAAAAAAATAAACTTCGAATTATTAAGTGTTGATCAATGATTATTTATTAACTGCTATTCTATAACAATGAAAAAAGTTTAGAAGTACATTCGTGTACATACATGTATGTATTCTTATTGTGCATTAATCAATCTTTTTTTAAGAAAAAAAGTGCCTGACATGCTTTTTCATCTCTTTCATTTTGTATACACAAGGTTTGTAAGGTATCTAATGAGACAATCTGACAACAAAGTCAGAAACACTCACACCGCTAATGTCAACTAATGGTTCTATTGCTGGTTGCATAAGTATTGGAAGATTTTCCTGATCTTCTTGTAAGAAACCGGATTTTTTGAAGCAGTTGAGAATTGTTAGAGGTGTTATACCTCTCCATGTCTTGTCAATCAGTAAAATAGCTGTCAAAACCGTGATATTTTCAGTTAGCTTTGTCAGGAGATTCTAAAACGAGCTTAACAATTTCTTTGCGATAGAATGTCCTAAAATTATGGATGATCCCTTAGTCCAATGGTTGCAATTTTGAAGTTGTATTTGGCGGAAAGAAGTAGAGTTCCACGTTTTAAAATGTAGAAGGACTGTTGTGGACAGTGCAATGCTTAAAATAGTAAAATTTTTTGCTTTTTAATGTCCCCATTAACTGTTAAAAGCCAATTGTTAAAAAGCTCTGTCGTCATCCAAGCTTTTTTGTTAGCACGATAATCCATAAGAAACGATTTCACACCTTTGAAACATCGCAATTTCACTAAAGGTGTAAGTTTTTCTGATCCGTCCATATTTACTGCAAGTAAAACTGTTAACCTCTCTTTACAATGTTTTCCCCCATGGCATTTTTCATCTTTAAAAGTAAGCGTCTTACTTTTAAAGTTACGTCCGGTAAACTTACGTCCGGTAAACATTTGATATATAGGCCAGTTTCATCAGTATTAAAAATATCGCGGACATCATAGTTTTCAATCAAGGTCTTCAATTTATCGTGCCAATCTAAGCAAACTGCATCATCAACACTTCCACTTTCCCCACAAACTTTTTTAAACACAACTAGATTTCTCTTTTTGAAATTTGTAAGCCACTCTTCACTTGATGCTTAGAGTAGACGCGAAGTCTTTTGCTTTTTGCTTCAACATGTTGCTCTACACTGTCTTAGCCAAATAACCAGACTTTCTTCCAGACGAGGAAATTCACATTTAGTAGTTCTTTCCGTACTCAAGCAAATTGAGCAGCATTAATTTTCTCCTTGTGCTTTATTACAGTTGAGAGAGTACTCAGAGAAATCTTAAATTCTTTTGCAACATCACTTTTCTTCTCACCTTCCTCTACTTTTTGGATTAACTTCTTCTTTTCAGCAATCGTCAAACATTTATACTTTCTAGGGCTCATGACTAACAAGATTTTAATCTGTATACCAAAGAGTAACAGTAACTAATAACTAAACAAACCAATTCGTGAGAAGTGTGTAGTCAAATTAATCATAACAACAACAAAAGTGCGTTGATACAAGTTTGAACTGTACTTTCCCTCTCTTTCTCTCTGCAACTTTAAAATGCCGATGAGTTCGAAGTAACGCGTAGTTTTGTTATATAGCAATGATTTTTTCGTTCGAATTACCAAGTGCACAAAAATGTGTTAATTTAGTTCGAAATATAACGAGATTTTGTAGGGAACTCGTAATAACTTTGAATTATAGAGAGATTCGAATTATCGCAGGTTTGAATTAGCGCGAGTCGGCTGTATTTAAAAAACTTTATTTGACATTTTTCACTTTACTAGTAAAAGATTTTATTTTGAAGTAAAACACTACATGTAAAAACCGTAACGTTTAAAAATAAAAAAGTATTTGTTTTGAAAGCAAATCTAACTGTAAATTAATAAAAGAATTGCATAAATTACTACAACAATACCTAATTTACCATGCAGTTTTATCATACCTTGTGCTAAAATGAAGTTTAACCATATCCCAATACAGTTAATATTGTTAGACCGTCTTCCATATGACACCAGCAGACCTAAATTAATTGCAACCGAACAAACACCACAAATATGTTAAGAAACTACTTATTTTAATATTATTTGCACAAAAATTGAGAAATAACATGAATATCCATGTTTTACCTATATTTTAGAAAATTAAACATTTATAAGTACGTTTGCCATAAATAAATAGCAAAAATTTTTTTGTTATTTAACTTTAACAATAATATCAAACTCTAAATTTAATTAAAATATATGCGTAAAATAAAATGTCAATTTTGTAACTTTATAAACGTCTCATATTTATTACGTTATTTTTCTTTTAATAATTATTTTATTTTAATTTCTTTTGATTTTATTCATTTATTGACATTGTCTTTCATTTTACTATTTTTATTTCAAAAATAGTTGGCCTCAATTCTTCAATTAACTAAATATTCTATGTAATCCTTATTTTTTCTAAGGTTCTTGAACCCCCAAGTGGAGCATAGAGCTTTAGTGAAAACTCGCCACCGGGTTCTATTTTGCGCTAAGGCCTTCACCTCATTCCAAGACTTTCCTTGACCTCTTATCTTGTCCATGATGAATCTTCTCCAAGTTTGTACTGGGTGATTTCTTTTTCTTCTTTCTTGGGGATTCCACCTTAGGGCAATCTTTGCAATACTTTAATTATTTTTGAGTGTGTGACCAATCCAACTCCACTTTCAGGACTTTATTTGATGTTCTACCCTTTTTTGTTCGGTCAGGTATAGTAGATCTTCGTTTCTGATGATGTTAGGCCAGAAAATACTAACAAATCGTCGTAGACATTTATTAATAAAGACCTGCAGTTTATCTGTAAGGGTTTTTGTCACTTTTCAGATTTCACATCCGTAGAGTAGAACAGACATGACATTCGTCTGGAATATGCGGAACTTTGTCCTTGTAGTATACTCGTCAGATCTCCAAACAGGGTTGAGCATGCTGAATTCTTGTTGAGCTTTTCGTATCCTCATACGAATATCGTCCTCTGTACCTCCACTTTCTGTTATGACACTTCCAAGATACGTAAAGTTTTTCACATTTTTAATCTGCTTGTTGTTGATAGTAAATAGCGTGTTGTTCCTTGCATTTATTCTCAAGGATTTGGTTTAACTAATATTTATTTTCAAACCTACTTTTTTGGCTTCAGTGGAAAATGTTTCCAATTGATTAGCCACATCTTGGAACCTTTGTCCTAACAGGCAGATATCGTTGGCGTATTTCAAATCGCTTAGGCGTGTGATTAACGTCCTCTGTATCCCTCTTGTGTCGGAGTCTAGTTTGGAGAGAACATAGTCTACTGCTATGTTAAAAAAACGGAGAAAACACGCATCCCTGTCTGACTTCAGTAAGTATGTCAAATTCGTCGCTGTTAACTCCATTGTGTGTCACGCTCCATTTGACCTCAGTGTTCAGTAACTTTATATAATGGAAATGGAAATTATTTTATGCGAGATGTTTCGTAGCTCTAAAATTTTCCATAAAGCAGCACGAGATAAGCTGTCAAAGGCACGCTCGAAGTCAACAAAAACCATGTATAGGGGTGTGTTCTATTTAACCGATTGTTGCATTATTACCCTTACAGTATTAATGTGCTCTATGCAGGAGGATTCTGGTCTAAAGCCTACTTGACCAGCTCGAAATGCAATCTTGTTTGTTAATCTTTTAAGTGTGATGGTCGTAAAGATTTTATTTGTATGTATTTTTTTTATATGGCTTCGGCAGTTTGCCATACAGGCAGTTATTTGTATGTCACATACATGAAACATATAATTTTTTATGCCTTTATTTAATAGTCAGTAAATCTATCAGTTGGTAACTCTGCTCCGTCATGTCACACTTTTCTGGCATTGCCACAATTCTGTGGTGGCATATTTTTTTAAATATCGTTTATCTATAAAAAGGTATGCTTGGATTGAAAATTTATTTATTATATTAAATCTTCTCTGTGGTAAGTTATATTCAATATTTAACCAATACCCAATGTCTTTTTATGATTTCCAATTTTATTTCATTTTTTATACATTCATAACATGTTTCTTTTAAACTTATAATCCGTCTAAATATAATTGTAATAAATAAACTAATTAATTTATTTAATAATAATTATATCCATTCAATACTTACCAATTTGCTATTTTCTATTTAATATTTTTTATATTAACTTAATAGTTTTAATTTTTTTTAGTTTAATACATTGTATCAATATTTATGACAAGACTAGATCATTTATCGATTGTTCAATCAACTTTCTTTTAATTTCAAGTTTTCGAATTCTCCCTATGTAACTAGTTCATTGTCTACAAATCTCAGCGTATATATAGTATTTTTTTGAGCGGCAATCACATTATCGTACTACCAGTTAGTCCATTAGTAGGCGTAAAGCTGTTCCTAATGAAATTTTATTACCTTATCTTGGTATTTGAGTCAATATTTAATGTTCTAATTCTATCTATGGTGATCTATCTCTGAGATATATTCCTAGGAAGTGAAAAAGGAATGTGTGGTCTTCATACCAAAACCAGGTAGGATGGACTACACTTTACGATGGATGTAAAATGAGTATTTAAAAGAAAACCTGTGTGATTAGTTAGATGGTAGTTATTGGAGAGGATGGGAAATTGGATATTGGAAAAGGGGGGATGTTAGTGTATTAATGGTGACAAGAATAAAGTTAAGTATGGCGGATTATATAGGGTGATATTAAGCTATGGGAAAATAGAAAGAAATGTAGAAGTAAGTAAAACTGGATGTGTAGTTAAAAGAAAGAAAGTTAGATCAGGAGAATAATTGTCGATGAAGTGGGACGAAGTCTCTGTTGATGATGGTGTGACGATTAACACAATTGGGACTATTTTTCTTTTCCTTGACTATTTCCAAATCCTCAAAAAGGTCAAGTTTGAGATAATCTCTACCTGGGATGTTATGAAGAAGAGAAATATCATCTGGTACCTTGATTGTGTGATTGTGATATTTAAGATGATGGGAAAAAGAAGAAGTGTTCTGTAACTTAGAATGTTCAATGGCCCTGGTTACTAGAGATCTACAAGTTCTACCAATATAAGTGGCATCACAGTCAGAACATTGAAGTTTATAAACTCCACTGCGTTTGCTGAAGTCAATAGAGTCCTTACTATTGCATAATGATCTACTCAATTTATTGTTAACTTTAAAAGGAATCTTAATATTTTCAACAGAATTCAGGATAGTGTTTTTGATTGATTCGGACAGTGTTGGGCAGTGAAATGGTAATGAGAAGTAAGATGGGGAATCTGAAGTAATGTTAGGGTAAGCTGATTTTTGAAGCAATTTACGTTTCTTTTTGTAAATGAGTTTATGGATGATATCAGGGTTATAGCCATTATTGAAAGCAATCTGTTTGATTATGTTTAGTTCTTGGTTGTAGTTAATGTTGGATAATGGGATAGTTTCTAAACGATGAATAAAACTGTTGAATGCAGATAATTTGTGTGAAATGGGATGGGGGTACATTTCAATTCTAACCATAGAAAGCCACTGGTTTATAATATCTCTTTAATTTAACATACAACACAATAATAATTATGACTGTATTTAATTAACAAATAAAACTACGTCGATATTGTCTTTCATATTAAATGGAGGGTATTGCATAAATAATTGTAACACAGTAATTATTTAATTTTGATATTTTGGTTTGAGTATAACACTATAAGGAGTATCAAGTGTAAAAAATAGTAACTGAAAATAATTTTCTAATGGTTAATTTTCTTCATATTTATCATCAAAAGAAAACTCTGTACTGGAAGATTCGCTGTTAATATTTATAATATTAGGAACTATTTCCATGGCGTTATCAACCACTATTTTGCTATCCATGTATTCATCTTCCTTCTTAATGACATGGTCACATCATTTTCTCCACTCATTTGCATCAATTTTATTGAACTCTTCCTCAGCCAGTTCTTGTACGTCAGCTAATTTAAATGTAACGTTTTTCTGGCTTACATTATTTTTGACTGTAGCCCATATAAGTTCAATCGGGTTTAGGTCAGGATGGTACGGAAGTAAACGCAAAGGAATATGGCCATGCTCGCGTAAAATTTCGTCGAACTTGTATTTTACATGACAAGGTTTATGATATTTAATGGTTTCATATAATTCCGGTTTTAAAGTGGTGGGTATAAATGGAATATTTTTCTGTATTAACCATTCTATCATTTAATTTTTTTTGAGTTTGATGTAGGCGCCCGCTCTAACTGAATACTATGATAAGATGCGTTATCAAAAACTAGTACCGAGTTAGGTCAATTAGGTATTAAACGTTTTTGTACCACTTTCCATAATTATGTGCATTCACTATTATTAGTCGTTGACCTTTAGAAATTATAGAAAATAATCCCTTTGTTGATTCGTCAGTCCAGTTCTTCGAAAAAGTATGACCGCTGTGTAGGTAAGTCTCGTCAACATGCACAATTGGCCTATTTTGAGTACGAAAATGTTTGATTTGCCTGAGATATTTTATACTCAAAGCTCGTATTTAACTTTTTTCTATAAGTAATTTTCAGTTGTTTTCGGTTCTCATCCAACGAAATTACATTTTGCGTAGAAGTCGCCTTAGAGATGTCTGTGAAATTGTGATATCCAAACCGTTATGAATTTTTTGTTTTAATTTTTTTACCGTAACCCGACATTTGTCTGTTTTATAAAATTCGTAGATTATTCTGCGAATGTCTCTTGTTTGGTATTCCGTCAAATCTATGATTGATCTCCTTACTCGTTTTTTGCCTGGACTGGCAAATTGGACTCTGTCGGTATTTTTCAAAGAACATTTTGCGTCTCTTGTTATCCTTTCGATTTTTCTGATGGAAATTCCTGTAAAAATAACTACAATGATTCATTTTATCAAGTATGTAAGTATAAAAAAGTCTATATTTACTGGCATACCATAAGACAGTACACAATATATTCATGTGCTAATAGGTGTAATAATTTAAGTATGTTAAAAAATGTCTTTAAATTATCGAGAGTAAGACCGATGTACATACAATAATTATAATTTCACAAAATTTTTAAAATATATTTATTTAAAAAGCTATGCCGTTGCAAACTTGAATATTTTGGTCATGTTATGCGATACCCAGAGAGATATAATATACTCCACTTAATAATACAAGGCAAGGTAGACGGAAGAAGAGTGGACAGGTCGAAGAAGAACGTCATGGCTTAGAAACCTAAGAGAATAGGTCCCTTAAGCTAGCGGGGATACAAGAGCGGAATTCAATTTAACCTACGTAATATTTTTTCACCAATTTTTCACTAATTTATTACCACCCTAATAATTTTTCACCACCAAACGAACCTTAAGGGGAGCGATTCTGCTGGCTTAAGGTTCAAGCTAGCAGAATTCAAAAAAAAACTTTTTGTTGATTGCATATTTTTTCACCAATTTTTCACTAATTTATTACCACCCTAATAATTTTTCACCACCAAACCACCCTTAATGGGAGCGATTCTGCTGACTTAAGGTTTAAGCTAGCAGAATTCAAAAAAAAACCTTTTTGTTAATGGCATATTTTTTCACCCATTTTTCACTAATTTATTACCACCCTAATATTTTTTCACCACCAAACCACCCTTAATGGGAATGATTCTGCTGGCTTAAGGTTCAAGCTAGCAGAATTCAGAAAAAAAACTTTTTGTTGATGGCATATTTTTTCACTAATTTTTCACTAATTTATTACCACCCTAATAATTTTTCACCACCAAACCACCCTTAATGGGAGCGATTCTGCTGGCTTAAGGTTTAAGCTAGCAGAATTCAAAAAAAAACTTTTTGTTGATGGCATATTTTTTCACGCATTTTTCACTAATTTATTACCACCCTAATATTTTTTTACCATCAAACCACTCTTAAGGGGAGCGATTCTGCTGGCTTACGGTTCAAGCTAGCAGAATTTAAAAAAAATTTATGATATACCACAGTGTTCTGCTAGGTTTTTACGAATTTATTACAACTTTAGTAATTTTTCACCCGTTACTACCCCTTTAACAAAAATTAAATAAATTTGTTTTTTCAAAAATACTTCAATACATTTACACGGTGTGTGTGTGTGCGAGTGTGTGTGTGTGTGTGAAAAACACATTACTACTTACCTATTACTTATTAATTACTTACTAAAATACTACAAATTTCACTGAAGATGGACTGATAAGTCCGAAAACGTTTTGAACTTAATCCTTTAGGATTTTTAAAATTTAATTAAATATACCAATCACAACAGTGTTTTACTTCAATGTTCGAGTTTTTTAACTATATGATATACAGCCAACTCACGGGAATGATCCCTTTTTAAGTTGTAAAATTTTGTTAAAAAACTATTCAACTTAAAATCTTTTTTGCAGAACATCGAAAGAGATCTTTCTCTTATAATTTTAAGGTGCTTAATCTTCATCCATAATCCAATGGGGCCGAATGTTATTCCTGAAGATCGGTTTTATAGAATAAGAACAGTTATAGACTTTTTAACTGCTCTGCGTTATCCAGTAAAAGAATTATCGCTAGATGAATCGATGGTACCGTGGAAAGTTAGACTTAGTTTTAAACAATATACTAAACAAAAGACATAAAAGACGATATCAAGGTTAGAATTAATTAATTAATTAATTCTAAAATTAATTTATAAAAAAGCAAAGAAAGACGGAATATCGCACGCGAATATTTACCTATAAATAATTGCTAATAAATCGGACAAACGCGAAACGAAAACGAAAAGGTGCAGAGTATGTCCTATCCTGAAAATAAGAAAAAAACCCAATTTATGAGTGTGTGGATTGTGCCGAGAAACCAGATCTCTCCGTGGGCGATTCTTTCAAACATTTCCATAAACAAAATAAATAAGTTAATATTTTTTTGTAATAACCTTTAATTTTTACCTATATTCAACTGACAATGAATGAAAAATCGACAAAGAATTAAAATACAAATATCTTTAAATTTTTAAAATGCTGCTAATATAAATTTATTTTACTACGCAAATAATCTATATCAGCTGTTCTGACCAACCGGTAATTTCGGTCTCATTTCAATATACCTACTTAAAATATTTATATCCTAAAATGTTTTCCAATATAAATTCTTTATGTTATACACCTAATTTAAAAATTATGTTTTGACCAATCGTTAATATTCTTCTTATGTAAATAATATTAAAATATTAAATACCTAAATTATTTTTCAAATTTTCATCTACCTAATGAATACAAATCTTTTAACAATAGGTGCGCACGGTCCCGACTACCCTCCTTTACAATCAGATAAACAATGTAATAGACGTAATAACATTATTTCAATTTGAATATTTCTTACCTGGTAATTTATTCTGTGAAATATAAAAATTCCATTGTATTTACTAAAACTCAACTGGATTTCAGTTATTTTATATTCATAAAAGGGACTAATGATTCGATTTCGCTTAGCCATGTAATACGACTCGAATCAGAGTCAATTTTTTAAAACAGGTAAAATTTATAGTTTTTGGAATAAAGTGTTTTCATATTTTTAATATTTAAACATTGAAAAAATAAATATTAGTTAGTATAGAATAACATTTGAAAATGTTTTTCAATTAGGGTAGTTGAGAAAAACATGACTAGGCTGGTAAAAATACATTAAAATTCTAGCAGAGCACTCTTGTGTTTTCAAAAAGATTTTTTATTCACGTAGCGTCAATGTGTATCTTGTTGAATGTTTCCCATTAACTGATGCTTAGGGGGTCAAAAATTATAAGGGTGGATCAAATTTAGTAAAAACCAGGCAAGCAATTTATATTTTCAATTACAAGTAGAATACAGTAAAATTATAAAAATATATTTTTTATCACCTTAAATTTTAACGTATTCTTAGTTCACAAATTGTTGAGAGCACGAAATATGCCTCAAACTCATAAAAAGGTCGTAAATCATAGGCGTTCCTAAGGTGTTTATTCATTAAATAATAATATAATGTTTTAATACTGTTATATATAATATTGATAATATTTTAATACTAATATATTTAGCAAAAAAACAATTAAATCTTTCACGACTACTGTTGGTTATTATATTATATTAATAAATATAAGAATTTAACCATTAATAATTTTGTAAATGAGAATACCTTATCTCTTTGGATATTTCAATACTAATCTTCGCGTTTAATCACTTTACTAGAAAACCTGGAATTTATATCCGAAGGTACTATTCGTTGCAAGATAATTAAGATGGAATTCCCCAGATTTTTGATAATATAAATAATTATATTCGAAACTTAACTTGAAAGGGTGAAGTTATTACGAACGAAAACAATTTTTTTGTTTAGTACGTTTTTGATCGCATGTAATTTACGGCTCGTCGGTGTTTCCGCGTCTACGGCAGTAATTAGCGTCTCGAATATTTCTTTTGCGAATTATATGCAGTGCGTGAGTGATTTTTTATTCCATATACCTATACATGAACACATACCACCAAATTCAATTATAGTATTAGATAATGCACCTTATCATTCACGACTAGTAGAAAGACTTCTAACGAATGCGTGGAAGAAACAGGATATTCTTGACTGGCTGCGGAATAAGTATCTGCCTTACGAAGATGGAATGGTAAAAGCAGAACTTTTAAAAATTGCCCGGCAACACAAATCTAAGTTCAAGAAATACGTAGTTGACAAAATGGCGGAAAGGCGAAACATCACAGTCTTTAGACTTCCACCCTACAACTGCGAAATAAATCCAATTGAACTCATTTGGGCACAAATAAAAAGTTATGTGGCTAGAAAAAATACGTCATATAAAATACAAGCTGTACGTGAATTGTTATACGAGTCTTTATAACATATTACAAAACAAAACTGGAAAGATGCAGTAAGACATGTAATAGAAGAAGAACCAAAAATGTGGGATCTTGATAACATAATTGATGCGACCGTAGAGATTATTAACCTAATTATCAACCCTCAAGACGACTCGGATTCCGAAGTTGATCCTATTTATTTTGAATTTGAATAGTTTTCTAAACGTAATTATGTAAGGTAAGTAATAGTAGTTGTAATCGTAAGGTATTAAAGGGGAAAGGCGCAAAATGTCGCATGTCAAAATGTTCAATGTGTTTTAAACGTATCCATTTTTTTTTTAAATCCTGAGAAAACTAAAAAGCATTTTTGAAAAATTTAAAGGCAGAATGAAATATTTTTTAGAATAAATAAAAAGTTTCTTTTGCATGCAATATTTTCAATTAAAAATTATACTATATTTTCTCTTTTCTTTTCACCCCTGTTACATAACATATTAAAATAAGTATTGTAAAAGTTTTCAGGGACTTTCTGCCCTGAGTAATAATGTAATCTTTCATTCTGCGTTTAAATTTTTCAAAAATATTTATTAGGTTTCTCCGGATTCGAAAATAATGGATACATTTAAAACACATTGGAAATTCTGCCAGGCGACATTTGGCGCCTTTTTCCTTAATTAAATAAATGTATCTTTTACAAATGGCAAGAAACTTTTTATTTTTGAATAAAATAAATAAGTTTTATTAAAAAATACAATTTACATAAGTACAATTTAAAAAATATATTTATTTAGTTCCAATAAATGTTTCAATCATATACTTTACGACACTGGTCGTTTATCTCTAACCATTCAAAATACCCCCGTAATAGGATTATAAGGTATTGTATTCCTTCAGATATGAGGTGGGCTAGTCGAAAACGTCTTAAACCGTCAGTTTTAGGTTGGTTTTTACTATTATATCGTATTACCTATCCTCTCTGTATTTCAGTTTTCTAATTAGGGTTAAACTTGTAGTGAGCTATCAACAAATTGTGAACCGACGTAGTAGAATTATTGACTCCTCATAGACGGTAGTTGAAGGGTGAAAAATTACTAGGATGGTAATATATTAGTACAAATCCAGCAAAATACTGTAGTATCTCATATTTCCGAAGAAAAGATTTGCTTTGCATTCAACCAGCGTAAATGTGTAGATGGTGGAATTGGTGAAGTTGGTTAACATTTAGTAAAAACAAACCAGAGAGTTTCTTATTTTATTTATAAATAGTATTTAGTAAAATTATAAAACAAAACTTTTTCACATTTAATTTAAACGTAGCAGAACTATTGACTTTCACTAAGGGTTAGTCGAGGGATAAAAAATGACTAAGTTGGTAATAAATTCGTAAAAACTTAGCAAAACACTGTGGTATATCATAAATAATTTTTTTAAATTACGCTGGCTCGAATATTAAGCTAGCAGGAACGTTTCCAAATAAGATTGGTTTAGAGATGGAAACTTATCAGGGTAAAAATACTTTTTTATGTCAGTTATAAGTAGAGGATAGTGAAATTGTAAAAAAAGATTATTTTCACGTTAAATTATAACCTAACAGAATTATTGACTTATCACAAGGGGTAGTTTAGATGTGAAAAATTACTAGGGTGGTAATAAATTAGTAAAAACCTAGCAAAACACTGTGGTATATTATAAATATGTTTTTTTAATTCTGCTAGCTTGAACCGCAAGCCGGCAGAATGGCTCCCCTTAAGGGTGGTTTAATGGTGAAACAATATTAGGCTGGTAATAAATTAGTGAAAAATGGGTGAAAAAATATGCCACCAACAAAATGTTTTTTTTTTAATTCTGCCATCTTGAACCTTAAGCCAGAAGAACCGCTCCCATTAAGGGTGGTTTGGTGGTGAAAAATTATTAGGGTGGTAATAAATTTGTGAAAAATGGGTGAAAAAATATGTCATCAACAAAATGTTTTTTTTTTTTAATTCTGCTAGCTTGAACCTTAAGCCAGCAGAATCGCTCCCATTAAGGGGGGTTTGGTCGTGAAAAATTATTAGGGTGGTAATAAATTAGTGAAAAATTGGTGAAAAAATATGCCACCAACAAAAAGTTTTTTTTTTAATTCTGCTAGCTTGAACCTTAAGCCAGCAGAATCGCTCCCATTAAGGGGGGTTTGGTGGTGAAAAATTATTAGGGTGGTAATAAATTAGTGAAAAATGGGTGAAAAAATATGCCATCAACAAAAAGTTTCTTTTTTGAATTCTGCTAGCTTGAATCTTAAGCCAGCAGAATCGCTCCCCTTAAGGTTGGTTTGGTGGTGAAAAATTATTAGGGTGGTAATAAATTAGTGAAAAATGGGTGAAAAAATATTACGTAGGTTAAATTGGATTCCGCTCATGTGTCCCCGCTAGCTTAAGGGTTCTTAAGAGAATGGTTTAACAGATCCTCTGCATCCCTTTTACGAGCTGCCGTCAACAAAATTACTATAGCCAATTTGATAGCCAACGCTCGATAATCGAGTACTGCACATGAAAAAGAAAAATGCCATATGATACAAATTACAAAAGTACGTTATACAACTAAAAAAAAATGAATTGGGCAGATATGACTAATAAAATATAAAGGCAAAGTTAAAAACTCTCGATTATTTTCAGTTCATTTGATAGCGAATTAAAATTAGTTTATTGTACAAACTTACCTGTTGCTTTAGCTGTTGTTTCTTTCACAGTTTTCAAGGAATCTGTTTCAAGCTTAAAATTTTTGAAATAATAACACATTATATAATTATGA
This sequence comes from Diabrotica undecimpunctata, assembly GCF_040954645.1. NCBI lineage: Eukaryota > Metazoa > Arthropoda > Insecta > Coleoptera > Chrysomelidae > Diabrotica > Diabrotica undecimpunctata. The sequence continues at coordinate 80,684,959 of NC_092812.1, read as the reverse complement.
TCTCACGAGATTATCCATTAATAACAGAATTAGTCTTTCTATTACTTTCTAAAGCCATAATTTAAAGAAACTGCCACAAACACACTTAACTATCCAAAATAATAAGAAATCTGAAAAATAACAGCCGCACTTCACTTTTGTGTTACGCACCTGACTACTGGGAGGAGACTGATGACAACCACCTAATCCACCCCAAGCGGACTTCAATTTTGGGTTTGTGCGCCTCGCCAACTTAAGTGGCGTTGACAGTAAGTCGATAAAACCTCACCAGCTACAGAAGGTCATGTAAGATGCCCCCATTTTCAGTTTTTATTAATCAACAAATTAACAGTCTATTGCATTTACCTTTATAAATACCATGAGGATAGTTTTTTAATACGGATGTCCTTCCAATGTTTTATGTGGCCATACAATGTTTTTAACAACTTTTTATGTAAGTAGTAAAAAACCAACGTGTTCTGTTTATATATTTAAATTTTAACTTACTTGTTTTTTAATATTTAAACACAAACCCAAAATTGCTTAGTGGCTTAGGTGGTGGTCTTTAGTATCCTCCCAGTTATCAGGTGCGTAACACTTAAGTGATTTGCAGCTATTATTTTTCAGACTTCTTATTATTTCGGATAGTTAAGTGTATTTGTGACAATTTCTAACGATGGCGTTGAAAAATAGTAGAAAGAATAATTCTGTTATCAGTGGACAATCTCGGGAGATTATATTTAATGTGTTTAATTATTTCAAAAATATTAAACTCGAAGCAGAGACCCTAAAAACTGTGAAAGAAAATACAGCTAAAGCAACAGGTAAGTTTGTACTTACAATAAATTAATTTTAATTAGACGACTTCTAAATAATAACAAAACCGCACTACGGTGGTCTATTTGGACCAAAAATAACTCTATATTTTTATTTCATTTTAATTATATATTATTTTTAAAACACAATAGTTCTATTTCTATTTATAAGGCATTTTCTTCCCACTGGTGGAAATATTTTGTTTGTTTATGTCTACCTTGTATTAAATTAAAATAGATCAAAAATAGGTGAATATTTGACATACATAATAATGTTGACAGCTTACCACACTTACAAAAAATTTAAATTATTCGTTATTTTACAAAAAATGATCCAGAGTTCAGCACAATTCTATTACACATAAAATACAGAAAAATTAATCACGTGGATAGTTTCTTAGGTTTTTTGCTGATTACACACCTCACAGCAAGCTACAATATGATACATGTATATTTGCAAAATTTCGGGTTTCCCTTTTCGTACAGTATTTTCAATGCCCTCTTTTACCTATGAAAAAAAACCTATGACAAACAAACAAACCTATGATTTGTTGACAAACCTATGGCTTGTTTTTAAACCAGGAGGAGTAATTCAAATTTACCTTTAATTTTTTTTTACCTTTAATAATTTTATAATGCTATAATATTTATGGATTACCGTCGAAGGTTTAAAGTCTTTTACAATATTTTAGAATCGAAGATATGTAATTATATTATTAATGTATTGGATTTTGACAAGAGCTATGCATTACGCCTATTTAGTACACAAGTTTATGTGAAATGTTCAAGGTCATAGCTGTTCCCGAAATCCATTACCTCGACCTGTATAATTTGTTTACGATTAAAAAGACATTAATAGATTACGTCAAATTCAAAAAAATATTACTTGCTAATGACATAAGTATTTGTATAATACAGTTAAATAGCAAAACAGGTCAAATATTTCTCAGTATTTAAAATTTGGTATTTAAAACCCATTAAATTCATGACTTTCTCCTAATGACTGATTATGAAAGCGGGCGTTAAATTAGTTAGGACTAGTGTAATATATTGTGTACTGTCTTTCGATATGGCAGTAAATATAGACATTTTTATACACCTACATCCTAGATAAAATAAATCACTATAGTTACTAATTCTTTTACAGGCATTTCCATCAGAACAATCGAAAGAATAACAAGCCAGGCAAAATGTTCTCAGAGTCCATTTTTCCAGTCCAGGCAAAAAACGAGTCAGTAGATCAATCATAGATTTGCCGGAATACCAAATAAGCGACATTCGCAGAATAATTTACGATTTTTATAAAACAGAAAAATGTCGGGTTACGGTAAAAAAATTAAAACAAAAAATTCACAACGATTTGGATATCACAATTTCACAAACATCTTTAAGGCGACTTCTACGCAAAATGCAATTTCGTTGGAGGAAAACCGAAAACAACCGAAAAGTGCTTGTAGAAAAAAGTGCAATAAGAGCTTTGAGAATAAAATATCTGAGGCAAATCAAATATTTTCGGAGTCAAAATAGGCCAATCGTGTATGTTGACGAGACCTACTTACACAGCGGTCATACTTCTTCAAAGAACTGGACTGACGAATCAACCAAGGGGTTATTTTCAAATATTTCCAAAGGTCAACGACTAATAATAGTGCATGCCGGTGGGGATATGGGATTCATAAAAAATGGGTTATTAATCTTTAAATGAGGTTCAAAATTAGGGGATTACCACTCTGAAATGAATTCAGACAACTATGGAAAGTGGTTACAAGAACATTTATTACCTAATTTACCTGCTAACTCGGTATTAGTTTTTGATAACGCACCTTATCACAGCATTCAGTTGGAGCGGGCGCCTACATCAAACTCAAACAAAAATCAAATGATAGAATGGTTAATGCAGAAAAATATTTCATTTACACCTAGTGCTTTAAAACCTGAACTGTATGAAATAATTAAATATCATAAACCTCATCATGTAAAATACAAATTCGACGAAATTCTACGTGCGCATGGCCATATTCCTTTACGTTTACCTCCTTACCATCCTGACCTAAACCCTATCGAACTAATATGGGCGACAGTCAAAAATAATATAAGGCAGAAAAACGTTACATTTAAGCTAACTGACGTACAAAAACTCGCCGAGGAAGAATTCACTAATATTGATGCAAATGAGTGGAGAAAACGATGTTACCATGTCATTAAGAAGGAAGATGAGTATATGGACAGCGAGATAGTTGCTGATAACGCCACGCAAATAGCTCCAATTATTATAAATCTTGACAGTGACTCTTCCAGTACAGAGTTTTCTTCTTCCGAAGATGAAGATGAAGAAAATTATTAACAATCAATTAATTTTCAAATAGATACCACTTTTCAACACGGGTACTTGTTTTAGTGTTATAATAAAACCAAAATATTAAAATTAAATAATTACTGTGTTGCATTTATTTATACAATATCCTCCATTTAATTTGAAACCCAATATCAAAGTAGATTTGTGAATTAAATTCAGTCAATATTTTATAATTTGTTTACTAAGTTAAATAAATATTATAAACTGTTGTATAAACAATGGCTTACTATTTAAATTGAATAAAACAAAATTACAATTTCATCTTTCTAATAATATATTAAAGCTTGCGAAAAATATTACTTTTTTAATTGTGTAATAATTATTTGACCTATACCGCTACGCTACTGAATATACTTATCAGAAATAGTAAACCAATAGGATGAATCATAGAGCGTAAACATAATTTATTTCTCTGTGACGTTGTGCGTACTCTCTCGCCAAGTTAGCTGGCGATGATTGTACATAAATATAACAGGTAGCATGAAAACAACACTAACTGCTGCAATGGAGTCGGTCGTTGGCATCACGCCTCTACAGACTGTTTCAAGTTAAGAATTCACAACTGAACAGATAGGCCAGTGCATTTCTTACGGGCGTATGTTGCCAATAGTTCACGGGACTATGCAGGGCCGGCCGAAATAACCCATTCTTTATTTATATTCAAATTTTTATTTATATTTTCCAATGTTAATCAAATTTATTTTAAAAAGATAGGTACGTATCTATTTAATAAGCTTAACGACTACAATTACTTATAAATATGGTTACATTTTCAGGGAAGTGATTTTAAAGATTATTAGAAAAATGTCTTTATTAGTGGTTAAAATATTAGGTTTTACGCAATTGGTTAATTATTATGGCACAGGTAATTCTGACAGCTTAGGTGTCAACTCTCAAAATTATTTATAAAATATTACTTTCACAATAGTTAATAAATAGAAAGCAATAATAATTAAGATATTGTGCTTAAACTTCCATTATCGGGCAAGCCGGGCTAACAGGCCCTAACAGTAAACAATATTGATTACTTTATAATTGACTATTAATAGTTTTCTAATTCTCTTTATGTACTGTACAGATTTATGAGTTATAGATAAATGAGCGGTATGTTTTTCAAAATAGTGTAATTAGGTGAAGTGGAGATTATATGTTTGTCTGTATACATAAGCCCAAACTGCCCGATTACGTTTTTAAATTCTTCTGCCCGGACAAGGGTTAAGGCATAACCATCGCGCACTCAAATCTCAAGTGTAAAAAATTATATTGTTAAAATGGATCCAGTTTTGCCGTTTAAAAGTGGTCAAATTTTACATCTGAGTGCTAAAAAAGTGATCTTAAACGTAGTGAGATACCACATTAATTTGCTTCGAGATGAAAGTCAACGTATTGTATTCGACAAAGTATCCGCGATGACAGGAGTGTCAGTTCGTACGATTCAAAAAATCGTACAGGAAGACAAAGAAGGTGAGCTTTCTGAGGTAAAAACAAACAGAAAAAGAACCCGTTGCCGAAACAACTCCAGAGACTATACTTACGATGAAGGTGTTCGTATCGGCGTTCGTCGAACAGTGCATAGTTTTTTTTTTGAAAACATTCCTCCTACTTTGAATCGTCTTCTGCCAAAAGTGAACCAAGACGAAAACTTGCCAAATTTTACCCGCAGTACAATGTACAGGTTGTTAAAAGACATGAACTTTGTTTATGCAAAACGTGATAAAAGTGCCGTGCTAATAGAACGTCCTGATATAATTGCATGGAGGCATGGATATTTAAGGGCCATTAAACAATATCGGGCTGAGGGCTATGACATTGTGTATTTGGATGAGTCATGGGTCAATGTGGGGCACTCGGTTTCCAGAGAATGGAAAGACAAAACCGTCACCTCGGCAAGAGATGCGTTCATAAAAGGGCTAAGTACTGGACTAAAGCATCCCACTCAGCGTGGACCACGTTTCATCCTTGTCCATGCCGGAAGTGAAAATGGTTTTGTAAACGGTGCTGAAATGTTTTTCCTTGCAAAAAAAAACAGCGCTGATTATCACGACGAAATGGACGGTCCGTGTTTTGAGAACTGGTTTGAAAACAAACTGTTGCCCAACTTAGTTCGAAAAACGGTTATTGTTATGGACAATGCTCCATATCATAGTGTAAAAACCGAGTTGTTGCCTAACCAATCGTGGAATAAGAATAACATTATGGACTGGTTAAGACAAAAAGACATATTTTTTGAAGAAAATTATCTGAAGTGCGAGCTTTTGGAGGTAGTCGCGCAATTTAAACAAAATTTTGATAATTACAAAATTGAAGAACTTTGTAAACAACAAAATAATGTCAAAGTGCTTCGTTTGCCTCCATACCATTGCGAATTAAATCCAATTGAAATGGTATGGAGCCAAGTAAAAAGGCATGTGGCCGTAAATAACAGCACCTTCAAAGCGAAGGATATGGAGGACCTCATAAAAAAAGCGTTTTCAAATGTTACGTCTGATAACTGGAAAAACTATATTCAACATGTAATGACTCTGGAGAAAAAATTTTGGGAAGTGGACGGTCTAATGGAAGACGTAACTCCCATAGTTATAGATTTATATGATAGTAGTGACAATTCCGATTTGGATATGGACGAAGAATGTACATAGTTTTTGATAATTGTAATATTGTAAATATATAAATGTCAAACTAAAAAACCAAATAATTTGTTACATTTCTATGGTTCTGTTGTATTTTTTTTAAAATATACAGAAGTTTTTATTGTTTTTTTATGTTTTTTACTGACACTAATAATATCTACCACAATACTCACTCAATTTGTTCATTAAACAATTAAGAATATTTTTAAGAGTCTGATGATGACCTAAGCCGAAATTTAATAAATAACTGTTGTGAGAAAAAGACATGTCTTTAATTTTTATTTTTCAAAAAAACAAAAAAAATTTAAAGTTACCTAAGTGAAAAAACGTCTAATGTGCAATATAACATGCAGTTCGGCCCTGCTTTTTCGCTGCAACTCCACTACTCTCGCCTATCTCAGTCTATCGGTAGTTCTGGCATCACCGCTTCCCATAAGGCTCCTTTATGAATTCTTAACTTGACACAGACAGTAGACATACAGTGTAGGTAAAAGTTTATGGTCGGGATGGTAAAATTTAACAGGATATCTAACGCAGATATAAAATCATATTTTCAGCGAACAGACAAAGATAACAATCATATTTCTCCTTGGTCTCCCCTCCATATTTCTTATTGCTGCCCATTGCCCAGTAGTAAGACGATTAGTTCCGATGAGTTTCGATTAGTTCCGGTTAGTTCCGATCAGAGATATTTTACATAACTCTGGTTCCGATCCTAAGAAACTAGAGGTGGGTCGTTGACATTTTTATCGGAACCGTTTTTCGTAAACTGTAACTAGTTGATTGTTTATCAGTAGTTTCAAATAAGCGAGTACACAAAAACATATTGGCTATTATATTGAAAGAAACTAATGAAGGATATATTTATTACAACTTAAAAAATAAATTAAACAATACAAATAGTACTTACATTTACATGACACATTATTAAATCGCGAATCGTCTAAATTGACATTTAAAAACATACGTTTTTCCACTTTTCTTGTTGTTTCTTCTTTTGTTTAAAAATAAACCAGATTTTGAACATATGTTCACAATGAACAGATTTTGTTACAATACTACAATATTTTACCAGAGATTGTGTTTACGATCAAACGCATAAAATTGCAATATCTGGGACACGTTATGAGAAATCAGCACCGTTACTCCCTGCTGCAGTCTATATTGCAAGGTAAAGTCAAAGGTAAGCGAGGACCCGGTAGAAGGAGAATATCATGGCTGCGGAATTTAAGAACATGGTTTAAGAAAACCTCAACGGAGCTGTTTCGAGCCGCAGCGAGCAAGGTCATGATTGCCAATATGATTTCCAACATCCGAAACGGATAGGAACCAGAAGAAGAAGAATACACGATTTTATGAATATAGTGGTTAAGTTAGGATATACATGGCGATGGTTTTTCCACCACTGTAATGGACAGTTCCAATCACCGTTCGAAATTTTTTGTGGTTAATATCATTAGACAAATACATGTCGACTTCTTTTATATCTCTAGATACAGGTGTATGTTTAGATGAGTCATGTCCAATAAATTCATCAAAAATACACCATGGACTTAAGTCATCTTTATCAGTTTCTTTTTCTTGTACTGGTTGATTTTCACTAGTACAATCTTCTTTTTCTTTTTTTATAGAAGTAACCAGCTTCTTAACTCTTTCTTTTGTTTTTTATAACTAGGTATTCTGATGAATGAATGAGTGTCGATTTACGATTGATCTGCATTTTCGATTTCAAATCTTTATTGATAGTTCGTCAAAGGATTTATTTATTGTAAATATTCAATTATGAATTATTTTTCTTAGTCAAAATTATTGACCTAGTATAAGAATAATAATTTTATTTTCAAAAAATGCGCATTTATAGAAGATGCAGCTTTTATGGTCCACTTTCTGAATATTGCAATGATTGAAACTTCTCCTGACGTATTTCTGTCCGTTTCGACTACTTCTACTACAAGTACTGACATACTGCCACCGCCAACCAAGCGTCAAAAGGTGATGGATACTTCCATTAATAAAAATATTAGTTTAAAACAAAAGAATCAAATAGATATGGATTTAATAAACCTATGCAAATACTCGTTTCATCCGTTTTCCATAGTTGAAGAACGAGCTTTTAAAAAGCTTGCAGGGTGGATTCCTGGATATAAACGTTATTACGTTATTATTATTATTAAACGATATTACGTCAGGCTCATTACTTCAGGAATGTTATACCAAAACTAAGCAAATTATTAGATCACAAGTTGTTAAAGAAGTAGAAAATATCTGTATTACTACTGACCTTTGGACATATCGAGTAACTGAGAGTTACATCGCATTAACAGGACAATATTTAACCGAAAATTTAGAATTTAAAACGATTTTATTAGGCTGCTGCCATTTTTCTGGAAACCATAATTCAGAAAAGATCGCTTTTGAAATTAGTGAAATTATTTCACTAATTTCAAATTTCAGTTTCTAAAAAAACACATGTCAAAAAAAGTACCTTATCTTTAGAAAGGCTTTTAAAGTATCAATTACAACATAACAAAGTTCCCAAACGGCCAATCCAAGACGTGGAAACTAGGTAGAACTTCACCTATTACATGTTAAAAAGAATGACCAAGTTAGAAGAGGCAATCCGTTCCACTTTTGTATTAGTTAATACAGACTTAGACTTGGACCAAATCTAAATAATGAAGACTGGATTATTTTTTCTCAATTTTCCCAAATTTTACGGCCTTTTAAAGAAATAACAAGTACAATGAGTGGCAAAAAATACTTGAAGGGTAGTTCAGTGATTGTTATGGTACGCTGCCTTCAAGAATCTTGCAGTAAAATTTTAGCAAACGGTAACCTTACATCCATAGTATCCAACGTACTACAATTACTAATATCGGGTTTAGCAAAAAGTATTGTAAATGTAAACAGATGTTAAAAATCTGGTTTAATTTTTAATAAAAGAAGAACACGGTTAACAAGAAATAAAGTAGAAAAACTTACGTTTTTAAATGTCAATTTAGACGATTCGCGATTTAATAATAACGTGTAATGTAAATGTAAGTACGATTTACTATTTGTATTGTTTAGTTTATTTTTCAAGTTATAATAAATATATCCTTCATTAGTTTCTTTTACTTCAATGAATATACACATAAACGATAATAGCCATTATGTTTGTTTATGCAGGTACTCTCTTACTTGAAACTACTGTTAAACAATCATAGTTATTGTTTACGAAAATCGGTTTAGTCGCGTTAAGAGCGTAGACGCAAAATTTCAGGCCAACGCTTTTTAAATCTATTCATTTTTTTCGAATCCTGAGAAAACTAACAAATATTTTTGAAAAATTTAAACGCAGAATGAAAGGTGACATTATTGCCGAGGGCCGAAATAAACAAAAAGTTTTTTTGAATGAGATACTTAAAATTCAAAATCATTCTAAATTTTCTCTTTTTTCGCCCCTGTAACTTATTAAAATAAACATAATAGAAATTTTCAGAGACTTTCGGCCCTCGGCAATAATGTACTCTTTCATTCTGCGTTTAAATTTTTCAAAAATATTTATAAGTTTTCTCAGGATTCGAAAAAAAAAGAATGCCCACCTCTACTCGTTCGTTACCTGTGTTCCTACTTTGATTGGGTGCTTTGACTACGCGACATGAGACGTTGCCAAATAATTTCGTATGAAGGTTTATTTATTGTGGAGTTATATGCATTTTATTATTTTTATTGGAAATAAGGCACAATGTGACTTTAAAATAAGCTTATTTTGATGTTTAGATTTTTAATTCGGAAATCGTACTTAAAATACGAAACATTAATAAATTTTATTTACATTAAACGATTTCCGAAGTGGAAATCAAAATGTTAAATTAAACTTATTGTAAAGAAAAATTGTGGCAAATTTAAAATAAAAAACAGTAAGCTGCCATTTAAATCAATTCGCCCAAATTTGATTATCTTAGAACGTTGTTAAAATGCTAAAAAGACAACAGGTCAAATAAAACCAATAAGTTTGGCAACGTTGAACTTCTCCTCTTTTCTTAGTTCCACTAATGCTATTTCGACGATATAATGGGCTGACCTAATATACCTATCTCTTTTTAAATAGGTGTTTCTTACTCCATCTCACATAAGGTCCATACCGACCATAAACTTTTACCTACACTGTATGTTACAGAGCTGACGCTGGTAACAATGATGCAACTGTGCTCAGTTGGTGCAAACCTTGATGTAGGAATGAGATATTTAAGAACTCGTTTTTGGCGAGGAGAGCTGGATGCACTGCCTCTGCTACAGACAGACTGTGACTCAATTAAGCTAAAGTTTGTCTTTGACAAACGCTACAGAATATAAACAGGACAGTATAGGGAGAAAAACGTGGCAAATGTGTATTGCATGGCTCCAAAATGGGGGAAGGCTCAGGATTCGGAATATACTCAAGATCACTGAATCTAAGAATAAAGTGGGGTATGAGCAAAAGTGGACTAGCTAGCAACAGAAATGGACTTCTGGAGAAGAGCGTAAGGCAAATCAAGAAGAGATCGGATACCAAATGAAAGAATACGAGAAATGAATAATAAGAAATGAAAAGTGATGGGAGTCAAGCATACAATAGTTGATGACATAAAAACAAAACAGTTAATATGGTACGGCCATGTACAGAGAATGCCAGATGACAGGATTCCGAAACAGATTTTGACGTGTACACCATAAGGAAGAAGAAAAAGAGGAAGGCCGAGAAGAAGCTGGAGAGAGGGAATTGAAAAAGAACTAGAGGAAAGAGAAATTCCTCCAGGCCTATGGTTAAATAGAGAAGAATGGCGGTTAGGAGTCGAAAGGCGTCGGAGAACGCTGTAAACCGATAGTAGTAGTAGTATGAGCAAAAATGACAGCGTAGTTCAGAGAGAACTGGCTGGTTTCTTCATAGCCACAAAAGAGATAACCCAAAAAGATATAGCCGGGAAAACTATAATAATCTGCACAGATAGCATAGAAGCGCTACTAATCTTGAATAGACCACGTGTCACATCAGGGTTAGTAATGGAGTGTTACGAGTCACTAACTCAAGCTTTAGATGGGAATACCATCATCCTAAGGTGGGTTAAAGAATACAATAGGAATAAAGGCAATCGCATTGCTGACCAATTGGCTACGAAGGCGGCAGGTCTAAGACTCTTAAGACCTGGGGAACTTTTTGGTTGGTCAACTACAATAATCGCGGAAATTTTCAAAACTGGTCATTGTCAACTAAGCCAACACCTCTTTATACTGGGGCTAGTAGACAGACTTCTATGCAGGAAGTATAACGGAGAAGACGAAACTGTATAGCATGTCCTATGTGAATGCCTGGAGTTATCATTACTACGAGAGTACGCGTTCGGCGAGTCCTGGCCCACACCTTTCCACAAAAGCAAGATGTCCCCTGGCGATTTGTCCACCTTCCTAGAAATGGCAAGATGGACAATGAGCTAAGGACGACAGCTCCCTGGGAGGATGCACAATGGGTCAATTGTGGCCTTAGTGCTGTGGAACTTAACTCGCCCTCCCCTACAGATACAGATACAGATGTGTTCTAATTAATTTTTTTAATTAAATTTTGGTTTTAGTTTTTTTCTGGCTTTCCACCAAAGCTTATTTAGTTTAGCTTTAAAATATGCTCCGTTTTTTTATTTAAGTGAATTTATAAAGATGTTTTACTGTTAATCTTTCACTTTTGAAGTCAGTTTGTTTTTTTGCTTCCTCTTTTGTTTTCTATAATAATTTTTATAATATATCTATAAACTCTGCTTTGTATATTACTGACAAGATCTCACAAGTTCTCAAAATTATTGTTTAAATAATATAGTTCTTCCCTTACACCGTAAATTCTTTTACATATTAATAAAAATTGTAAACAAAAAGCTTTATTTAAGGTTTACCTCGAATACAAAATAAATTCATTAGTTATACTTTATATATTAAAACAAGTATAAAATGTCTTATTTTAGTTCTTAACATATTTGTGGTTATTTTAAATATTTAAAAATACTCACCAACATCTCATCGTCTGGAATTCTCGACAAAAGGTCGAGAATTTCATTATTGGGCACTGAATAAGGTCTCAATATCCTTCTAAAGAATTTGTTAATACCCCATAACATTAGTAAGTACCTAATTGGCAAGATGTACAAGACTACCGTTGCTACAACCAGCAGGAATATGGCTATGCAGGATAAGTAAGGAACTGTGAAGTTGAACATACTGAAAATGAATTAAAAATTATTAAAATATATTTTTAGAAATATTCTAACACGTAACAAAGATTTGATAAAAAAGAAAAAATTACTAAACTAAATTTATATTGTTTGCTTCAGTAAAATTAAATTGGTAAATTTTAATGGTAAATTTAATCTATATTAGGTACATAAAATACGAGTACCTTATTTGTGGTATCAGCAATAAATCCAGGTTTTAGACATTTTTTAAGTAAATACTACAAAGAACTTGGTTTAGTTCAATCTACATTGTGAGCTATTCATTTCAGGCAATGTTCTTTAAATCCAATATACCTATATTGCTAGATGAATAATTCAAAACCAAACAAAAATGCAATAAATCCCAATTTAAGACTAGGCAAACTGACATAAATTCATCATATTTAACCAAACTGCAATAAATGCTTGAAATAATATCTTTGTGAAAGTTTTGTTTAGTTTGCGCAAATTACCAAAAGATGACAATCACAGTTTTATTCCTCTTTTTCTTCTATTTTATTATGTATGTATAAGAATGTATTTTGTTACTTAGGTATTTTATAGAGAGTTGTTTGTTTGTACAGTTGGATCAGACACTGCATGTTAATTTACTAAAATGGAAGACGTTATATCTAGTATTTGTGTAAAAGATGGTAACAAGGGAAGTCGAAAGAGAATGGCTAAAGTGTCTAAAAGATCGGTTAAAAAAAGTAATAGGTAAAAATAAACTAACATTTATTATTTCGTACGGTTTTAAATGATAATTTAAATTATTTGTAGTTATAAAGATAAAGATTCGTTAGTAAAGAAGTTTAAGAGGCCTGTAATCATTCAGGTCTTCTTCTTGATATGCCTATCCGTTACGAATATTGGCGATCATCATGGTAATCTTTATCTTATCTGCAGCAGCGCGGAAAAGCTGAATAGATGTTGTATTGAACCAGATTCTAAGGTTCTTTAACCAAGATGTTCTTCTTCTTCCTGGACCTCGTTTTCCAAATATTTTTTCTTGCAGGATGGCTTGAAGGAGAGCATATCTGGATTCACTCCGCATAATATGTCCGAAGAACTGTAACTTTCGAGATTTGATGCTGGCCAGTACCTCTCGGTTCTTATTCATTCTTCTGAGGACCTCCTCATTTGTGAGTCGGCCAGTCCACGGGATCTTAAGCATTTTCCGATATAGTCACATCTCAAATGCTTCCAGTTTTCTGCACATATCTTCGTTCAAGGTCCACGATTCAACACCATAAAAAAGGACAGAGAAGACGTAATCATTCATTTACGCTACGGATGATAAATTAGAGCAAAATACAAAACTTAAAACTGTTCTAACAAAGACCTATGTCCTGTGGCGTATTTGTTCTATCGTATAAATACCTTTCATAGTATCTACGAATTAGTTAAAAATAATAAATTGATATTAGGTCGAATGCTCGAATAAATGAACTTTGATCAAACGAAAGGCAGATATCGAGCACAGTTTATTAATTAAATCTTGTCCAAGTACTTTCGCTTCCTTTTAGCCGTTTTTAAAAAAAATTAAAATTTTAAACTGTTTGTCCTTGTGTCGTGTAGTGTAATGTACAATTTTATGTTTATGATATTCTCAACAGATTGTTGGATAGGCCAAAATTGACAAAATGCCCCTGAAGATGCTCTAGGAAACGAAAGTACTTGGGTAATATTGAATTAATAAACTGTGCTCGATATCTGCCTTTCATTTGATCAAAGTTAAAAATAATAAAACCAAAACACAGATTTTCAAGTCAAGGTGTTTGGGACTTCTGCAATATTCTATTTGGACGGATTTTAAGTCTTTCCGCCTACTTAAAACTGGCAACACTAAGCTCAAAGGTTCCATAAGATTTAAATAGCCGTATGCTGCGCCTACTGCGAGTGACTGCGAAACGCGCTTTTACATGAGATAGAGGGATGATCATAAGAAAAATTCTACAACAATAGGGACAAGATCATTGGTGGACAGCCATCGAAGAGAATATGGGCACAGCTGTGTCTAAAAATGGATTAAATATGCACCTATGTAAAAAAACAGACATAATTTTTATCCTATGTAAATTTTTGTCTTGTAATATGATTTGATATAATTAATAACTTACTTTTTAATACCTTCCAACAAGGATGCAATCCATCCAATCGCATTCTGAACACCCTGCGTTACTTCTTCAATCGCCTGCAAACGTTCTTTCAGACTTTTCTTTTCTTCTTTCTCTTTGTCTTCTTCGTCGTCGTCTTCTCCTTCTGAATCCTGCGATTCATCCCACGGGCCTTGTAAAGGTCCTAATAAAGATCGTACTATATACTGTTTTAAGAATACCAAGAGAACTAATATCGGAAACATCCATGGTTGGAAATAGTAGCAAAGTATAACCCAAACTACCAATGCCGCAAAACTTTGTAGTTTTGACTCCCATTCAAAACAATTTCTAAAATATTAAATAAGATTTACAGCACATTTACAATTAACTAGAAATACAATAGGTATATCATGGGACATAATGTGATGGAGTTGTGAAGAAAAAATATTATCTTGTTTTCAAGAATAATTCTAAGGATAATGCAAGGAAAAAGGAAAGAATTAAAAAAAATTGCCTTAATGTTTAGGATCATTATTGAAAAAACTTACGTTAGATAAAAATATGTATTCAAGAAGTATCTGATTACTTACTGGAAAAGCTTGCCGACTTCTAAGAAATACATAACAAATACTTTTAGCCTTAGAACATTTTTTACAAAAACTTGCCGCTTAAACTTTACTTCAGTTTGCATATATTTCTCCTCCCTTGGATTTAAAGTTCTTATACACGCTCTCATAGGATTCCGCTGAATTATCATTTCTAGAAGAATTTGTGGTCCATTTCCTTTCGCCCTCGTTCGTAGTTTTTTATCCTTTAGAGCAAACCACGTTTTTTCTCCATTTCGTATTCGTAGAAGCGGAATTGCAATCTTTCCTGAAAATAAGTACTTATTATTAATATACAGGGTGCGGCAGATAAATGTCCAATTAGAAATATCTCGAGAAATAAAGGTAACTGACTAATGAAAATTGGTATGAAGGGGTTTTAAAGAGTGACCTATTTAATGAATTTTTTAATTTTAGAAATATTTTCGTTATTTTGAATATTTTTTGTTTATAGTTTCCTTATCCTATTGTGAACCGTTTTTAAGTTATAATGGTTTTTATATGAAAATTACACTTTTCTACCATGTTATAATATTCAATATCCGCTAACGTAATTTAAATAAAAGTTTCTATTTTTTAGGTGCTTATTAACCAGATATAGTATTATCGTTTACAGTGTAAAGTTGCCTTTTTTATTATACAGGATGTTGTCAAAATTGGCATAAAACCAGCATCCTAAATTTTCGCCTCATTCCTTTTTTTCAAATAGGTCGCGTTCACACTCTGTGAAAATAGTGATTGTATGTTCTTTACAAATTGCTCTGAAACACTTGGCGCATTTTGATGCTGTTTTTGTATTTTTCTTCTTGGGGCAATAGGAGCATTTTGGCCTTGCACCTGCTTGATTTTCCTCAGGAACATCTCGTTTCTGAGTCAAAGGAAGAGATTCAGATATTTTTTAATTTGCAAAGTTAGCAGAAATGGCAAGTTTTGGACCGCTCTTTTTTGCATATGTGGGGTAATGAGTTGTCTGGATAAAATTTTCAGATACTCACGTCTTGGTTGGCAGGAATCTAATACATTTGTCCTAAATATAATGTTTTCATTTATTCCAGCGATGATTAGCATAGTAAAAAAACAGTCAACGGCCACCTACATGTGATTCTTGCCACTGAATAAAGACTCTTCAGTTGGTCCACTGAATCTACTCCCGATTTTGTTTGATTGTAAAAAGTAACTACTACTGGTTTGCAAGCTTCACCACTTTCCTCGTTAATTTTGTCATATTCCTGGAGGGTTGACAAAAGCAGGACATTCTTATTTGTTTTTGGGACGTACGAAACTAATAAACATTCACGACCAAAAGCAAATAAACTGCTACAAATTGGCTTTTTTTTAGTTGCAACAAATATTTCAGGAATTTCACGTTTGTTTTTTCTAATTGTCCCAACTTAAGTTATTTTTTTCTTTTTTAATTCTTCGGCCAAAGGAACTAACGTGAACCAGTTATCACAGGTTAAATTTCGTCCTAAATTTATAATGGGTTCACACAATCGTTTCACCACACTGGCTGGACTGTTGTCAATACAAAATGGACTATTAGGCTGCTTTCCTGCGTAAATCTCCATTTTCACAGTATAAAATACACGACTCTCAGTCAAGGCAAATATTTTTATCCCGTATTTGTTTGGTTTACTCGGGATATATTGCCTGAAGCTGCACCTTCCACGGAAACCCTCCAGCATTTCGTCAATAGTACAGTTCTTACCAGGCATGTAGCAGGCTTGGCTTCTTTCTATAAGTATCTGGAATATATTTCTTATTGGAGATAGCTTATCAATTAATTTTCGTTGAGCTCTTGTGTGAATATTATCAGCACATAGTGCTCGAAGCAACAAAGAGAAACGTTTCAGGGACATTACCATTTTGAATAACTCTGGTGCTGTAGAATCGTTGCTCCATAGGTCATTTAGGTTGGTGTGTGGGGATTTCAAAACTCCTGCCATGTACAACAATCCAAACACTGCTTTTATTTCGTCACAGTCAGTATCTAAAACATCTCGTTTGCGTGTATAGTTGCTTCTAATTTTCTGTAGGTACAAATTTGTGCACGTCACAATTTCTTCAATAACATCATCTCTTATGAGCAGGTTCTAACTTTCATATGGAGTTTTAACATCCTTTGCCGCATGTTTCACTCCCGGTGGTTTTCTAGTAATATTGTGCTGTGGAATACGGCTAGGTTTTCGCTCACGGTGAACTTTCCAAAGGGTTTTTTTGTCTCTGCCGATATATTTGGAACCATCTTCAGACCAAAACGTTGAAATAGTATTTGTCGTATCATCGGCCGAAAACACTGAGTCTGTCTCATGATTAGAACTGACTTCTACTGGCTCTATGTCGCTTTCTTCATCGTCCAAATTTTGCTCTTGCGTCTGTTCAAGTAACAAATCCCCTTGCTCTAATTCTTCATATATTTTTAACAGTCTGGCCTCTTTTTAGGATCCATTACACAATAATATTTTAAAGTTATATAATTTAAAACACAAAGTCAATAAAAAAATCCAACAAAAATTACTCTGTAGCTTTCCAAAATCATCACGTTGTTAGTCGCGGGTGAGCTAATCGCTCATTTCTCGACATCTGCGTTTAATCAATACTTGGAATAGACTGACGGTTGCTCGATCACAATTCTGCGTAAAACATTCTATACACAATAGTAGTAGGAAGTATTACATGAGCGTAGTTGCCAATGTGAGCAAAATTGTGAAAAATGTTAAAAAAAAAAAAGTAAAATGGTAAATGGTAAAATGGCACCATGCGACCAACGCAGGGTTAATAACGATCACAATAAATGTACATAAAAAAATTTTGTATATCTAATATGTGTATCCTACCACATAAAACTATATCCCAAGAAGATTTAACAACTATTTTGGAACAAATTCCTTTACCTAGAATTATCGTTGGAGATGATAACTGACACAATCCGATGTGGGGTTCCATAAAACTGAACCCGACAGGACGAATTATAGAAGATATTATAACATCCCAAAATCTGAATCTACTTAACGACTAAAAACCAACCAGATTCAGCATACAAAATGGCACATCATCAGCAATTGATATTTCTCTGTGTGACCCAGTTCTGTCCACTACGTTAACATGGGACGTTCTACCCCACTACCACATTATAATATCTTTAACACATCAGAAAATCACAAATATAGAATGGCCTGTCTCAAAGTGGAATATTAAAAATGCTGATTGGACTAACTTTACCAAACAGATCGAACAGGACATTAACAAAATCAACTTCACATCATCAAACGATATTGAAAGTTTTAAAGTACATCTTTACAAACCATCACAGCAGCTGCAGAGACGTATGTAAGAAAAACAAAAATTTTAAAGAGACATTAACCTTTTCCGCGGTGGACACCTGAATGCAGCCAAGCTACAAAAGTGTATAGGAAAGCTTTCAATAGAATAAAGCATCATAAAACAGACAAAAATATAACGGACTACAAAAAACGAAGAAAAAGAAGAAAAGAATAGAAAAGAATCCTGAAAAAAATTCATCTTATCTCTAAATATCTCTTCATGCATAAGTACAGTTTGTAGAAATTTAAGGAAAATCTCTGGCAAAAGCAAACCATATAAGATTCCTTTTCAAGCAAAAAATAACAAAATAATTAGTGATAAAAAAGAAATCGTAGATATGTTAGCCGACCAATTCGAATTAAATTTCAGTGATGAAAATTACACTGATAATTTTAAAATACATAAAAACAACGTAGAAAAAAATATATTGTGATTCGATGGACATGAGATTCACAACCTTAACGTCTCTTTTTTCTTCATAGAACTTGCTGAACCTTTATAATTTTATCTGGAGTAACCAGGTTTTCCGATCAACTTGATCCGAAGCAATAATACTACAACTTCTTAAACCTAAGAAATCCCGGACATCGCCTGAGTCATATCTACCAATATCTTTAACCAATATTATATGTAAAGTGTTACAGAAAATGGTAAATAAAAAGCTGAAATGTTATTTAGAACAACAAAAACTCCTTATTACACAACCAAGCGGATTTAGGCAAAATCGATCCACTATAGATAACCTAATAGACTTAGAGTCAGGAATACATGAAGCATTTGCAAATAAACAAGATTGTATCGCAGTCGTTTTTGATATTAATAAAGCTTATGATACTGTTTGGCGATTCAACATCATATCAAAATTGCAAAATTGCATTATCAAAGGCAATATGTTAAAATTTATTTCAAATTTTCTTTAATCTCGCAACTTCCTAGTTCGATCAGACAATGTTAAATCAGATAAAAAGTTCAAGAGATCGGAGTACCACACGGATCAGTTATAAGCTCAACCCTTTTTCTAATAGCCATAAACGACATACTTCAACAATGCTCACCGATTGCTAAAGGATTATTATACGCTGATGACTTAGTTTTACTTGCCAAAGGAAAAAACTCTACATCTATTTAAAAACATTTACAACAAATAATCAATTAGTTAAAATTGTGGTCTAGGACTATCGGATTACAAAAACTCTCAGTTTTACAAATAATATTAGATTTTTAGGTATGGTTTTACCCAAAAGCTCTCCTAGAAAAAACATACAGAAGAACTTAAAAAATCATGCCAAGCAGAATTAAATTTAATGAAAACTATTTCCAGCAAAAACTGGGGAGTAGATCAAAGTACACTATTAGATGAGTTTAAATTTTTAATCAGATCCAAACTCGACTATGGTGAGATAGTTTATTCATCAAGTAAAGTATCAGTATTAAAAACCTTAGAAACTGTTCAAAACACAGCTCTACGAATAGCTACAGGTGCGTTTCGAACGACACCAGTTGAAAGTCTACAATGCTTAACAGAAGAACCACACCTAAGTTTACGATGCAAATACCTTCCTCTCTAATATTCTTCTAAAACAGCTAGTAATAAAGAACACTATACTTATAAAAATCACTATAAGATATACACTGACGCATCCAAATCTTCAAACGGTGTTGGTGCAGCTATCCTCATACCCAATACATCCTTAAAATTGAAATTCAATCCCATTACTTCATCATACACTGCAGAGTTTTTTGCAGTATTACAAGCAGTTATCCACATAAAAGGGTCGAAACAGTCCCCGTCTCTCATAATAACCGATTCGCTAAGCTTACTTCGCATTATCAAACGTTTATATACCAATACTCCAATTGCCTCCATATTCAATCAGAAACAAAGATTCTAAATAATA
Source organism: Diabrotica undecimpunctata (assembly GCF_040954645.1). Classification (NCBI taxonomy): domain Eukaryota; kingdom Metazoa; phylum Arthropoda; class Insecta; order Coleoptera; family Chrysomelidae; genus Diabrotica; species Diabrotica undecimpunctata. The sequence continues at coordinate 80,665,035 of NC_092812.1, read as the reverse complement.
ATAATAAGATCACTGTTGAGTTCATGTTTGTTCCATCACATTTAGGTATACAAGGAAATAAAGAAGCAGATGAACCAGCCCGCTTAGCATCCTTCACCCAGGACTCCATTCTTATTAATGAGGTTTCTTCAGATGACTTCAAATCAGAAATAAAATATAAAGTGTTAAGTGCGTAGCAAAATAAGTGAAGTGTATCACAAAATAAACTCAAGGAAATCAAACAATTAGTGAAACCGTGGCTCCAATCCACAGCGAATAGACACAACCAAGTGTGAATAACACGTTAGGACACATTAACTTTACACATAAACACCTCTTTACGAACGAAGTTCGTATTGGCAGCGAACTGTGCTGTGCAATTGTCAAGTAATACTCTCCGTGAAGCATAGACTAACTCAGTGCAAAACATATAAAGTAGCAAGAAAGAAGCACACTATTAAAAATAATATAAAGGGAGCCTTAGGAAAAAACATGAATATTAAAAACACAATAAGTTATCTTAAAGGCTCAGGACTGTATCAATTATTGTAATTTTTTCTTACTTTGCCTGTATTGTATTTTTTAGGTCGCTAATAACCCTTGTGGTTACAGCGTAAATAAATAAAAGAAAGTACATTGAGGATTTAAAAACCACAACAAGTATTACTTTCTAAATTTGGTAATTGCTGGCAGCTAACAATAAGAAAGAGATACATAGAATATCTTAAAACACGAAGAATATTGAATTAAGTATGAAACGAAAATAAATAAACTAAAAACAAATGTATCTAATATTAGCAGAGGACAAACATAAAAGTCATAATATTTGAGAACACTGAAATAGCAGGAACTTGGAAGTCCTTTTGGACGAAAATGACAGATTTAAAAAAAAAACAATAAAACTATATCAATTAGTAAACAATATAGTGTGTCACAAATCTGTATAAGTATGTATCTGTGCCAAAGGAGATTCTATACAAGTTAATAATATAATTTAAATAAATATTGTGCAAAATGTAAACTTAATACGATTACTAACTGTAAATAAATATTTGAAATTGGCAGAAAAATTAACATTTTTAGATAAAAAAATCGATGCAAAAGGCAAGTGCACATTAAAATAATACGAAAAAATATTTTTTTTACTGCAAAAATGTAGCAAAGTAAAGATAAAAACGACCCTGAGCAGAATAAAGATACCGAATAATTGCCCAATTTGGTCATGTTTTTCTCTCTGTTACCCCGAGTTCCAGTCCCCTTTCATTTGACGTCTCGTACGTCAAAATTTCAATAGTAGCAACAAAAACACGATCTAATGTTCCTTTATATGCCTCTATATTCGTTTTTTTATGTTTTTGTATTAGTCATCTCCTTAATTTTAATCAGCCGTTTAACGTCACAGTACGACGACACCCTTACGTCCCGCCATAAAAGAGACAAAAATAACCACAAGGGATATTAGAATCGTTGTCTTATAAGACACAACATGGGGCTCATCCACCAAATAAGCCGTTCTCTTGCTGTTTCAAACACACTATACAGTGTACCCTAAATAGTTGTGTACAATGCAAATTACATGAAAATCCAAGCAGATATCAATATATAAATCAAGAATATGTTCTAAGCAAAAATTTATAAAATTAAAGAATCTAAACTTATCAAAAGTTAATAGCATAAGTTAAATGCAAGCATAATATTTAAAAGATAATTTATTTTAAAATATAAGAGGTAAATTTTAAACTAACACGAAAATAAGATAAGAAATTAAACTACTAAGCAATTATTAAAAATACTAAGCAAGAAAATAAATAAAAATTCTTACCTTATTTGCAACATCTATTTTCTTAATATTCTTGCTTCCAATCAAAAAAATATACAGAATTGTTTCTTCTTTAAGATGATATCTTCTACTGCTAGTAGAAGACACTAATGTCTAGAGCCTGACCCACTACTCTGAGCCGCGTAATGTAGGTTGCCTATTATGAATTTGAATCGGGGAAATTACTGACAGACTTACGCCTGGCATCCGACATCGGATAATCATTTTTGACTAAAATAGATATTAATAATTATTTTTCTTCGAAAACCAATTGTCATTAGAACAGGCAATTAGTTCTATCATATAACGATTTAATGACTCCCTTTTTAACATTTATGTTGTGATTTGATTTATAATTTAGATATATGTTCATATGTGTTGGTTTTTTGTATACATGAGTCTCATATCCACTATTTTCCTTTGAGATTAAAACATCCAGAAAAGACAACGATTTATTTTATTTCTTTTCCATTGTAAGTTTTATTGACTCCTCCTTTTTACCTTTTATTTATATTAATCAGAAGTGTGTCCAACAGATCATCTACATATTTCCAACATATTGTGGGCTTTAAATTTTGATTGGGAATATTTGTTTTGAAGTCTTCCATCAATATATTAGCTAATAATGGATTTAAAGCATAGCCCAAAAATTTTGTTTATAGAAATCATTGTTTAGATAAAAATAGGTGTTGTCAGTAGATAATGTCAACAGTTCCGTTATAGCTGATACATTTAAATTGGTTCTAGTTTAATCTATCATTTTGTAATTTGGTCCTAATTGTTTTCAAAGTTTTATCTAATGGTACATTTATATATAGACTATTTATTTATATAAAAACTTACTTAGAAAATATTACATATACAAATTAATGTATCAAATTATATTAACATTTAAAATATATAGATAATTTTAATTAAATTTGTGAATTTTTTTTCTATCTAATCGTTGTTTTATTTAGGTCAAGCATGGCCACAGCTATACAGATCCCTGTTTATAGTAATAACTTTTCAGTTTGTTTTGAATAATACATCTACAAAAATGGTGCTACATATTTGATTCATTCATGCCTTTTAACGTGATTTTTTTTGACTTGCTTAAAAACGTGTTAGAGACCTTTTCTTTGTAATATCTATAAATGAATAATTTCCCCGTTTCGAAATACATTATTCAGCACAGTTATATAAAAATTATTTATTAAATGATGGTTAGTTCCTCGCAAAGCTCTGGCTTTTAATATTTTTTGTTGCGCATATGAACATATATCTGAATTATAAATCAAATCACAACATAAATGTTAAAAAGGGAGTCATTAAATCATTATATGATAGCTACAATTGCCTGTTCTAATCACAATTCGTTTTTGAAAGAAAAATAAATATTATAACATCTATTTTAGTAAAAAATGATTATCCGATGTCGAACGTCATGCGTGAGTCTGTCAGTAATTTCCCCGATTCAAATTATACTAGACAACCTACATTACGCGGCTCAGAGTAGTGGATCAGGCTCTAGACATTAGTGTAGAAGACGTCGTCTATTCATATCAGCTCGAAATAGATCAGCTGACGTTAGACCAGTCCATTTTCTAAGACAGAGAATCTTCCCAAGACCGTTAAAAGATTTTCACTTAAAAGTATGGTAATAGATGTCTTCATTTTGTTTCACTATTCTATGTTGCTACTAGTGTTTTCAACTATTTTCGCAAAATTCTTATTAAGCTTTGTTTTTAGTTTTTCCAGGAAGTTGTTTTTTTTTAGTAAATTTTGAGCCTTATTTCCTGTGAATTATTTTGAATGGTATATTGATATTTACAACTAATAAACTATGAGACGAGAAGACATCTTTTGTTTCTGTTGATAAAATCAACATTATTTCGCTCTACGAGTATCACTGTGTACTTTTCGTGTATACAGTCTTCCTGGATGTAATTTTAAAAATGGATTCATTACAAGCATATCCGTGTCTTGTCAGAATTGGATCATTCTTTCTCATTTTTCGTTTCCTGTGATAAGATCATATATCTGCACAAAATTCTTGACTGCCTTTTGGCGTTTAAATCGCCCAACATAATGGTTAGTTTTTTTCAGTTTTAGGTAATCTTCTGGAGTCAGATAGAAAGTTTCTATTTCTGCTTCAATAGATTGGATGTCAGTGCGTAGACTTAAATGATGTTTATATTAAAAGGGACTTAATTAATTTTCCATAACACATCTCTGTCTTATAAGGGCGCCATTTCTATTTCTGGTTCATCTCCCGAATAAATGATATGGTCTTCATGTATAATTATTACTCCAGAATCTACCCATCTAACTTGTACGCATTGCAGAAAATGATTTGCTATCTTGTCTGCTTGCTACATGCTTCGAATGTTTCACTTATCGATCCTTTTTACTTTAAGGACATTTATAGGCTGACCGGGAGTCTCGAGGGAGTCTTATTGTCCTCTCCCAATTAAGGAGACCCCGGTACTTATCGCCATTTCTTTCGAATGTTTTTCATGGATCGCCAGGATTATGGTGTCCTGGAGATATCCTTACGGATCTTTTATGTGGTAGTCATCTCGTGGCTTTCAATAATTCAATGCGGTTAAAAAATGTAGCTCTTCTGTCTTTGGATTCAATTTGTCAGCTTAAGAGTAATAAAGTGCTCTTCCACTGTCAGTTCTTCCACCCGTAGCTGTTAACGAACAAGTAAGAGAATACTTATACCAATAATTGTTTGGTTACTAGAGTTTGTAGTAGAAGAAAATATAGTTACCCTTCTGCCCTCGGAATCCTAATAGCCATTCGGGGTCGGAAGAAACAAGAGTTAGCCAAGAGAGATTGATAAGAAAAATTAAAGACATTTTACTCAATACAAGCTAAAAAGTAAAATGTAAAGGCTCTTACGATCTGCAAGGTGCGTTTCATAAGAGTATTGATACACTTTGCGTTCCCGCTTATACCTCGTGGTGTGGACTACAGACTGTATGGCTCGTCCAGCATGTTATAGCACGGAGGGTGCACGACATTTTACTATGTAGATACCTTAACTTCATGGCCTGACCTGACAAAATTAGTCCTGATCCAACAATAAGATCAGCAATGCCATTACAGCATGGTAATACTATTTTTTGTAACGGCTTAGTGATTGAATGATAATTATTGAAAATATAATTACTGACTTGTAACTGGTTCTACCGATAATTCGATAAGTAATAAAGAATAAGTAATATAAATACCAGTTATCGAGTATATAGATCACAATAGTGGTTAGGAATATTTCTCAATTTTTTTTAGTACTGAGTAGGTTGCAGATGTTTTAGATGATTCAATTGAAGTAGTTGATGTTTTATGCGGTAGGAGCGCTATATTGAAATGTACTCTACTGTATCAACATTTTCGATAAAATAAAAAATATTTAAAAATTAATTACAAAAAAGTTGTTTTTTCGGTCTAAAAATGTGGTTTAGAAAAATTATAATAGTTTTAAAGATTATTGTAAAGGCAGATTACATAGTAAAAATGAGTGTAATTATGGTATATCTACTATAATATAGTATAGTTGCTAATAATGGCGCCACTGATGTTTAATTCAAATCTTATAAAGCGTCACGGTATACGGTTTGCAGTGACAAAATCGAATATATAAATTTGGACGTAAAAATCCGGTAAAATTTCCGAACGCGATATTAGATCAAACTATCGGAACGTCCATTTAAAAATAGGCAAATCGACATTTTTATCGATTCAAACAAAAATTATAAACCATACTCTCTGAACCATGGTGTTACTGAATCTGAGAAAATACATCAAAATTACTTGAAGAACCTTTTCCTTGGAATTAAAAGCGTAACCTAGCAAGTTAAAAAATTGATTGCGGATAATGCAAAGTAATTTAAAATAAAAATAAAATAATTACTCTTATTAAAGGTTCGTTTTTATCCAAAGATATTTAACAAAACATTTTTTAGTAATTACCGCCAATATCTATCTAGTAACACCAACTGAAATACGCCTATCAATATATATTGAGTAAGTTTTTTGTGTGACACTGGTCGAAAATTCCATTATGGTACAGACTATCCAAAAAAGATATTTAGAAACAATTTAGGCAAAGAAATTCTCCAGGCTTAGAGAATATATAGACTCCTACACGGTTATTAATAACTACGTGGCAAAGCAAATATTTTTTAAATGGAACACTCTATGCTCTCATATTTGAATTCCTCTCTAATCCCTGTTTTTACAATATGAAGTTTTAAGCTACCATATAGGATATTTATCAAATTATGTCCATGTTTTTTTAACATTACTAAGAAATAAGCACCCTATATACAAAAAGAGCTCCTTGCCAAGAAAGTTTTAATAAAACATTTAAAATTTTCGATTGTGACGGGCAATTAATAATAAGTAAAAGGCCACTTGAAAAAATAACAGTTTTTATATTATTATCTTTTTAAGCGTTCTGTGTGACATGTCTATTATTTTCTTCTACAGAACTTTATTCTCATTTTTAAAATAAAGAACAAATTCTGGGTATTAGGAGAAAATTCGAGAAATTTTCTACTTGCCTCAAGAAACAACGATTTATTTAACGGAAGGGGCCAAACAAAAGAGCTTTTGAAAAATGAATGAATCATGTTGCTGGCACTGGGTCAGTTACCAACAAAAATGCAATGACTGTAACAATAATTGTGGTAGAAAGGAAATAAGTCTAAAGTAAATGTTCAAAATGTTCAAAGCCAACGTCTATGCAAGTTTGTAACCGATTTTCAAATGACCGAGCCGCAGTTCTTAACATTTGAAAGCAAATATTATTAAGAGCTTCTCTGATTATATTTTTATACCATCTGGCATTGTCAAAAGCTTCTGGTACGCAAGGTTTTTTATACAGCACCATATGAAAAAATCAATTTTTTACAATTCTGGTGATTGCCGTGGCCACAGTTGGTCCTCTATTGCCAATCCACCCGCCGAATAAGAGGAACGTGATGAACTGGAGCACTGCCGTGTAAATACCACAACCTTTGTCGAATATTAAGTGGAACATTTTGCAGTAGTAATGACAAATGATTATTCAGAAAATCCAGATATATAGTATCATTCACACGGCCGTCAAAAAATATGGGCCAATGATTACTAGTAGTTCCTACTACTTACTAGTCGTAGGAAAAATCATAACGGCAGATCGTGAAAACAAAATATTTTACCTTGTAAAAATTGTGGATAATTTGATTTTTAGAAAAATGAACCCGGTTCAACCAGGTAATTTTCTATTTCTTTTATCTTTCTCATATCTCCATCTCATATGCCATTTTCAGTACATAAAAAGGTACTAGGAATTTTGTTTGTTTTTTTTTTAAATAAAATAGAGGGTTATACATTTAAAAAATATGCGAAAATTGTAATTTTTTTGTAGTTAACCCTGTATACAGTTATTAGTCAATGATTTCTGTTAAAATTATTTGAACACCAAAACATATAGTTTAGCTTATTATGTAAACTAATTATTTAAATACTCCTTCTATACGTTTATTTCATAGCAATGTCGAAATAAAAATTGCCATACTCGTAAAATACCTTGTATAGTACTATGAAACCCCATCATTTAAAAACAGGGATTTTAAATTTAAACAGGAAGATGCGAAAATAGACAAGGTAACCTAATTAAAAAATTGTATCTTTGCTTTACCTCGTAGTTATTAACTACGCTGTCGAATTCGGCATATTACCCAAGCCTGGAGCATATCACTGTTTACATTTTTTCTACATAACTTTTTGGATATTCTGTACCATAATGGAATTATCGATCAATGTCGTACTTGAAACTCACCCATATATTCCTGCTGTTACAATCTGCCGCTGAAAACATTATTAACGTGCATAGATAATATCATTAATAAAAAAGTTGACGATTTTGTAAAAGTTGTATAGTTTTTGTATTCACATTATAAGATTCAGTCTATTTTATTTTTCGAAGATAAAGTCAGGAAATAAACGAGAACTTTCAGTAGTCGACTTTCAGTCGACGAAATAGTCGACTTTTAGTAAAACGGGTTTTTCTGGAAATAAATTAATATTACCAAACTAATTTATTTATTTATAAAATTAAACTTTAAATTGACAATGAATAATATCCGGAACTCAATAAAATAAAATAAGGTTCCAAAAATCCACTAACCTCCGCTGCATGTATTCTTTATACACAAACACATACTTCCTACACAGCGCCATCTGTCAAAGTTGCGTTTTTAAGAATCCATTGAACCACATTATCTGGAACGGGTGAACTGATATTTAATGAAGGCTGTTTTCAGCGTTGGCTATTTGGCTATCGTCATATTGACAAGCTGATGAAATGATTCTCGGTCGGCAGCTAGATGAAACAGTTCCTCGACCGTTCGACCTGTCCATTGTCTAATGTTACGCAGCCAGGACAGTTGTTTTCTTCCGACCCAACGTTTTCCTTCGTTTTTGCCTTAAGTGATTAACCGGAGTAAGCGATATTTAGGTCCTCTCATTATATGACTGAAGTATTGGACCTTTTTCATTTTGATGATGTTGATCAATGCTCGCTCTTTGTGCACGGTCTCTAGCACGCGTTCGTTAGATATGTTTGCTGTCCACGGGATTCTGAGCATGCGACGGTAACAAACGCGGTTCTTCCCGAGAACTAAGTAATTTTCATTCATCTGACCGCGGAAATTTATCCGATCATTTTCAAAAAAATTTTTTGTATGTGTGTTTACGTCACTTATTTCCAAAGGAATAACTACGGCGTGGCAGGAGTGGCACAATCCCGCGGGCCCCTGCCTTGAAGGGTCCCCCAAACTCGAGCTCATATGTGAAATAATGTTTTTAGCAAAATTTACTGAAAGGTATAAATTCTGTATAAGTACTTAAAATCAGTTACCTTTAGATAGAACCAATATACAAATTCAAAAAAATAATTAAAATTTAAACGCATTCATACAAAAACTATCAATTTTAGAACGAATCCTTTGGTTGCTTTATTACAGGTATTTAAATTTCTAAAAGGGCTATGAGCGGTATAGGCGAGCGGTTTACCCCTCAAAAGACGCTTAGAAACACAATATACTGACTAAAATTCTTTTTGCATTTCTAATGCACCAAACGTTTTTTGTTCGATTCTATATATTTTTCCAAGATGAAATGTATTTTTTTTTAATTTTTACAAGTGGGCCGGCAATTGTTATTAACAAATAACTAATACAAAAAAGCAATTTCACCGAATTGCTTCGGAATCAATTTTTTTAGGTGTATCTCATCAAAATAAACACTTTTTCTGTCTTGATAATTTTTCGAAAAATGCTTCCTTTTCGAGTTATTTGCATTTTTTTGTTGAAAAATCGCCTGATTTTTGATCGCCTGATCGTTCTGATTTTTTTTCTAAAAAACTACTAAATGAATTGCAATTCTACAAATAGCTTTATAATCTTTAAACCGTCGAGTATAAGTTAGAATATTTTGACAAGGATAATTTTTTTCTATCTTGCTAAAAACGTGGACCCAAATATTTCGAATATGCCTTTCGAGCAGTCTACCGCTAAGTGTGTACAGCGGTTGCGGCGATACAGGCGTGCGGCACGTAGAAATATTTGTTTAAATTTAAAAAATTAATTCAATACAAATATTACGTACAATTTATTAAAAAAAAGATATTTCTAATTATTTTTATATGGACATATTATAATTAAAACAATTACGATTAATTTTTTACAATGCTATAATAATGTAATTTTTCTTCTTCTAGTCACGTGGTGACTATATTATTGGATGTTTTATTACAGTGAAATACATTAAGCAATATATAATTAATTTTCATTGAAAAATATAATAAAATTATAACATAATATTAATTATACATCGTTTTCATTGTCAATAATTTGAAAATTTTCATCAACAGCAACAGGATTTCCATCTAATAAGCTGATTTCATTGTCTTCAATACAGTCGTCTTTAACATTTTTACAATTCTCTGGTATACATGCACATACTGCGCAGCATTCTAAATTATAGGAAATACAATTACAATTTTTCGTAGAACATTTTCCGGTACATGAGCAGAAATACTTTTGTAACATATCTAAACTAGTTTCGCCTTCAAAATAATTAAAATCGAAACAATTATTTTCCATTGTCCAACCATGGGTTAATGGATCAAGAGATGAAATAATATTGTTTTTTGCTTGAATCCATTCATTTATTTGCCACTTTGCTCTTAAGTAATGTTGTAATAATGCTGGTTTCGAAGGTGGTGATTTTTCATTAGATGCATTTTTTTAGCGCCTACAGCACCTCAACCGCTGTACACGCTTAGCGGGATACTCTCGAAAGGCATATTCGAAATATTTGGGTCCACGTTTTTAGCGAGATAGAAACCATTTATCCTTGTCAAAATATTCTAACTTGTACTCCACGGTTTAAAGATTTTAAAGTTATTTGTAAAATTGCAATTCATTTAGTAGTTTTTTAGAAAAAAAATCCCAAAAATCACTAATTACGGCATTTTTTCAACAAAAAAATGCAAATAACTCGAAAAGGAAGCATTTTTCGAAAAATTATCAAGAGAGACAAAGTGTTTATTTTGATGAGATACACCTAAAAAAATTGATTCCGAAACAATTCGGTGAAATTGTTTTTTTGTATAAGTTATTTGTTAATAACAATTGCCTGCCCACTTGTAAAAATTTAAAAAAAATACATTTTATCTTGGAAAAATATATAGAATCGAATAAAAAAGGTTTGGTGCATTAGAAATGCAAAAAGAATTTTAGTCGGTTGATGCTCTGCTTATAGGGGTAAACCGCTCGCCTAGTAGCTGATGACGAACAAAGCAAATTCACGGATTTGTCATAAGTTTTTCCTCATAATATAATTTTTAAAACCTTTAAATATCTATATAAGACTTTTATATGAAATCAATGATTTTCTCACAGACTGGTCTATTAACACTTAATTGAAATACATTTTTTATTGCGCTGGCAGTTTCACGACGTATGGTGTTAGGGGATGTCCTAGATTTTTATGCAAGTAAGTATGTATTAAACATTTTTTGTTTAATTACTGTGCTAATGGGTCATTTCTGTATTAGATTCTTCGTAGTTTTAGTTTTATTAAACCTACAAATAAAGGCAAAGTAAAGTTAATTGTGAAAATTAAATATCAATATGTCTAGTTCTAATAAATATCTTAAGTAGTATCGAAAAACGAAAGAGAAAAATAAAATCTGATGAAAAAAAATAAAATTTACCTAAAATTGGTCAGTACTTTAAGAATGAGAATAAGAATAAGTTTTTGACAAAAGAACAAGTGAAACGTGCTCTAAAAGTCAAAAAATTGGATTAAACTAAATGTAAACTAAACTAAACTACAAAAAAATACTTCCATTAAAATCACGAATGTGTTGCTTGTGTGAGTCCATTTCAAATAGGTAAAATAAATAAATTAGACTTACAATTAATTTAATTTTACTACCAAAAACGATCGGTTTCGCAACAGAAAATACTCTACCCTCCTGGGTACTGGGTGCTGATTAATTTAAATTTAAATTAATTTAATTTATTGTCACACAACTGTACTTTTACCATAAAAATATCAATAAATTGACACATATTTCTGAAATATATCTCTTGAATAAATATAAATAACTTTAAATAATTTAAATAATATAAAACATCACTTTCATTTAACAAACAATCACATGTACCTTACTCCTATTTCATTTGTTAATATCTCTCCCCTCAAGAAACTTCCTTATTAATTGTCAGACATTTACAACATTAACCGAAGATTACCCAACATCAGCAATACAGGATAGATTGAACTATGTATCACGAATCAATAACTTAAACTTCTAGTACCGGAATGTAAGTAGTATTTTGTTTATTACTAATTTATTACAATTCAATAATTTATCTCTTACCAATTTGTGGGTTTTCACATTGTCTGTTAAATCAATTTTATGCATATTAATAAACCCACACACGTAATATTGGCATAATTACTATAACCTTTTTGAACTTTATCTTTATAAGACAGCACCCTAATATGGGCTTTTTTTATAATTTCAGCATTTAATTTACTTTGTATTGTTTGACCTGAAAAGATGCTTTGCAATGTGTAGAAAGCGAAACCGGTCGTTTTGTTAGTAAAATAAATTGATTGTAAGTTTTATTTTATTTCTTTTACCTCTGTATATATATATATATATATATATATATATATATATATATATATATATATATATATATATATATATCTATATATATATATATATCTAGCGGTTAATGTAAGCTCCGTTCTAAAACGGTATTATACTAACTCCAGTAGAATATACACCGTGTATATTATTATCTAAGTAGCGCTTTATGTAGACTCCGACCAACATGTAGGATTAAGTGGACTCCACAACAGGATAAACCATTTTTGAGATCCATATTTACCATTACGCGTACACTTCTAATCTCCTGAGATGTTGCCAATAATTGTATTAGTAGTAGATTTTCAAATTTTACAGCTGGTACATTTTGGAACTTGAAATTTATTTAAATATCCATCAATTTAGTCATGGAGGAATTTCAGGATTATTTGGCCAATGTAGTTAAATATAAATCGTTAACCGACACATAACTTTATTTTACTTTTTACTTTTAATAAACAAGGCGGTAATTTATATTACTTGTTTAATATATTTATAAACATAAGAAAGTGTCTATTATAAACATGGAAAAGTTAAGTTTCCATTTTTATTAATTAGTATTTTTTATTAAAAGGCATTGTCACTACAACATTTAGTTCATAAATGTACGTACATCGGATAGAGTTATCGTGTAACAGTTTATGAAAGTAGAAGCCCCTTCGGTAGGATTATAATGTTTGTTACCCTATTAGTTAAAGAAAACTCAAACAACATAGAGATCTTGGTAATTTTTGGATTACTGCAGTTTATGACATGCAATGCTTGTTTTATAGCGTAGTTGAATTTAAACTACAATAATTTATAAATCAATCTTTAATAACATACTTTTTTACTGTCTGATTTCATTAGATATGCCGATTTTTAATTAAAATATTTAATGCATTAAAGTCGCGTAGAGATTTTCACTAAACATTTAATTTTAAAGCTATTAATATAATAGTCCAAAAAAAGTATAAAAGTCTAGGGAATTCAATATCCCACTATGGATTTGTTTTATAGATTATCGTAAAGCGTTCGAGAGAGTCAAATGGATACACTTATGACTAATACTAAAAGAATTAGGTGTACAACAACACCTAATTTTGCTTATAATTGAACTGTACCAACACACTACTGGACCATTTAAACTAACATTAAAAGAAGTATGAAAATCAAAACGAAATATAAGTATCTGGGAAAAATTTCTCAAACGATATTAATATTAAAGGGGACTTTAAAGAACATCTGACACAGCATGCTAAACCTTAAGGCCACTAAACCACACAAAATGGTTATTTGAAAAAAATTATAGCTCGTTCAAGAAAGAATTGTATATATATACCATTAATGTAGATTAAGAAGAAACGCTGAAGAAAAAAACGTTTGTGTACGATTTTGTGTATGGTTAAGTGGCACACCACAAAAAGTATTTTTATTTTCTCTTTTGTTCAACAATTAAAATGTATTGCTATACTTCTAGATGTTCCAATACAATAAAGGATAATAAACATAAAGCACAGGTTAAAAAATTTTATTATTTTCTATGCGCTAGTATACACACATAATATACTAGCGCATAGAAATAAACATATAAGTTATACTACAATTAAAAACTATGATCACTATGAAAAAAATACGGTAGACTATGAGTACATTTGTGCTTTAGCACTATAGTAAGACCAAGATAAAAATCTAAATTCCTACATAATTATATTAACCAGAAGTTAATAAAACTTTTGTTCGTTACCAGTAAGAGAAAGCGCATTTCAGAAAATATTATGAAAAATGTTGTTGATATTACAATATCAGATGATAGGAATACAAAAATAAAAAACAACTTACCTTTTCAAAACAACAATCAATCACTTTATTTTATCACGAAAAATTTAAAAATTGCAATGTAATTGAACCCGTTTTGCGAGCTATAGTTACATTGATACTTATGTGACAATTAGCTGTAAAGTCATTAGTCTTTCCCGTCATATCATATTTTCCTAATATTTTTTGTAGGCAAGCGGTTTAGTTTATGTAATATAATATCCCCAATTCGTCTCATAATATTTCGTTTTCAAAACAGCTATTACGCTAATTTGTTCACATTTTTAAAGCTCTTTGCAGTACATTTGAAAATAAGTCGACAGTAAGATACTTTACTTGTAAATTACTCCTTGTTAAATTAATTAGTTTATTAGGTAAGCCTAGTTCTGCCATGGTATTTCATAGTTTTATTCTTATGATTATATCAGTGTTTGTTTAAAATCTATAAATAACTAGTTTAATGTTTTTTTTGTATTCCCAACATTTCTCTTTAACTGCCTAATAGTGAATAATTGATCAACGATTTATTAGTTTTTCTAATTTCACACTAATAGTCTCCTATTTGATAGTTCACCTATTCACTCAATCGTTCCAGGTGTATTAGAAAAAATACTGTATATCCTAATTTAATAGATATATAGCTTATATATAGCTTATATCGCTATAGTTTGTGCAGTACATTTTATTATCCCTTTTGTGTATGGTATGCTTTTCAGCAAGTTGGTACTTACTCTTACTTCTAAATTGACAGATCAGCTATTTAACTGCCTGTACTGAACTTTCTTCTTCATTTTGCAACTATATATAAAAATTAATAAAACTCTAACATACCGTTAATTAAAATATATGGATACCCTATACTATTCAATCAACGGAATCTATCTCTATGTAATTAGCCTTTTTCGGTCCATCTTTGGACATAGGCCTCTCCAATCCTTTTCTATTCTTCTCTGTCTATCGGTATAGTCATCCACCTAGAGCACACGTGCTTTTTGATATCATCTGCCCATCTCATTTGGGACCTTCCTCAGCTTCGTTTATATTCCCACGGTCTCCAACTTATAACAATTTTGTTCCGGCGGTCTTCTTTTTGTCTTATATTGTGCCCGGCAAATCTCCATTTCAATTTTGCAACTTCTTGTCTAACATCCCTCACTTTTGTTTTCTCTCTTATCCACTCGTTTCTCTTTTTTTTTCTTTAGTCTTATGTGCAACATTTGTCTTTCCATTGCTCTTTGGGTTTTTATGAGTATGTCCATGTTTGCTTTTGTAAATGTCCACGTTTGGGAACCATAAGTTAGAACAGGGAGTACGCATTGATTGTATACTTTGGTCTTAAGATGCTGAGGATATCTTTTGTTTTTAAGAATGTATGTTAGTTTGCCAAATGCCGCCCATGCCAGTCTAACTCGTCTTTTTATCTCTGCTGTTTGGTTTTCTTTGTTAAGTTTTATAGTTTGACCCAGATATATATAATCCTGAAATTGTTCTACTTCATCTTGTCCGATCCTCATTGTGATGTTTTCATCTGTATTTGTTATGATTTTGTTCTTGCTGTAATTCATATTAAGGCCTATCTTTCCAGCTTCTACGTCCAGTTCTTTCATCATTTCAAATAATTCTTTTTTTTTTATCTGTTATCAATGCGACTTCATCAGCGTATTTTAGATGGTTCAAGCGTTGTTCACAAATGTTTATACCTTTTTCTTCCCATTCTAATCTTTTAAAAATATCTTCCAGAGCCTGATTGAAAAGTTTCGGTGATATTGGGTCACCCTGTCTCACGCCTCCATTTATTTGTATTGATTTTGTTTATTAAAATTATTTATATATTTTAAATGTTAATATAATTTGATACATTGATTTGTATATGTAATATTTTCTAAGTAAGTTTTTATATAAATAAATAGTCTATATATAAATGTACCATTAGATAAAACTTTGAAAACAATTAGGACCAAATTACAAAATGATAGATTAAACTAGAACCAATTTAAATGTATCAGCTATAACGGAACTGTTGACATTATCTACTGACAACACCTATTTTTATCTAAACAATGATTTCTATAAACAAAATTTTTGGGCTATGCTTTAAATCCATTATTAGCTAATATTTTGATGGAAGACTTCAAAACAAATATTCCCAATCAAAATTTAAAGCCCACAATATGTTGGAAATATGTAGATGATCTGTTGGACACACTTCTGATTAATATAAATAAAAGGTAAAAAGGAGGAGTCAATAAAACTTACAATGGAAAAGAAATAAAATAAATCGTTGCCTTTTCTGGATGTTTTAATCTCAAAGGAAAATAGTGGATATGAGACTCATGTATACAAAAAACCAACACATATGAACATATATCTAAATTATAAATCAAATCACAACATAAATGTTAAAAAGGGAGTCATTAAATCATTATATGATAGAACTAAAATTGCCTGTTCTAATGACAATTGGTTTTCGAAGAAAAATAATTATTAACATCTATTTTAGTCAAAAATGATTATCCGATGTCGGATGCCAGGCGTAAAGGCGGAGTCCCATGTATCCGATTTCCGACATCCGACATACGAAAATCGTCTGTTTTCGTAGTTTTATTTGGAAGCTAGTCATATGGTTGCGATTGTCGGATACGAAATTCCGTATTAAAGTGTCAACTGTCAATGGTCAATTTTTTGTTTATTGTTTATTATAATCAATTATATTCTTGCTTTATAAATTATTAAATTAAATATACAAATAAATTAATAAATTTCTTATGGATAATATAGAAGAAAGTATGGAGGAGATCCACGAAATCGAAAATGTAAGATTTGTAGTAATTTTTTTTAAACCATTTTTACATTATTATTGTTTTGTAGGATGAACAGGAATATACTGTGGAAGAGTTGCTTATAAGTTGTGTGATGGCTAGACCTCCTTTATGGGATTCTAGACTATCAATAAAAGAAAGCTCAAAGACAACTCGTAATAGGCTGTGGGAAGAAATATACGCCGAATTTGGATGTAATCCCCAATTCTCCATTGAATTTCTAATACAAAAATGGAGAAATCTGAGGGATACTTACGTTAGATTGAAAAATGAGCATATGCCTAGTGGCTCTGCTGCGCACAAGAAAAAAAAATGGGAGTATTTTGACTCTTTGCACTTCTTAAGTGATACAGTTAAGTATAGAAACACAGTTTCTAATATAAAATCAAGTGTTTGTGCTAGTGGCAGTAGTGCTAGTGATAGTTCTTTGTCACCTTATGAAAACAGCGAGCCTTTAATAGAGCTGCCACCACGAAGTACTAAGAATAAATTAGAAGGAGCAATTATTGACACACTCAATAAAATAAATCAAGAACCACCACCACCACCACCAGCACAGACAGTTATTTCAAATCCGATTTGTCAAAGGATATCTGAAATGTTGCAATGTATGCCCCAAGGGCCTAGAACCATATTAGAAATTAAATTATTACAAGTGGCATATGATGGTGCCAAATCATTTTTAGAATAGTTGTAGTTTATATGGTTGTAGTATATCATTAGTGTATTAGTTGTAGAATATTAGAATAGTTATAGTTTATAAGTTTTAGTGTAGTTAGTTTTTAGTTTATAATATATTTACATTTTTAAATTAAATTAAATTTAGTTTTTAAATTTTTAATTAATTTTTTGTTAAAAATTACAATTTATTACATATATATTACTTAAACTACACTATAAATATATAAAAAATAAAATTTATTTGTTTTCTTGAAACTCGATAGCACCCTCATTTATAAAATATCTCAAGAGATTTTGTCTCATTCTTTCTGCATTTTTTGCATACATATTACTACCCATTCTACCTATGGGTAGCAAATTATTGTCATGATCACTTCTCCAGTCACCATAAACCAATTCTCCAGTTTCATTTTCATGATCAACAGTACTGGCAGTGATATATTTGTCTTCACTTTCAAATTTCTGGCCATTATTTATTAAAAAATTATGTAGACAAACTGTAGCTTTCACTACTGCTACTACAGTTGACTCACTTGCTATTATGGTTCTACGATATATTCGCCACCGAGAAGCCAATATACCAAAAGCATTTTCAATGACTCTACGTCCTCTGCTTAATCTGAAACAAAATATTATTCAACTAAAATTAAATTTGGAAAAGACTATGTGGTTTACAGTCTAAATCTAGACTAACGTCAGTGTTTTGAATTAAAATTTATTTCATTAAATGTTTACCTGTAATTGAAAATACGCTTATCTCGAGGAAGAAAGCGACCTGAGTAAGGATGCATAATTGATGTGGTTAAAGGAAAAGCTTCATCACCTACAATATAAAAATTGAAAGGGGTATCTCCTTGGCCAAGCAATAAAGGTGGAGGAAAATGTATGTCGTTTGCATTTATTAATTTTCCCATATTGGAATTTTTAAATATACCCCCATCGCTGTGTCTTCCTTCAGCTCCAATGTCCACCAATGTGAATCGATAACTTGCATCGCATAGAGCTAACAGAACTATACTGTGGCTACCCTTATAATTGAAAAATGTAGAGCCTGAATTTGAAGGTGCCTACAAAAATAATTAAACATCAGAAACCTTTGAGTTTTACTTTCTCTGACCAAAAACTTTTTATTTTCCTGAAGTCATAAGAATTGTGTAAAAAAAAATCACCTGTATTACTACATGCTTCCCATCAATTGCTCCAACACAATGAGGCAGTTGCCATTTTGCTTCAAAACCCTCTGCGATATTTAACCAAGCTTCTTCACTTGGTGTTAGTAACTGGTCTTGGTTTAAACAATCCCAAATGGCATTGCATGTTTCCTTTATTATTTTGGATATTGTATTATGAGCAATCCTAAATGCATATGAAATGGATATCATACTGTCTCCACTAGCAAGGTATCTAAAATATATTAGTTATGTTTAGTGATGTTATTCATTATAGGCGATGAAGAAGATGTACCATTATATATATCTTCTACTTACCTTAAGGTTACAGCAAGTCTTTCTTCTGGCGAAATTGGTTCACGAACACAATACGTTTTTGATAATGCTGGTCCAACTAGACTTAATAACTTATGAAATGTACAATTAGACATTCTAAGGTAATTGAAATATTTATCACCATCATTAAGCTTCATTTCCTGCAATAGATTATTAAAAACCCCTTGTGACTTTCTTTGCTTAAATATTTCACGAACCCAATATCTTCTTTGCCGAATTGTACGTTGTGGTTTTTTTTTGCGAATTAAAAGAAGCAGACATAATAATCGCGTTTTATTAACTTTACGAACATAATTTCTTCGATTAATATCCATGTTTCAATAAATTGAATGTACAAATGTTAAACTATTGCGATAAAATGATTACAAAGCATCCGTTTCATCGGAAAAAGTTAAAATAATTTTATCTTTATCCGATGTCGGAAGCGAGTTAAAAATTTCGGATGAAATTCGGCGCGAAAATATTCTGATTCGATTCTGACCAATGAGAATACTTTCGGATCATCGTGTCGTCGGAAATCGGATACATGGGACTCCGCCCTAAGTCTGTCAGTAATTTCCCCGATTCAAATTCATAATAGGCAACCTACATTACGCGGCTCAGAGTAGTGGGTCAGGCTCTAGACATTAGTGTCTTCTACTAGCAGTAGAAGATATCATCTTAAAGAAGAAACAATTCTGTATATTTTTTTGATTGGAAGCAAGAATATTAAGAAAATAGATGTTGCAAATAAGGTAAGAATTTTTATTTATTTTCTTGCTTAGTATTTTTAATAATTGCTTAGTAGTTTAATTTCTTATCTAATTTTCGTGTTAGTTTAAAATTTACCTCTTATATTTTAAAATAAATTATCTTGTAAATATTATGATTGCATTTAACTTATGCTATTAACTTTTGATAAGTTTAGATTTTTTAATTTTATAAATTTTTGCTTAGAACATATTCTTGATTTACATATTGATATCTGCTTGGATTTTCATGTAATTTGCATTGTACACAACTATTTAGGGTACACTGTATAGTGTGTTTGAAACAGCAAGAGAACGGCTTATTTGGTGGATGAGCCCCATGTTGTGTCTTATAAGACAACGATTCTAATATCCCTTGTGGTTATTTTTGTCTCTTTTATGGCGGGACGTAAGGGTGTCGTCGTACTGTGACGTTAAACGGCTGATTAAAATTAAGGAGATGACTAATACAAAAACATAAAAAAACGAATATAGAGGCATATAAAGGAACATTAGATCGTGTTTTTGTTGCTACTATTGAAATTTTGACGTACGAGACGTCAAATGAAAGGGGACTGGAACTCGGGGTAACAGAGAGAAAAACATGACCAAATTGGGCAATTATTCGGTATCTTTATTCTGCTCAGGGTCGTTTTTATCTTTACTTTGCTACATTTTTGCAGTAAAAAAAATATTTTTTCGTATTATTTTAATGTGCACTTGCCTTTTGCATCGATTTTTTTATCTAAAAATGTTAATTTTTCTGCCAATTTCAAATATTTATTTACAGTTAGTAATCATATTAAGTTTACATTTTGCACAATATTTATTTAAATTATATTATTAACTTGTATAGAATCTCCTTTGGCACAGATACATACTTATACAGATTTGTGACACACTATATTGTTTACTAATTGATATAGTTTTATTGTTTTTTTTTTAAATCTGTCATTTTCGTCCAAAAGGACTTCCAAGTTACTGCTATTTCAGTGTTCTTAAATATTATGACTTTTATGTTTGTCCTCTGCTAATATTAGATACATTTGTTTTTAGTTTATTTATTTTCGTTTCATACTTAATTCAATATTCTTCGTGTTTTAAGATATTCTATGTATCTCTTTCTTATTGTTAGCTGCCAGCAATTACCAAATTTAGAAAGTAATACTTGTTGTGGTTTTTAAATCCTCAATGTACTTTCTTTTATTTATTTACGCTGTAACCACAAGGATTATTAGCGACCTAAAAAATACAATACAGGCAAAGTAAGAAAAAATTACAATAATTGATACAGTCCTGAGCCTTTAAGATAACTTATTGTGTTTTTAATATTCATGGTTTTTCCTAAGGCTCCCTTTATATTATTTTTAATAGTGTGCTTCTTTCTTGCTACTTTATATGTTTTGCACTGAGTTAGTCTATGCTTCACGGAGAGTATTACTTGACAATTTTCACACATTGGCAGCACAGTTCGCTGCCAATACGTACTTCGTTCGTAAAGAGGTGTTTATGTGTAAAGTTAATGTGTCCTAACGTGTTATTCACACTTGGTTGTGTCTATTCCCTGTGGATTGGAGCCACGGTTTCACTAATTGTTTGATTTCCTTGAGTTTATTTTGTGATACACTTCACTTATTTTGCTACGCACTTAACACTTTATATTTTATTTCTGATTTGAAGTCATCTGAAGAAACCTCATTAATAAGAATGGAGTCCTGGGTGAAGGATGCTAAGCGGGCTGGTTCATCTGCTTCTTTATTTCCTTGTATACCTAAATGTGATGGAACAAACATGAACTCAACAGTGATCTTATTATTATTATTTAGAATCTTTGTTTCTGATTGAATATGGAGGCAATTGGAGTATTGGTATATAAACGTTTGATAATGCGAAGTGAGCTTAGCGAATCGGTTATTATGAGAGACGGGGACTGTTTCGACCCTTTTATGTGGATAACTGCTTGTAATACTGCAAAAAACTCTGCACTGTATGATGAAGTAATGGGATTGAATTTCAATTTTAAGGATGTATTGGGTACGAGGATGGCTGCACCAACACCGTTTGAAGATTTGGATGCGTCAGTGTATATCTTGTAGTGATTTTTATAAGTAGGGTGTTCTTTATTACTAGCTGTTTTAGAAGAATATTAGAGAGGAAGGTATTTGCATCGTAAACTTAGGTGTGGTTCTTCTGTTAAGCATTGTAGACTTTCAACTAGTGTCGTTCGAAACGCACCTGTAGCTATTCGTAGAGCTGTGTTTTGAACAGTTTCTAAGGTTTTTAATACTGATACTTTACTTGATGAATAAACTATCTCACCATAGTCGATTTTGGATCTGATTAAAAATTTAAACTCATCTAATAGTGTACTTTGATCTACTCCCCAGTTTTTGCTGGAAATAGTTTTCATTAAATTTAATTCTGCTTGGCATGATTTTTTAAGTTCTTCTGTATGTTTTTTCTAGGAGAGCTTTTGGGTAAAACCATACCTAAAAATCTAATATTATTTGTAAAACTGAGAGTTTTTGTAATCCGATAGTCCTAGACCACAATTTTAACTAATTGATTATTTGTTGTAAATGTTTTTAAATAGATGTAGAGTTTTTTCCTTTGGCAAGTAAAACTAAGTCATCAGCGTATAATAATCCTTTAGCAATCGGTGAGCATAGTTGAAGTATGTCGTTTATGGCTATTAGAAAAAGGGTTGAGCTTATAACTGATCCGTGTGGTACTCCGTTCTCTTGAACTTTTTTATCTGATTTAACATTGTCTGATCGAACTAGGAAGTTGCGAGATTAAAGAAAATTTGAAATAAATTTTAACATATTGCCTTTGATAATGCAATTTTGCAATTTTGATATGATGTTGAATCGCCAAACAGTATCATAAGCTTTATTAATATCAAAAACGACTGCGATACAATCTTGTTTATTTGCAAATGCTTCATGTATTCCTGACTCTAAGTCTATTAGGTTATCTATAGTGGATCGATTTTGCCTAAATCCGCTTGGTTGTGTAATAAGGAGTTTTTGTTGTTCTAAATAACATTTCAGCCTTTTATTTACCATTTTCTGTAACACTTTACATATAATATTGGTTAAAGATATTGGTAGATATGACTCAGGCGATGTCCGGGATTTCTTAGGTTTAAGAAGTTGTAGTATTATTGCTTCGGATCAAGTTGATCGGAAAACCTGGTTACTCCAGATAAAATTATAAAGGTTCAGCAAGTTCTATGAAGAAAAAAGAGACGTTAAGGTTGTGAATCTCATGTCCATCGAATCACAATATATTTTTTTCTACGTTGTTTTTATGTATTTTAAAATTATCAGTGTAATTTTCATCACTGAAATTTAATTCGAATTGGTCGGCTAACATATCTACGATTTCTTTTTTATCACTAATTATTTTGTTATTTTTTGCTTGAAAAGGAATCTTATATGGTTTGCTTTTGCCAGAGATTTTCCTTAAATTTCTACAAACTGTACTTATGCATGAAGAGATATTTAGAGATAAGATGAATTTTTTTCAGGATTCTTTTCTATTCTTTTCTTCTTTTTCTTCGTTTTTTGTAGTCCGTTATATTTTTGTCTGTTTTATGATGCTTTATTCTATTGAAAGCTTTCCTATACACTTTTGTAGCTTGGCTGCATTCAGGTGTCCACCGCGGAAAAGGTTAATGTCTCTTTAAAATTTTTGTTTTTCTTACATACGTCTCTGCAGCTGCTGTGATGATTTGTAAAGATGTACTTTAAAACTTTCAATATCGTTTGATAATGTGAAGTTGATTTTGTTAATGTCATGTTCGATCTGTTTGGTAAAGTTAGTCCAATCAGCATTTTTAATATTCCACTTTGAGACAGGCCATTCTATATTTGTGATTTTCTGATGTGTTAAAGATATTATAATGTGGTAGTGGGGTAGAACGTCCCATGTTAACGTAGTGGACAGAACTGGGTCACACAGAGAAATATCAATTGCTGATGATGTGCCATTTTGTATGCTGAATCTGGTTGGTTTTTAGTCGTTAAGTAGATTCAGATTTTGGGATGTTATAATATCTTCTATAATTCGTCCTGTCGGGTTCAGTTTTATGGAACCCCACATCGGATTGTGTCAGTTATCATCTCCAACGATAATTCTAGGTGAAGGAATTTGTTCCAAAATAGTTGTTAAATCTTCTTGGGATATAGTTTTATGTGGTAGGATACACATATTAGATATACAAAATTTTTTGATGTACATTTATTGTGATCGTTATTAACCCTGCGTTGGTCGCATGGTGCCATTTTACCATTTACCATTTTACTTTTTTTTTAACATTTTTCACAATTTTACTCACATTGGCAACTACGCTTATGTAATACTCCCTACTACTATTGTGTATAGAATGTTTTACGCAGAATTGTGATCGAGCAACCGTCAGTCTATTCCAAGTATTGATTAAACGCAGATGTCGAGAAATGAGCGATTAGCTCACCCGCGACTAACAACGTGATGATTTTGGAAAGCTACAGAGTAATTTTTGTTGGATTTTTTTATTGACTTTGTGTTTTAAATTATATAACTTTAAAATATTATTGTGTAATGGATCCTAAAGAAGAGGCCAGACTGTTAAAAATATATGAAGAATTAGAGCAAGGGGATTTGTTACTTGAACAGACGCAAGAGCAAAATTTGGACGATGAAGAAAGCGACATAGAGTCAGTAGAAGTCAGTTCTAATCATGAGACAGACTCAGTGTTTTCGGCCGATGATACGACAAATACTATTTCAACGCTTTGGTCTGAAGATGGTCCCAAATATATCGGCAGAGACAAAAAAACCCTTTGGAAAGTTCACCGTGAGCGAAAACCTAACCGTATTCCACAGCACAATATTACTAGAAAACCACCGGGAGTGGAACATGCGGCAAAAGATGTTAAAACTCCATATGAAAGTTAGAACCTGCTCATAAGAGATGATGTTATTGAAGAAATTGTGACGTGCACAAATTTGTACCTACAGAAAATTAGAAGCAACTATACACGCAAA
Organism: Diabrotica undecimpunctata; assembly: GCF_040954645.1. Taxonomy (NCBI): domain Eukaryota; kingdom Metazoa; phylum Arthropoda; class Insecta; order Coleoptera; family Chrysomelidae; genus Diabrotica; species Diabrotica undecimpunctata. Next base: position 80,640,469 of record NC_092812.1, on the reverse strand, counting down.
CGAGATGTTTTAGATACTGACTGTGACGAAATAAAAGCAGTGTTTGGATTGTTGTACATGGCAGGAGTTTTGAAATCCCCACATACCAACCTAAATGACCTATGGAGCAACGATTCTACAGCACCAGAGTTATTCAAAATGGTAATGCCCCTGAAACGTTTCTCTTTGTTGCTTCGAGCACTATGTGCTGATAATATTCACACCAGAGCTCAACGCAAATTAATTGATAAGCTATCTCCAATAAGAAATATATTTCAGATACTTATAGAAAGAAGCCAAGCCTGCTACATGCCTGGTAAGAACTGTACTATTGACGAAATGCTGGAGGGTTTCCGTGGAAGGTGCAGCTTCAGGCAATATATCCCGAGTAAACCAAACAAATACGGGATAAAAATATTTGCCTTGACTGAGAGTCGTGTATTTTATACTGTGAAAATGGAGATTTACGCAGGAAAGCAGCCTGATAGTCCATTTTGTATTGACAACAGTCCAGCCAGTGTGGTGAAACGATTGTGTGAACCCATTATGAATTTAGGACGAAATTTAACCTGTGATAACTGGTTCACGTTAGTTCCTTTGGCCGAAGAATTAAAAAAGAAAAAAATAACTTTAGTTGGGACAATTAGAAAAAACAAACGTGAAATTCCTGAAATATTTGTTGCAACTAAAAAAAAGCCAATTTGTAGCAGTTTATTTGCTTTTGGTGGTGAATGTTTATTAGTTTCGTACGTCCCAAAAACAAATAAGAATGTCCTGCTTTTGTCAACCCTCCAGGAATATGACAAAATTAACGAGGAAAGTGGTGAAGCTTGCAAACCAGAAGTAGTTACTTTTACAATCAAACAAAATCGGGAGTAGATTCAGTGGACCAACTGAAGAGTCTTTATTCAGTGGCAAGAATCACATGTAGGTGGCCGTTGACTGTTTTTTTACTATGCTAATCATCGCTGGAATAAATGAAAACATTATATTTAGGACAAATGTATTAGATTCCTGCCAACCAAGACGTGGGTATCTGAAAATTTTACCCAGACAACTCATTACCCCACATATGCAAAAAAGAGCGGCCCAAAACTTGCCATTTTTGCTAACTTTGCAAATTAAAAAATATCTGAATCTCTTCCTTTGACACAGAAACGAGATGTTCCTGAGGAAAATCAAGCAGGTGCAAGGCCAAAATGCTCCTATTGCCCCAAGAAAAAAAATACAAAAACAGCATCAAAATGCGCCAAGTGTTTCAGAGCAATTTGTAAAGAACATACAATCACTATTTTCACAGTGATGTGTGAACGCGACCTATTTGAAAAAAAGGAATGAGGCGAAAATTTAGGATGCTGGTTTCATGCCAATTTTGACAACATCCTGTATAATAAAAAAGACAACTTTACACTGTAAACGATAATACTATATCTGGTTAATAAGCACCTAAAAAATAGAAACTTTTATTTAAATTACGTTAGCGGATATTGAATATTATAACATGGTAGAAAAGTGTAATTTTCATATAAAAACCATTATAACTTAAAAACGGTTCACAATAGGATAAGGAAACTATAAACAAAAAATATTCAAAATAACGAAAATATTTCTAAAATTAAAAAATTCATTAAATAGGTCACTCTTTAAAACCCCTTCATACCAATTTTCATTAGTCAGTTACCTTTATTTCTCGAGATATTTCTAATTGGACATTTATCTGCCGCACCCTGTATATTAATAATAAGTACTTATTTTCAGGAAAGATTGCAATTCCGCTTCTACGAATACGAAATGGAGAAAAAACGTGGTTTGCTCTAAAGGATAAAAAACTACGAACGAGGGCGAAAGGAAATGGACCACAAATTCTTCTAGAAATGATAATTCAGCGGAATCCTATGAGAGCGTTTATAAGAACTTTAAATCCAAGGGAGGAGAAATATATGCAAACTGAAGTAAAGTTTAAGCGGCAAGTTTTTGTAAAAAATGTTCTAAGGCTAAAAGTATTTGTTATGTATTTCTTAGAAGTCGGCAAGCTTTTCCAGTAAGTAATCAGATACTTCTTGAATACATATTTTTATCTAACGTAAGTTTTTTCAATAATGATCCTAAACATTAAGGCAATTTTTTTTAATTTTTTCCTTTTTCCTTGCATTATCCTTAGAATTATTCTTGAAAACAAGATAATATTTTTTCTTCACAACTCCATCACATTATGTCCCATGATATACCTATTGTATTTCTAGTTAATTGTAAATGTGCTGTAAATCTTATTTAATATTTTAGAAATTGTTTTGAATGGGAGTCAAAACTACAAAGTTTTGCGGCATTGGTAGTTTGGGTTATACTTTGCTACTATTTCCAACCATGGATGTTTCCGATATTAGTTCTCTTGGTATTCTTAAAACAGTATATAGTACGATCTTTATTAGGACCTTTACAAGTCCCGTGGGATGAATCGCAGGATTCAGAAGGAGAAGACGACGACGAAGAAGACAAAGAGAAAGAAGAAAAGAAAAGTCTGAAAGAACGTTTGCAGGCGATTGAAGAAGTAACGCAGGGTGTTCAGAATGCGAGTGGATGGATTGCATCCTTGTTGGAAGGTATTAAAAAGTAAGTTATTAATTATATCAAATCATATTACAAGACAAAAATTTACATAGGATAAAAATTATGTCTGTTTTTTTACATAGGTGCATATTTAATCCATTTTTAGACACAGCTGTGCCCATATTCTCTTCGATGGCTGTCCACCAATGATCTTGTCCCTATTGTTGTAGAATTTTTCTTATGATCATCCCTCTATCTCATGTAAAAGCGCGTTTCGCAGTCACTCGCAGTAGGCGCAGCATACGGCTATTTAAATCTTATGGAACCTTTGAGCTTAGTGTTGCCAGTTTTAAGTAGGCGGAAAGACTTAAAATCCGTCCAAATAGAATATTGCAGAAGTCCCAAACACCTTGACTTGAAAATCTGTGTTTTGGTTTTATTATTTTTAACTTTGATCAAATGAAAGGCAGATATCGAGCACAGTTTATTAATTCAATATTACCCAAGTACTTTCGTTTCCTAGAGCTTCTTCAGGGGCATTTTGTCAATTTTGGCCTATCCAACAATCTGTTGAGAATATCATAAACATAAAATTGTACATTATACTACACGACACAAGGACAAACAGTTTAAAATTTTAATTTTTTTTTTAAAACGGCTAAAAGGAAGCGAAAGTACTTGGACAAGATTTAATTACAGAGTTGTGTGCTGGCATCGATAGTGTCCACATCAATTAAGTGCTAATTAGTTTTCAATTTCTAAGCAGTTAAAGTTTAGTTTTTTAAATAGTAAGGAATAATAAAACAAGGTAGGATTGTTCTTTATATTTAAAAATGGATGATTCCTTGGGTGGCGAAAAGCCACCCCCTGATAAAGGTGAAAATATGGAGGCAGTAAGTGCCCGTTTTGATTTAAATAATAGGTATAAATCCTCTGATAAAGGCCCGTTTTTTGTTTTTGTCGAGTCCATCGACCCAAATATTAAACGTTTATCACCAGTCCGAGTAGGTCATTATTTATTCATTAATAACTTTTTTAAGAAAGATGTTGTCGATATTAAACTCGTCGGTAGAAATAAAGTGAAAGTAATTTTTAATTCTTACACTTGTGCAAATAGTTTAGTCAATCACGACATAATTATTTCTAACAAATTTATTGCGTACATTCCGAATTTTTTTAATCACAAAAAAGGCATAATTAGACAAGTTGATACTTTTTTGGACGAAAATTATATGATGAATAATATTATTTCCGACCAAAAAATAACCGAGGTAAGACGTATGAAAAGAAAACTTATTGATTCAGATAATGAAACTATTTTTGTTCCTAGGCAAATGGTAATTTTAACATTTGAAGGAAATATTATTCCTCAATATATTACGTTAGATTTGGTAAGGTTTCAAGTTGAACAATACATATACCCTGTGGTACAGTGTTTAAATTGTTTTAAATTTGGTCATACTCTCAGACAGTGTAAGTCCACTTTCAGCTTATGTAAAAATTGTGGCAAAGAACACGAAGACAACTCCCGTTGTAGTAACTCACAATATTGTCTTCACTGTAAAACAAACGATCATACGACTCTAACGAAACAATGCCCAGCTTATCAACATCAATATAATATTAAAAAAATAATGGCGATTGAGAATACTACATTTAAAGAAGCTGAGTTTTTAGCAAAAAATCCATCCTATGCCAAAATTACGACACATAATAAATTTGAATTGCTTAGCAACTTAAATAACTTTCCCCAACTCCCGACTGCGGAAAATGGCCGTACAGTAAACAATTCATTCGTTCCTAAACCTAAACAAACTTCTAATCCTCTTAAACGAAAAGCCATATCCCCGACTCAATGTAAAACTGCCTTACAATTTCCTTCAACTTCTAAAACAAAATCAGTGTCACATCCTATAATTCCTAACCCATATCGTAATGAGTTTATAGCATATAAAGAAAAAATACAATTACAAATTCTACAAGAAATTCCATTTGCTTTAGAAAGAATAATTAAACAAATTGACCCCAAACTAGTCTCAGTTGAATTCCAAAAAGTCACTCAAAATGAAATCAGAAATATACTTTCTTGTTTATCAGACAACGATAGTGATGGGGAATCATAGAACACTTAATATTCTTCAGTGGAACTGCCAATCTATTATAAAACAAAAGACTAATTTGCTTAATTTTCTAGAAAGTCATACAATTGATGTCATTCTTCTGAACGAAACTTGGTTGTCACAAAATAAAAATTTATATATTAAAGGTTTTAATAATGTTAGAGTTGATCGACGTGATGGCTATGGAGGCGTTGCTGTTTTAGTTGCAAACAACATTTCCTTTTCAGATATAAAATTCAAAACAAATTATAATCCAAATATAGAGGTTTGCGGTGTCTTTCTAGAACAAGTTAAATTATCAATAGTAGGTATGTGTTTACAAACCTCCTAAAATATATGTCTCATCCAAAGATTGGGAAAATTTATTTGGACAAATAAAAGGCAGAGTTTTAATTGGGGGCGACTTTAATAGTCATCACTGTAGGTGGGGTTCCATACAGGATAGTGCACAAGGTAATATTTTAGCTGACGCTTTAGACAATACTAATCTAATTTTACTCAATGACGGAAGACCAACCAAAATATCCAGACCAAACGAACGTCCTTCAATGATTGACTTAACATTAGTATCTCCTCATTTAACAGGCTTTACTACCTGGAATCCTCTAAATGACTCACTAGGTACAATCCACATCCCTATCCAAATTACCCTAGATTTGAAATATTCCCCAAGAACAATCCATACTTCCACAAAATGGAAAGAGTCTTCAGCGAACTGGTCTATATTTGAAAATTACTTAGAAAAATGCCTTCTAGACACTCATTCTATAGATGTTACATCTTTGGAAATGTTTAATAACTTAATAAAAACAATTAGCGAAGCTGCAGACTCTGCTATGATTACTCAAAAATCATTTCAACCAAAATCCGGTCTTCCCGTATGGTGGGACGACGAATGTAAAAATTTAATATCGTGTCGAAAAAAAGCTTTTCGAGAGTATAATATTGTCTCAAATCTTGAAAATTATTTAAAATTTAAACACATCCAAGCCAAATGCAAAGTTGCTTTTATGAAAAAACAAAAAACATCTTGGATCAACTTTGTAAATACTATCAATAAAAATACACCGCTCAACAAAATATGGAAATTTGTTAATAAAATGGCTAACAAAAATTATCATTCAAAGACACAACCAATTTCAACAGAGCTAATAGAAGAGTTACTTGACAAGTTCGCTCCACCATACGTGCAAGACCAATTAAAACACGTATCAATATGCAATTCCAGTAAATTTAAATTACTAGAAAATCCAATAAACATCCAAGAACTGGATGCAGCTATTAAAATATCAAAATCTACTGCGCCCGGGAAAGATTATATTACTTATTCCATAATTAACCACCTTCCCGATAAGGCAAAAAATCACTTATTAAAAATATTTAATGATTGGCTTTTGAAAGGAAATTACATTGACAAAATGAAAGAAACAATTATATGTCTTTTTATCAAACCCAACAAAGACAAAACTCTCTCATCGTCTTATCGACCCATTTCTCTATTGTCTTGTATAACAAAAACTTTCGAAAGAATTATCAAAAATCGTCTTAACTGGACAGTCGAACACTATAATCTTTTGCCAAGCACTCAATACGGATTTCGATCTGGTCTGGGAACACTAGATGCAATAAGTCACTTAACAACAGATATCCAACTAAATTTTTCAAAAAATAAATATTTAGCATGTTTCTTTCTAGACCTTAAAGGCGCTTACGACTGTGTTAATTTAACAGTAATGCATTCAAAGTTATGCAAACTGGGGTTGTCCACAAATTTATCCGCTAATATAGTTAATCTTTTTAGCAACCGAACTTTATATATCAGAGACCATAGTAATCAGTTATATGGTCCACGAATAACTCATATAGGATTACCACAGGGGTCTGTATTAAGCCCAATTCTCTTCAACATATTTTCGGCAAGTATACACGACATTTTTGTTGATTCCATAAAATGTATACAGTACGCCGATGATATATGTATTTACTCCGTCCGTGATTCATATGACGATTGTGTGGAGGTCCTGGAACACATCATGAAACTAGTAGATAATTGGACTAAAGACCACGAACTTACTATATCCCCAGAAAAATCTGCCATTATGATATTTACAAGACATAGGTTACGTACGCCTGATAGTCTACACCTGTCAGGATATGATATACCCGTTGTCACTGAGTATAAATATCTTGGTATAATCCTAGACCCCAAATTACTATGGTCTAAACATGTCCAATACGTAAAAAAAAGATGTGAGAAAGGCATCAATCTCCTTAAATGTGTCACTTGCAGGAAATGGGGTGCTGATCCCAAAGTTGCATTGATGTTTTACAGGACCTACGTGCGATCAATTTTGGATTACGGATGTGTGTTATACGGAGCAGCAAGCAAAACACATTTACTAAAAATAGATCGTATTCAGTTTAAAAGTTTGAGATTAACTTTGGGTGCTATGAAATCAACACCATGTCCCCTGTTACTTGCTGAAAGTAATGAAATGCCACTAGAATATCGTAGAAATTTATTAGCAACAAAATATGTATTAAAATTAAGGGCTAGAACAAGTGGCCTACTAAGTATGCTGTATGAATTATCCATTCAAAATCTAGTAAACAATTATTGGAGAATAAAAAATTCACCACCATTAGCAGATGCCTTTCTGGAAACCAATGATTTACCGGTTACACTTTCAACAAATTATATTAAACCATCTTATAAATTAGAATTTAATACAATCTTCAAAAAATTAAATATTATATTTCCGAAATATTCAGATTCACATCAAATAAATAACAAGCTGTTGAACTCCATATTGAGTGAATATACTAATAAAACTATAATTTACACAGATGGCTCGAAACTGAACGATGGGAAAGTAGGGTTTGCAGTGTATATTCCTTCCAAAAACAAATCACTTAAAATAAAACTTCCTCCACATTGCTCTATTTACACAGCAGAAGAGGTAGCTATTAGGAAAGCTCTGGATTGGCTAGAGCACGCAAATTTGCAAGATGCTGTGATCATCTCAGACTCTAAGTCAATTCTTAGTGGACTTAATAATACTGAGTTAAACCATAAAACATGTGAGCTAATATGTGACATTAAACAAAAAATGAGAAACAAAGATATAACATTTATTTGGGCAAAAAGTCACTCCGGGATAAAAGGTAATGAAATAGTAGACGAGCTCGCTAAGGATTCTACTCATTCAGGTATACAAGAACATATTTACACAGTATCAGACCTAATCAATTTTTATACTAAAAAAATAAATTTTAACTGGCAAGACAGATGGAAAATATTGGCGAATACTTCAAATAATCATTATTACAAGATCCATCCTACGTTACCATCCCTAACAGAATTACCACACATATTCCATTATAATATATCTAAACGATCAGCAGCAACTATCACAAGATTAAAAACTAGTCACGGTGCTGTTCCTGCTCACCTGGCTAGATTAAACATTATAGAATCAGGAAAGTGTTTATGCGATAATATTTCCCAGTGTGATGTTAATCACATCCTGTTTGGATGTATTAAAAATAAAGCACTCTCATCTACGTTTTATGAAAACCTAGTTAAAAGTAATGTGCAACTTCCAGTAAACATAACCCACCTACTGTCATTGAATCAGAAATCTATATACGAACTTATATGTAATCACTTATATGCATCCGGATATATAATATAAATTTAGTACAATCAAGTTTTTAATTGATAAACATAACATAAATCATTTAAAAATCTGTGGCAAAAGGACTAGTTTCCATGCCAAACACACTATCATCATCATCAAGATTTAATTAATAAACTGTGCTCGATATCTGCCTTTCGTTTGATCAAAGTTCATTTATTCGAGCATTCGACCTAATATCAATTTATTATTTTTAACTAATTCGTAGATACTATGAAAGGTATTTATACGATAGAACAAATACGCCACAGGACATAGGTCTTTGTTAGAACAGTTTTAAGTTTTGTATTTTGCTCTCATTTATCATCCGTAGCGTAAATGAATGATTACGTCTTCTCTGTCCTTTTTTATGGTGTTGAATCGTGGACCTTGAACGAAGATATGTGCAGAAAACTGGAAGCATTTGAGATGTGACTATATCGGAAAATGCTTAAGATCCCGTGGACTGGCCGACTCACAAATGAGGAGGTCCTCAGAAGAATGAATAAGAACCGAGAGGTACTGGCCAGCATCAAATCTCGAAAGTTACAGTTCTTCGGACATATTATGCGGAGTGAATCCAGATATGCTCTCCTTCAAGCCATCCTGCAAGAAAAAATATTTGGAAAACGAGGTCCAGGAAGAAGAAGAACATCTTGGTTAAAGAACCTTAGAATCTGGTTCAATACAACATCTATTCAGCTTTTCCGCGCTGCTGCAGATAAGATAAAGATTACCATGATGATCGCCAACATTCGTAACGGATAGGCATATCAAGAAGAAGACCTGAATGATTACAGGCCTCTTAAACTTCTTTACTAACGAATCTTTATCTTCATACCTACAAAAAATTTAAATTATCATTTAAAACCGTACGAAATAATAAATGTTAGTTTATTTTTACCTATTACTTTTTTTAACCGATCTTTTAGACACTTTAGCCATTCTCTTTCGACTTCCCTTGTTACCATCTTTTACACAAATACTAGATATAACGTCTTTCATTTTAGTAAATTAACATGCAGTGTCTGATCCAACTGTACAAACAAACAACTCTCTATAAAATACCTAAGTAACAAAATACATTCTTATACAGTGTGACCCATTTAGATTGGAAACACCTCTATAAAATTTGAAGTTGTTAACCAATTTTAACCAAATTTTTTTTTAAAGTCATGTAATAAAAGGTCTATTGCGGGACAAAATATGAAATATTTAGTTAAATTTTCAGGGCATTCTACGATACTTTTTCTTCGTCGAAAATGGAGAATTTGTATTAGCGATTTTTTTATTAAAAAAATTTCTACGCCACTGGATTTAGAGTGGCTTCAAATAGCTATGACAAAAATTTCATTAAGATATATTTATTAATAACAAACTTATGACAACTTAAAATTTTAAAACTGACTAAGAAAAAAACACTCTGTATTAACGTTAAAAAAACATTCTGTATTAACAGAAACATAGAAACATAATTTTAGTTTAATCCTAGTTGCCTCTACCAATCCACCATCTAATTGGATACATTTGTCGTAGCGTTTATGAATATTTCTAATCAAATTTCTTAGTTGTTGGGGAGTAATTTCTGCACATGCCTGTCGAATTCTTGCACGAAATTCGTTTTCGTCTCTTGCACGGGTTTGGTAAACTTTTTGTTTGATAACTCCCCAGAGAAAGAAGTCTAAAATTGTGAGATCTGGGTGGCCAATCTATCAACGGACTACCCTGGCCTCTCCAACGGTTCGGAAAATTTTCATTTAACCATCGCTTCACGGTTCTGGCGTAACGAACAGAACACCCATCCAACTGGATATACAAATTTAATCGTTTATTAATTGGAAGCTCATGAATAGCATCCCACAAGTCGGTGTTTAAAAATTCTAAAAAGTTCCGTGAGTTCAAGTTTTCTTTAAAAAAGAAAGGACCAATAACTCGCTCGTTCAGTATTATACCACACCAGACATTGATTTTTTGAGAATACTGGCTTTTACAGTTTATTACCCAATGGGGATTATCTGCTGTCCAATAGCGACAATTCTGTAATGATACTATTCCTTTTGTAGTGAAAGTGGCTTCGTCGGCAAACAACGCGTTTTTTTAGAAAATTTATATTGTTTAATAATTTCCCTTGGGCCCATAAACAATATTCTAAACGTTTTGCTTCGTCGCCTTCTTGTAATGTGTGTAAGAATTTTGGTTTGTAAGGTTTAATATTATTTACCTTAAGACATCGTCGAATACTCTCTCGAGGCACATTCAAATATAAACTGGCATTCCTTAAACTGGCATTAGGGTTATTTCTGAAATGATCTAAAATGATTTTATCATTTCCTCTTCTTCTTTGTAACGGGTTATTTTTTAAAATTAATTTTGATACTGCACCATATTCATTAAATATTCTATTTATTTTGTTTACCGTACCGCAGCTAATATTAGGACGATTCACATGTCTGTCATTAAATATTGTACAAACTTCCCTGGCACTTCTATCGTTATCTCCCAAAAGACGTATAATTTCAATTTTTTCTCTCAAACTTAATCTTGCAGCCATGACACAAAATATTATTAAAAGAATTTGAAGTAAATATTGTTGCAGATATTATGCATAAATTTATGCTAGCACTGAAATTTGTATGACACAAATAATATCAAACAGTAATATCGTTGTCATGGCAACTGAGATGTAGCATGTAAAGTTAATAATAATGTAAGTGCGTTACTTGCATTAAATTTTTATGCTATTTTAAACATTTTTTTGTCTAGTAGTGGTTTATTATTAAAATTATTTGAAAAATAATTAGTTTTATGGTTATTTGTTGATACAGGGTGTTCTTTTTTGACACGCAGCTTAGTGAGTTTTAAAATTTTAAGTTGTTATAACTTCGTTATTAATAAATATATTTTAATGAAATTTCTGTCATAGCTATTTGAAGCCACTCTAAATCCAGTGGCGTAGAAATTTTTTTAATAAAAAAATCGCTAATACAAATTTTCCATTTTCGACGAAGAAAAAGTATCGTAGACTGCCCTGAAAATTTAACTCAATATTTCCTATTTTGTCCCGCAATAGACCTTTTATTACATGACATTAAAAAAAAATTGGTTAAAATCGGTTAACAACTTCAAATTTTATAGAGGTGTTTCCAATCTAAATGGGTCACACTGTACATAATAAAATAGAAGAAAAAGAGGAATAAAACTGTGATTGTCATCTTTTGGTAATTTGCGCAAACTAAACAAAACTTTCACAAAGATATTATTTCAAGCATTTATTGCAGTTTGGTTAAATATGATGAATTTATGTCAGTTTGCCTAGTCTTAAATTGGGATTTATTGCATTTTTGTTTGGTTTTGAATTATTCATCTAGCAATATAGGTATATTGGATTTAAATAACATTGCCTGAAATGAATAGCTCACAATGTAGATTGAACTAAACCAAGTTCTTTGTAGTATTTACTTAAAAAATGTCTAAAACCTGGATTTATTGCTGATACCACAAATAAGGTACTCGTATTTTATGTACCTAATATAGATTAAATTTACCATTAAAATTTACCAATTTAATTTTACTGAAGCAAACAATATAAATTTAGTTTAATAATTTTTTCTTTTTTATCAAATCTTTGTTACATGTTAGAATATTTCTAAAAATATATTTTAATAATTATTAATTCATTTTCAGTATGTTCAACTTCACAGTTCCTTACTTATCCTGCATAGCCATATTCCTGATGGTTGTAGCAACGGTAGTCTTGTACATCTTGCCAATTAGGTACTTACTAATGTTATGGGGTATTAACAAATTCTTTAGAAGGATATTGAGACCTTATTCAGTGCCCAGTAATGAAAGTCTCGACCTTTTGTCGAGAATTCCAGACGATGAGATGTTGGTGAGTATTTTTAAATATTTAAAATAACCACAAATATGTTAAGAACTAAGATAAGACATTTTATACTTGTTTTAATATATAAAGTATAACTAATGAATTTATTTTGTATTCGAGGTAAACCTTAAATAAAGCTTTTTGTTTACAATTTTTATTAATATGTAAAAGAATTTACGGTGTAAGGGAAGAACTATATTATTTAAACAATAATTTTGAGAACTTGTGAGATCTTGTCAGTAATATACAAAGCAGAGTTTATAGATATATTATAAAAATTATTATAGAAAACAAAAGAGGAAGCAAAAAAACAAACTGACTTCAAAAGTGAAAGATTAACAGTAAAACATCTTTATAAATTCACTTAAATAAAAAAACGGAGCATATTTTAAAGCTAAACTAAATAAGCTTTGGTGGAAAGCCAGAAAAAAACTAAAACCAAAATTTAATTAAAAAAATTAATTAGAACACATCTGTATCTGTATCTGTAGGGGAGGGCGAGTTAAGTTACACAGCACTAAGGCCACAATTGACCCATTGTGCATCCTCCCAGGGAGCTGTCGTCCTTAGCTCATTGTCCATCTTGCCATTTCTAGGAAGGTGGACAAATCGCCAGGGGACATCTTGCTTTTGTGGAAAGGTGTAGGCCAGGACTCGCCGAACGCGTACTCTCGTAGTAATGATAACTCCAGGCATTCACATAGGACATGCTATACAGTTTCGTCTTCTCCGTTATACTTCCTGCATAGAAGTCTGTCTACTAGCCCCAGTATAAAGAGGTGTTGGCTTAGTTGACAATGACCAGTTTTGAAAATTTCCGCGATTATTCTAGTTGACCAACCAAAAAGTTCCCCAGGTCTTAAGAGTCTTAGACCTGCCGCCTTCGTAGCCAATTAGTCAGCAATGCGATTGCCTTTATTCCTATTGTTTTCTTTAACCCACCTTAGGATGATGGTATTCCCATCTAAAGCTTGATTAGTGACTCGTAACACTCCATTACTAACCCTGATGTGACACGTGGTCTATTCAAGATTAGTAGCGCTTCTATGCTATCTGTGCAGATTATTATAGTTTTCCCGGCTATATCTTTTTGGGTTATCTCTTTTGTGGCTATGAAGAAACCAGCCAGTTCTCTCTGAACTACGCTGTCATTTTTGCTCATACTACTACTACTATCGGTTTACAGCGTTCTCCGACGCCTTTCGACTCCTAACCGCCATTCTTCTCTATTTAACCATAGGCCTGGAGGAATTTCTCTTTCCTCTAGTTCTTTTTCAATTCCCTCTCTCCAGCTTCTTCTCGGCCTTCCTCTTTTTCTTCTTCCTTATGGTGTACACGTCAAAATCTGTTTCGGAATCCTGTCATCTGGCATTCTCTGTACATGGCCGTACCATATTAACTGTTTTGTTTTTATGTCATCAACTATTGTATGCTTGACTCCCATCACTTTTCATTTCTTATTATTCATTTCTCGTATTCTTTCATTTGGTATCCGATCTCTTCTTGATTTGCCTTATGCTCTTCTCCAGAAGTCCATTTCTGTTGCTAGCTAGTCCATTTTTGCTCATACCCCACTTTATTCTTAGATTCAGTGATCTTGAGTATATCCCGAATCCTGAGCCTTCCCCCATTTTGGAGCCATGCAATACACATTTGCCACGTTTTTCTCCCTATACTGTCCTGTTTAGATTCTGTAGGGTTTGTCAAAGACAAACTTTAGCTTAATTGAGTCACAGTCTGCCTGTAGCAGAGGCAGTGCATCCAGCTCTCCTCGCCAAAAACGAGTTCTTAAATATCTCATTCCTACATCAAGGTTTGCACCAACTGAGCACAGTTGCATCATTGTTACCAGCGCCAGCTCTGTAACATACAGTGTAGGTAAAAGTTTATGGTCGGTATGGACCTTATGTGAGATGGAGTAAGAAACACCTATTTAAAAAGAGATAGGTATATTAGGTCAGCCCATTATATCGTCGAAATAGCATTAGTGGAACTAAGAAAAGAGGAGAAGTTCAACGGTGCCAAACTTATTGGTTTTATTTGACCTGTTGTCTTTTTAGCATTTTAACAACGTTCTAAGATAATCAAATTTGGGCGAATTGATTTAAATGGCAGCTTACTGTTTTTTATTTTAAATTTGCCACAATTTTTCTTTACAATAAGTTTAATTTAACATTTTGATTTCCACTTCGGAAATCGTTTAATGTAAATAAAATTTATTAATGTTTCGTATTTTAAGTACGATTTCCGAATTAAAAATCTAAACATCAAAATAAGCTTATTTTAAAGTCACATTGTGCCTTATTTCCAATAAAAATAATAAAATGCATATAACTCCACAATAAATAAACCTTCATACGAAATTATTTGGCAACGTCTCATGTCGCGTAGTCAAAGCACCGAATCAAAGTAGGAACACAGGTAACGAACGAGTAGAGGTGGGCATTCTTTTTTTTTCGAATCCTGAGAAAACTTATAAATATTTTTGAAAAATTTAAACGCAGAATGAAAGAGTACATTATTACCGAGGGCCAAAAGTCTCTGAAAACTTCTATTATGTTTATTTTAATAAGTTACAGGGGCGAAAAAAGAGAAAATTTAGAATGATTTTGAATTTTAAGTATCTCATTCAAAAAAACTTTGTGTTTATTTCGGCCCTCGGCAATAATGTCACCTTTCATTCTGCGTTTAAATTTTTCAAAAATATTTGTTAGTTTTCTCAGGATTCGAAAAAAATGAATAGATTTAAAAAGCGTTGGCCTGAAATTTTGCGTCTACGCTCTTAACGCGACTAAACCGATTTTCGTAAACAATAACTATGATTGTTTAACAGTAGTTTCAAGTAAGAGAGTACCTGCATAAACAAACATAATGGCTATTATCGTTTATGTGTATATTTATTGAAGTAAAAGAAACTAATGAAGGATATATTTATTATAACTTGAAAAATAAACTAAACAATACAAATAGTAAATCGTACTTACATTTACATTACACGTTATTATTAAATCTCGAATCGTCTAAATTGACATTTAAAACCGTAAGTTTTTCTACTTTATTTCTTGTTAACCGTGTTCTTCTTTTATTAAAAATTAAACCAGATTTTTAACATCTGTTTACATTTACAATACTTTTTGCTAAACCCGATATTAGTAATTGTAGTACGTTGGATACTATGGATGTAAGGTTACCGTTTGCTAAAATTTTATTGCAAGATTCTTGAAGGCAGCGTACCATAACAATCACTGAACTACCCTTCAAGTATTTTTTGCCACTCATTGTACTTGTTATTTCTTTAAAAGGCCGTAAAATGTGGGAAAATTGAGAAAAAATAATCCAGTCTTCATTATTTAGATTTGGTCCAAGTCTAAGTCTGTATTAACTAATACAAAAGTGGAACGGATTGCCTCTTCTAACTTGGTCATTCTTTTTAACATGTAATAGGTGAAGTTCTACCTAGTTTCCACGTCTTGGATTGGCCGTTTGGGAACTTTGTTATGTTGTAATTGATACTTTAAAAGCCTTTCTAAAGATAAGGTACTTTTTTTGACATGTGTTTTTTTAGAAACTGAAATTTGAAATTAGTGAAATAATTTCACTAATTTCAAAAGCGATCTTTTCTGAATTATGGTTTCCAGAAAAATGGCAGCAGCCTAATAAAATCGTTTTAAATTCTAAATTTTCGGTTAAATATTGTCCTGTTAATGCGATGTAACTCTCAGTTACTCGATATGTCCAAAGGTCAGTAGTAATACAGATATTTTCTACTTCTTTAACAACTTGTGATCTAATAATTTGCTTAGTTTTGGTATAACATTCCTGAAGTAATGAGCCTGACGTAATATCGTTTAATAATAATAATACCGTAATAACGTTTATATCCAGGAATCCACCCTGCAAGCTTTTTAAAAGCTCGTTCTTCAACTATGGAAAACGGATGAAACGAGTATTTGCATAGGTTTATTAAATCCATATCTATTTGTTTCTTTTGTTTTAAACTAATATTTTTATTAATGGAAGTATCCATCACCTTTTGACGCTTGGGTGGCGGTGGCAGTATGTCAGTACTTGTAGTAGAAGTAGTCGAAACGGACAGAAATACGTCAGGAGAAGTTTCAATCATTGCAATATTCAGAAAGTGGACCATAAAAGCTGCATCTTCTACAAATGCGCATTTTTTGAAAATAAAATTATTATTCTTATACTAGGTCAATAATTTTGACTAAGAAAAATAATTCATAATTGAATATTTACAATAAATAAATCCTTTGACGAACTATCAATAAAGATTTGAAATCGAAAATGCAGATCAATCGTAAATCGACACTCATTCATTCATCAGAATACCTAGTTATAAAAAACAAAAGAAAGAGTTAAGAAGCTGGTTACTTCTATAAAAAAAGAAAAAGAAGATTGTACTAGTGAAAATCAACCAGTACAAGAAAAAGAAACTGATAAAGATGACTTAAGTCCATGGTGTATTTTTGATGAATTTATTGGACATGACTCATCTAAACATACACCTGTATCTAGAGATATAAAAGAAGTCGACATGTATTTGTCTAATGATATTAACCACAAAAAATTTCGAACGGTGATTGGAACTGTCCATTACAGTGGTGGAAAAACCATCGCCATGTATATCCTAACTTAACCACTATATTCATAAAATATTGTATTATTGTAACAAAATCTGTTCATTGTGAACATATGTTCAAAATCTGGTTTATTTTTAAACAAAAGAAGAAACAACAAGAAAAGTGGAAAAACGTATGTTTTTAAATGTCAATTTAGACGATTCGCGATTTAATAATGTGTCATGTAAATGTAAGTACTATTTGTATTGTTTAATTTATTTTTTAAGTTATAATAAATATATCCTTCATTAGTTTCTTTCAATATAATAGCCAATATGTTTTTGTGTATTCGCTTATTTGAAACTACTGATAAACAATCAAGTAGTTACAGTTTACGAAAAACGGTTCCGATAAAAATGTCAACGACCCACCTCTAGTTTCTTAGGATCGGAACCATAGTATATACCCCCCCTAGTAAGGTAAGTGCCGGAGAAAAAGTGGGGAGAGAGTTTCTAGCGCCAAATAAGTTCGGAATCGGGAACTAAAAATTTAGCGGCAAATTCAAAATGTAGGTTCTGAATTTAAGGCGGGAAATTCAAAAAGGATATACTGAATTTTAGGCGGGAAATTCAAAAAATAAATTTCTGAATTTTAGGCGGGAAATTCAAAATGTTCCGAATATTATATAGAAAACAAATATAGTCATAAAATAATAAATAAAAACTTATTCTATGCCAAAATATATTCTCTGTCCAAAAATGTAGTATACACTTATGCAATTTTGTATACCATAAATGTATAACATATCAGATAGAGACATATGTTTTGGCACAGGAAAAGTTTTTATTTATTATTTTGTGACTATATCTGTTTTCCATTACATTAAAACATCAACATAAAAAACAGATATTCTTAAAAATTTATTTATTTCTGTAATTTATAAAATTTGAGGAATCACAGAGATATAATAAATTATAAAGATCGTCATCACTGCCATTGTGGTGGTCTTCACCTGTATCCACGAAACTAGGCTCCATTCTGAACTTAACCATCTATTCACTGCAACCTGCAAAATGATATATGGAATTACACACAAGCAGCAACCGAAATAAGTAAGCCCTACCTGCGGAGACTTGCATACCCATATGGACATTCAGGCATACAATTCATTGAGGTGAGAAAGATTGGTCCTAGTAAATTAGGGACCACTCCTTCGAGCCCCAATGCTCCCCAGGCTTTCCTCACCCTCCCCCCCCCCCATACCACGCTGATGTGCTATGGGAGGCTAGTTTCATCTATATATTTACTGAATAGTGCAGAGCAGCATGAGGCTCTTTAGTCTTGCTATGCTATTTGTATGTTTGTGTATATATATATATATATATATATATATGTGTGTGTGTGTGTGTGTGTATATGTTAGAGATTTATTATGTATCTAATGTATTTTACACACAAACATATATAAATAAAAAATAAACTATGTTTATGAGTAAAATATCTCATTCATTTACAATTAAAATGTTTTGAAAACCTTTGTAAACAAAGAGTAAGTAACATTCTTTCCAGAACTTACATCAAAGGAGAATTTTTAAATACACAGTGTTCACAAATTATATGCAATTTCTTTGAATTTCATGAATTTGTAACTAAGTATAATTAAAGTAAAATATGTAACTATGTATAATAAAAGGAAAATATGTGATTATGTATAATTAAAGTAAAATATGTAACTATGTACTACAACGGGGAGCGAGACAAGGACATAGCATTTCTCCCAAACTGTTCACCCTTGTTCTATAAGACAAGGTAGATACAGATGAAAGCAATTGTGAAAGACCTAGATTCAGGAGCAGATGGAAAATGTTTGATGATGAAGATATATGTAAAACAATAAAAAGAATTTTAAAGATTCCATATGAGTCCAGTAAATAGAAAACACAATTTTATTTGTTTACAACAAAATGGAAATATGAAACTGTAAACAAGAATGAATAACATACAAATTGTACAGTTTTATACTGGAAATAATTTAATTACACTTATGACCTGTACTTACAAAATTGTTTTCTCCTACTTTCATATTTTCTGTGAGCTACTAATTTCATAGGATCTATCATAGTGTAGTCTGGTTTATTTTTAAGTTAATAAACTTCTGGTCTCTGCCATTTACAATTGCATTTACACTTTTACACCACATATACAGAGAAAGTCTAACAATAAATTTACATATATTTATACCTGTATTTGAATGGATTTTACAGTTGAATGGTGAAAAATTTAAACAATTCAATTTCAATGAAATCTGTATCCTCTTTCTTTACTCTAAATAACATATTATATTTACATTGCTCACAGGAAACCTTCAATACTTTCTTTGCTACATATCCTGCAACATAGGTTACAGTACACCTTCCCACCTGAGTTCTCATAACATTTGAAACTGAAAGAGGAAGTGAAACGTTCACTTCAGGTGCCAAAGGTTTACAACCTGGTAATACCTCACCTGTTAAAAAAAACCTAATGCATCTAATGCTCCCTCACTAACATCATTTTCACAATTGCTTTCAGGTGAATGAAAAGATATAAAATTATTTATAAGCAAAGCTTTGAAAGTGGTTATAGCATCTGGCACACTTACTGAATGAAAAATGTAAAGACATATTTTTATAATATATTACCAAAGAATATAGAATATTTGATATTACCATGTACGTCAATAAACCTTATAGTTTGAGTTTCTTCTTCTTCAATATCTGCTGCATTCTGAGAGCCTGAAATTTAAATACAATATTTTAACAGAACATAACCAATAAATAAATCTGTTGGACTAATAAATAAACAAGTACTAGATATCTTGATCTTTATCATCATCAGAAATGAACCCAAATAATATGTTGCCCAGAAGGCCCATCAAAATTTATAATAATTAACTACAATTAATATTCATAATACTTATATTAAAAATCAAAGTTATATTTGCCGAATACAATTAAGTACAATTAGATTTATAAGTTTTGATGATTTTAAAATATATAAGTAAGATTCATATGATAGGATTAACATTAATTTAAACAATAACAGTTTAAACATACAAAATATTATTTAATTTAAGTTTGCTAACAAACATTTGCTATGAGGTACAGTGCTTACCTATTGCTGGTAAAAATCCACTTTATCTTCGTCTGTAAAATGTCTAGAGCAAACACGAAATTTATTGTAAACAGTAAGAGGTGTATAATTGTTTAATACTCCTCTCTTAATTACTTTCAACCATTCCAACGTGTCCATTTCATTTTTCGGATTTGGAAAACGAAATCTACTGCTTGTGTGGTCCTTACAACCAGGAACACAACATGGTTGGCTTTTTCTTTTCTTTTGTTCCATTTTAACGATCAACAATCAATAAGATGATTACAACAAAGACAAAACAAAACAAAATTCAACTTGCAATATTTCAATGGCGTACGGCGTACAATACAAATAATACAATACCAACAGACCAACACAACACCAACCTTCATTCTTCAATTTTCAATTCTTCCACGGCACATGCGTCTCATACCCCCACCTAGAGTGACTGTAGCGCCGCCGCCATTACGTACGACTGGAATCGTCCAAACAAACTTCCCCGCTGCCCTATCTCTCTTGCACTACTATTTCTTTTTATGTACTATGATCGGAACCAGAGATATGTAAAATATCTCTGATCGGAACTAACCGCAACTAATCGAAACTCATCGGAACTAATCGTCTTACTACTGGGCAATGGGTAGCAATAAGAAATATGGAGGGGAGACCAAGGAGAAATATGATTGTTATCTTTGTCTGTTCGCTGAAAATATGATTTTATATCTGCGTTAGATATCCTGTTAAATTTTACCATCCCGACCATAAACTTTTACCTACACTGTATGTCTAGAGGCGTGATGCCAATGACCGACTCCATTGCAGCAGTTAGTGTTTTCATGCTACCTGTTATATTTATGTAAGCCCTGCGCTGAATATGGTTTAAAATTAAAAGTGAAACTGGAACAAACCATGAAGTGGAGATATCCAGGAGTGGCTAGTATAACTGTTGAATACAAAGCACGTGGTGTTCGTGTGTATTAAGGTATAAAAAATGCTTATTAAAAGCTTAAAATTTTTATTTTAAAGAAGATCTTTTCGGAATTGAATTATTCCATCATCAGTTTACTAAAAGAGAGAGTAAAAATACCAATATTAAAAAACAAGTAAGTTAAAATTTAAATATATAGACAGAACACGTTGGTTTTTTACTACTTACATAAAAAGTTGTTAAAAACATTGTATGGCCACATAAAACATTGGAAGGACATCCGTATTAAAAAACTATCCTCATGGTATTTATAAAGGTAAATGCAATAGACTGTTAATTTGTTGATTAATAAAAACTGAAAATGGGGGCATCTTACATGACCTTCTGTAGCTGGTGAGGTTTTATCGACTTACTGTCAACGCCACTTAAGTTGGCGAGGCGCACAAACCCAAAATTGAAGTCCGCTTGGGGTGGATTAGGTGGTTGTCATCAGTCTCCTCCCAGTAGTCAGGTGCGTAACACAAAAGTGAAGTGCGGCTGTTATTTTTCAGATTTCTTATTATTTTGGATAGTTAAGTGTGTTTGTGGCAGTTTCTTTAAATTATGGCTTTAGAAAGTAATAGAAAGACTAATTCTGTTATTAATGGATAATCTCGTGAGATCATAATTATATAATGTGTTATTATTTCAAAAATTTTAAGCTTGAAGCAGATTCCTTGAAAACTGTGAAAGAAACAACAGCTAAAGCAACAGGTAAGTTTGTACAATAAATTAATTTTAATTCGCTATCAAATGAACTGAAAATAATCGAGAGTTTTTAACTTTGCTTTTATATTTTATTAGTCATATCTGCCCAATTCATTTTTTTTAGTTGTATAACGTACTTTTGTGGTTGTATCATATGGCATTCTTCTTTTTCATGTGCAGTACTCGATTATCGAGCGTTGGCTATCAAATTGGCTATAGTAATTTTGTTGACGGCAGCTCGTAAAAGGGATGCAGAGGATCTGTTAAACCATTCTCTTAAGGACCCTTAAGCTAGCGGGGACACATGAGCGGAATCCAATTTAACCTACGTAATATTTTTTCACCCATTTTTCACTAATTTATTACCACCCTAATAATTTTTCACCACCAAACCAACCTTAAGGGGAGCGATTCTGCTGGCTTAAGATTCAAGCTAGCAGAATTCAAAAAAGAAACTTTTTGTTGATGGCATATTTTTTCACCCATTTTTCACTAATTTATTACCACCCTAATAATTTTTCACCACCAAACCCCCCTTAATGGGAGCGATTCTGCTGGCTTAAGGTTCAAGCTAGCAGAATTCAAAAAAAAACATTTTGTTGATGGCATATTTTTTTACCAATTTTTCACTAATTTATTACCACCCTAATAATTTTTCACCACCAAACCAACCTTAAGGGGAGCGATTCTGCTGGCTTAAGGTACAAGCTAGCAGAATTAAAAAAAAAAAACTTTTTGTTGGTGGCATATTTTTTCACCAATTTTTCACTAATTTATTACCACCCTAATAATTTTTCACGACCAAACCCCCCTTAATGGGAGCGATTCTGCTGGCTTAAGGTTCAAGCTAGCAGAATTAAAAAAAAACATTTTGTTGATGACATATTTTTTCACCCATTTTTCACAAATTTATTACCACCCTAATAATTTTTCACCACCAAACCACCCTTAATGGGAGCGGTTCTTCTGGCTTAAGGTTCAAGATGGCAGAATTAAAAAAAAAAAACTTTTTGTTGGTGGCATATTTTTTCACCCATTTTTCACTAATTTATTACCAGCCTAATATTGTTTCA
The DNA here is from genome assembly GCF_040954645.1 of Diabrotica undecimpunctata. NCBI lineage: Eukaryota > Metazoa > Arthropoda > Insecta > Coleoptera > Chrysomelidae > Diabrotica > Diabrotica undecimpunctata. The sequence goes on along the minus strand of NC_092812.1, from coordinate 80,617,804 downwards.
CCATTAAACCACCCTTAAGGGGAGCCATTCTGCCGGCTTGCGGTTCAAGCTAGCAGAATTTAAAAAACATATTTATAATATACCACAGTGTTTTGCTAGGTTTGCACTAATTTATTACCACCCTAGTAATTTTTCACACCTAAACTACCCCTTGTGATAAGTCAATAATTCTGTTAGGTTATAATTTAACGTGAAAATAATCTTTTTTTACAATTTCACTATCTTCTACTTATAACTGACATAAAAAAGTATTTTTACCCTGATAAGTTTCCATCTCTAAACCAATCTTATTTGGAAACGTTCCTGCTAGCTTAATATTCGAGCCAGCGTAATTTAAAAAAATTATTTATGATATACCACAGTGTTTTGCTAAGTTTTTATGAATTTATTACCAACTTAGTCATTTTTTATCCCTCGACTAACCCTTAGTGAAAGTCAATAGTTCTGCTACGTTTAAATTAAATGTGAAAAAGTTTTGTTTTATAATTTTACTAAATACTATTTATAAATAAAATAAGAAACTCTCTGGTTAGTTTTTACTAAATGTTAACCAACTTCACCAATTCCACCATTTACACATTTACGCTGGTTGAATGCAAAGCAAATCTTTTCTTCGAAAATATGAGATACTACAGTATTTTGCTGGATTTGTACTAATATATTACCATCCTAGTAATTTTTCACCCTTCAACTACCGTCTATGAGGAGTCAATAATTCTACTACGTCGGTTCACAATTTGTTGATAGCTCACTACAAGTTTAACCCTAATTAGAAAACTGAAATACAGAGAGGATAGGTAATACGATATAATAGTAAAAACCAACCTAAAACTGACGGTTTAAGACGTTTTCGACTAGCCCACCTCATATCTGAAGGAATACAATACCTTATAATCCTATTACGGGGGTATTTTGAATGGTTAGAGATAAACGACCAGTGTCGTAGAGTATATGATTGAAACATTTATTGGAACTAAATAAATATATTTTTTAAATTGTTCTTATGTAAATTGTATTTTTTAATAAAACTTATTTATTTTATTCAAAAATAAAAAGTTTCTTGCCATTTGTAAAAGATACATTTATTTAATTAAAGAAAAAGGCGCCAAATATCGCCTGGCAAAATTTCCAATGTGTTTTAAATGTATCCATTATTTTCGAATCCGGAGAAACCTAATAAATATTTTTGAAAAATTTAAACGCAAAATGAAAGATTACATTATTACTCAGGGCAGAAAGTCCCTGAAAACTTTTACAATACTTATTTTAATATGTTATGTAACAGGGGTGAAAAGAAAAGAGAAAATATAGTATAATTTTTAATTGAAAATATTGCATGCAAAAGAAACTTTTTATTTATTCTAAAAAATATTTCATTCTGCCTTTAAATTTTTCAAAAATGCTTTTTAGTTTTCTCAGGATTTAAAAAAAAATGGATACGTTTAAAACACATTGAACATTTTGACAGGCGACATTTTGCGCCTTTTCCCTTTAATACCTTACGATTACAACTACTATTACTTACCTTATATAATTACGTTTAGAAAACTATTCAAATTCAAAATAAATAGGATCAACTTCGGAATCCGAGTCGTCTGGAGGGTTGATAATTAGGTTAATAATCTCTACGGTCGCATCAATTATGTTATCAAGATCCCACATTTTTGGTTCTTCTTCTATTACATGTCTTACTGCATCTTTCCAGTTTTGTTTTGTAATATGTTATAAAGACTCGTATAACAATTCACGTACAGCTTGTATTTTATATGACGTATTTTTTCTAGCCACATAACTTTTCATTTGTGCCCAAATGAGTTCAATTGGTTTTATTTCGCAGTGGTAGGGTGGAAGTCTAAAGACTGTGATGTTTCGCCTTTCCGCCATTTTGTCAACTACGTATTTCTTGAACTTAGATTTGTGTTGCCAGGCAATTTTTAAAAGTTCTGCTTTTACCATTCCATCTTCGTAAGGCAGATACTTATTCCGCAGCCAGTCAAGAATATCCTGTTTCTTCCACGCATTCGTTAGAAGTCTTTCTACTAGTCGTGAATGATAAGGTGCATTATCTAATACTATAATTGAATTTGGTGGTATGTGTTCATGTATAGGTATATGGAATAAAAAATCACTCACGCACTGCATATAATTCGCAAAAGAAATATTCGAGACGCTAATTACTGCCGTAGACGCGGAAACACCGACGAGCCGTAAATTACATGCGATCAAAAACGTACTAAACAAAAAAATTGTTTTCGTTCGTAATAACTTCACCCTTTCAAGTTAAGTTTCGAATATAATTATTTATATTATCAAAAATCTGGGGAATTCCATCTTAATTATCTTGCAACGAATAGTACCTTCGGATATAAATTCCAGGTTTTCTAGTAAAGTGATTAAACGCGAAGATTAGTATTGAAATATCCAAAGAGATAAGGTATTCTCATTTACAAAATTGTTAATGGTTAAATTCTTATATTTATTAATATAATATAATAACCAACATTAGTCGTGAAAGATTTAATTGTTTTTTTGCTAAATATATTAGTATTAAAATATTATCAATATTATATATAACAGTATTAAAACATTATATTATTATTTAATGAATAAACACCTTAGGAACGCCTATGATTTACGACCGTTTTATGAGTTTGAGGCATATTTCGTGCTCTCAACAATTTGTGAACGAAGAATACGTTAAAATTTAAGGTGATAAAAAATCTATTTTTATAATTTTACTGTATTCTACTTGTAATTGAAAATATAAATTGCTTGCCTGGTTTTTACTAAATTTGATCCACCCTTATAATTTTTGACCCCCTAAGCCTCAGTTAATGGGAAACATTCAACAAGATACACATTGACGCTAGGTGAATAAAACATCTTTTTGAAAATACAAGAGTGCTCTGCTAGAATTTTACTATATTTTTACCAGCCTGTCATGTTTTTCTCAACTACCCTAATTGAAAAACATTTTCAAATGTTATTCTATACTAACTAATATTTATTTTTTCAATGTTTAAATATTAAAAATATGATAACACTTTATTCCAAAAACTATAAATTTTACCTGTTTTAAAAAATTGACTCTGATTCGAGTCGTATTACATGGCTCAGCGAAATCGAATCGTTAGTCCCTTTTATGAATATAAAATAACTGAAATCAAGTTGAGTTTTAGTAAATACAATGGAATTTTTATATTTCACAGAATAAATTACCAGGTAAGAAATATTCAAATTGAAATAATTTTATTACGTGTATTACATTATTTATCTGATTGTAAAGGAGGGTCGTCGGGACCGTGCGCACCTATTGTTAAAGGATTTGTATTCATTAGGTAGATGAAAATTTGAAATAATTTAGGTATTTAATATTTTAATATTATTTAAATAAGAAGAGTATTAACGATTGGTCAAAACATAATTTTAAGATTAGGTGTATAACATAAAGAATTTATATTGGAAAACATTTTAGGATATAAATATTTTAAGTAGGTATATTCAAATGAGACCGAAATTACCGGTTGGTCAGAACAGCTAATATAGATTATTTGCGTAGTAAAATAAATTTATATTAGCAGCATTTTAAAAATTTAAAGATATTTATATTTTAATTCTTTGTCGATTTTTCATTCATTGTCAGTTGAATATAGGTAAAAATTAAAGGTTATTACAAAAAAATATTAACTTATTTATTTTGTTTATGGAAATGTTTGAAAGAATCGCCCACGGAGAGATCTGGTTTCTCGGCACAATCCACACACTCATAAATTGGGTTTTTTCTTATTTTCAGGATAGGACATACTCTGCATCTTTTCGTTTCGCGTTTGTCCGATTTATTAGCAATTATTTATAGGTAAATATTCGCGTGCGATATTCCGTCTTTCTTTGCTTTTTTATAAATTAATTTACGAATTAATTCTAACCTTGATATCATCTTTTATGTCTTTTGTTTAGTATATTGTTTAAAACTAAGTCTAACTTTCCACGGTACCATCGATTCATCTAGCGATAATTCTTTTACTGGATAACGCAGAGCAGTTAAAAAGTCTATAACTGTTCTTATTCTATAAAACCGATCTTCAGGAATAACATTCGGCCCCATTGGATTATGGATGAAGATTAAGCACCTTAAAATTATAAGAGAAAGATCTCTTTCGATGTTCTGCAAAAAAGATTTTAAGTTGAATAGTGGATCTGTTTTCCAATAACCCTCCAATCTTGAAATCCGTATGTGTCAGTGTGGAAGATAATTCCCATAAATACTAGAAATTCAAATAAGGAAAGTAGTTTACATCTTTAAATGCTAGAATTTACACAAACACCAACTTCACCAACTTTTTTATATGCTAAACATTGCAATATTGTTGTTTTGTACATTGCCTATTTTTTAACAAAATTTTACAACTTAAAAAGGGATCATTCCCGTGAGTTGACTGTATATCATATAGTTAAAAAACTCGAACATTGAAGTAAAACACTGTTGTGATTGGTATATTTAATTAAATTTTAAAAATCCTAAAGGATTAAGTTCAAAACGTTTTCGGACTTATCAGTCCATCTTCAGTGAAATTTGTAGTATTTTAGTAAGTAATTAATAAGTAATAGGTAAGTAGTAATGTGTTTTTCACACACACACACACACACACACACACACACACACACACACACACACACACACACACACACACACACACACACACACACACACACACACACACACACACACACCTATACACGTTTCGCAATATTTGTGGCATCACATACTATATCCTCAATTGTTGGCAAATCGGTGTAAACATACCATGATACTGGCACCCGTCGTGCAGAGTGTTTATGGATAGGAATTGCTTTGATACACTCCATTCTTCTAATATTATCGACGAATATAATTGTGGCACCGGATTCCACAATTATTTTGTCATCAGAAACTGTGTGCAAAAGATGCCACAAATATATCCGTAACACATTTTCTGTGTTTGGGGGTTCCATAAGTATTGCTGTATATACAGTGTGTTTGAAAGCCATGTTGCCATATTTGTTATAGGAATAAGTTGGTGCTTTACCTTTTCTGTGATACGGATACTCTGTTGGCTACTATTATATTTTTTTATTTAGTGTACGATAGTGTTATAATATTTTAGAATTAAATATAAGAAAACTAAAAACGTCTTCGACTATAGTTACTATAAAGATCTTCGAAATGCAGTTACTAACGCAGTCCGTCTGGAGAAGAATGGTTACTTAAATTATCGGTCTGCTTCTTTGATTAAAAAAGATCTTTGGAAAGCTATAAGGTTATTCAAAATTGTAAATAAACCAGTTATAGAGATCCCTCATGAGCTTAAAGATCCTGTATCTATAAATAATTATTTTACATCTGCCTTTAGCCCTGTAAATTGTTGTCCTGAGACAATTCAATGGTATCAGTCAAATATTTTCAACCCAGATATTGTTTTCTCGTTTAAAATGGCCACTATTGATGAAGTTAAATTCGGAAGCTGTTGGATATGGATGTGATAATATTTCTGCAAAGATGCTACAACTCTCCCTTTCTATTACTGCTCCTTATATTACGCACATTATAAATTGTTCTTTGGAGGTAGGTTATTTTCCGGACACTTGGAAATACGCTTTGGTAAAACCACTGCCCAAATCAAATAAACCTGAATCACTTAATGATCTTCGCCCAAAATAAGCATTTTACCGGGACTGTCAAAAATTTTAGAAAAGGTTATCTATAAACAGATATACGATTATATTTTTAGAAATAATGTAGTTAAGTATATACAATCAGGATTTAGAAAAGAGTTTAGTACGACTCTGCTTCTTGACTTAACAGATAATATACTTCGATCATTTGATGCAGGAAAAGCAACCTCAGTCATCGTGCTTGATTTTTCTAAAGCCTTCGACACTATTGATCACGCTCTTCTGTGTGCTAAATTGAAATATTTTGGATTTAATGATACCTCCTTACAGTTTTTCAAATTTTGTTTGGTAAATCGTTATCAAAAGTCATAATCGATAATAATTCATCAGAATTTGCATCTGTCAATTCAGAGGTGCCTCAAGGTTCGGTTCTTGGTCCTCTTCTTTTTTAAATATATATTTTCGATCTGTATAAATCTTTAAATAATCTGAAATTGCACTCTTTTGTAGATGACACACAACTGTATTTCTCTTTTGAACCTAACACTGTTCAGGATAACTTAAAACTAATTATAAAAAATGAACCTCTAAAAAATGTTAATAGTTGTAGAAACTTTATGAGTCATATATGACTGTACGCTACGTTTTCAAGAGCATGTCACCCTTTTAGTAAAAAAATGCTATTTAGTTATGCGTCAACTATAGAAGTACAGGCATTTTAAACTTTAAATTGCGTAAGTTACTTTGTGCAACTATCTTAATTATGGGCTATGGACTATGTGTAATGTCAATTCTTAATTATGGGCTCTTGGTATTTTACCCTTGCTTAGATCAAGTTACGAAATTAAAGTTGCAAAAAATTCAAAATAATTGTTGCAGATTTGTCTTTGGCATAAGAAAATATGATCGTATAATATGCAAAATAAAAGAACTTCAATGGTTAACCATAGATAATTTATACAAATATCACCTCGCCTCATTGATATATCTAATTATTTCGTCGTCAAATCCTATTTATTTAAAGAACAAATTAGTATTTCGTGGAGACGCTCATAATCTGGATCTGAGATATCCTCATAGTCTTATGCTGCCAAGATATAGACTAGCTATTTTCCAGCGATCGTTTACTTACAACGCTGTTTTAGTGTTTAATAGTTTAACAAAAAATTTAAGAGGTAAATCTCTTGATTTCATGAAGCGGCATTATAAGAAATTTTTACCTACAATCGCAGTAACGTTATTATTATTATATAGTATATTGTTGTCGTTATTGTTACCATTAGAATTTTTTTTGTTTTTATTTATCATTCATATCATTTATCACATAACATTACAAATTATTTTCTTTATCTTATTTTTCTAGTAGCCACATGACTATTTCTATCATTTCAATATTATATTATCATTTATGTCAATTTATAAATCATTTTTTTTTCATGTTCTACTTATTTCAAACTGACTTTGTAAACTTGAGGTTAAGTGGAGTAGCTCTAGCTAGACTTTGCCTCATGTATCTCGTGTTTGTAAATTTTTACAGACTAAATAAAGGCAATTTATTATTATTATTACTATTATATATAATAAAATACAATATATGTGGACCCCCTGTATAATAGAATAGAGTTATTTCTGTCCTTTAAAAAAAAAAAAATTAAAAACGATGACACCCGTCGACTTTTAATACATATAAATGTGTGCCTTTTAAGGAAAAATTTAAATGTACAGGGTAATTCACGCATGCCTAGCATACTGCATAAGTTTTATTTTTAATAGACTTCCCTGTATATTTTTTATTTTTAAAAGCTGCTTAATAACCTGATCTCGACAAACTATATCTTGTATTATGTAGGGTCTATTATGAATAATACAGGGTGGAATTTTAAAATTATACAGTGTGTAAACCACTCATGGAATACAATTGTTTGCGTCCTTATTTTAGAAAATTATAAAAAACCGCCTCACCTGTTACTTTTAAATTCAAATGTGCTCTTTAAACATGAATTTAAATGTACAAGATGATTCATGAGGGCAGAAGATTCAAGGACACAAACAATTTTATTCCATAAGTGGTTTCCACACTGTTTAATTTTAACATATTAACTACCCTTTAATACTCATAATAGACTCTACATGACATAGTTGGTTGAGATCGGGTTATTAAGGAGCTTTTAAGAATAGTAAAATATACAGGAAGTTCCATTAAAAGTAAAGCTTTTAGACTATGGTAGGCTTGCCTGAGTCACCTTGTCCAGTATATTTAAAAAGCGCATATTTATATTCGACGTGCTTCAGCATTTTTTATAGGACCATTAAGCTTGCGGGGGCACATAAGCTAAATCCGATTTAACCTTTGCAATATTTTTTCACCGATTTTTCACTAATTTTTGACCACCAAACCACCCTTAAGTGGAGTAATTCTGCTGCCTTAAAGTTCAAGCTAGCAGAATTCAAACAAAAAACTTTTTGTTTATGACATTTTTTTTTTCACTAATTAATTACTACCATCATAATTTTTCACCACCGAACCACCCTTAAGGGGAGCGATTCTCCTGGCATACGGTTCAAACTGGCAGAATTTTAAAAAATATATTTTTGCCTATGCCATATTTTTTCACCCATTTATAAATTATAACTTTTAAATAAAATAAAAAGTGTTCTGTTCTGCTCCCCTAAACTAATCTTGGAACGTCTGAGGTGAATAGGACATGTAATGCGGATGGAACAAAATGACCCAGCTAGAAAACGCTCCTTGATAGACCCATTGGTCAGAGAAGAAGAGGAAGACCTAGAACAAGGTTCCTTGATAACATCGATAAAGACATGAAAAATATGGGAATACGTGCTTGGCGGAGAGAGAAAGGCGAGGGTTGGGGACGACTGGAGAGAAATTCTTGAGGAGGCTAGGACCCACGTAAGGTTGTAAAGACGGAATGATGATAAACCAATCTTATTTGAAAACGTTACTGCTAGCTTAATATCCGAGCCAGTGGAATTGGAAAAAAAAAATTTTTGAAATGCCACAGTGTTCTGCTAGGATTTTACAAATTCATTACCACCCTAGTAATTATTCACCCCTCAATTTACTCCTATCGGAAGTCAATAATTCTGTTACGTTAAAATTTAAGGAGAAAAAATATTCTTTAAAATTTCACCGCCCTGTACTTATAACTGAAATAAAACAGTAGTGTTCTGCTGTTAAGTTTTTACTAAACTTTGACCATCCTAATCATTTTCCCCCCTAAATCAATCTTATTTAGTAAAGTTCTTACTAGCTTAATATTCGAGACAGCGAAATTTAAAAAAATAGTTTTAAAATACCATCATGTTCTGATAGGTTTTTGTGAATTTATTACCACCCTAGTAATTTTTCACCCCTTAACTAACCCATTAATACCCCAATACTCTGTTAATTTTTACCTATATCCAACTGACAATAAATATAATATCGACATAAAATTAAACAATATAAATATATTTAAATTTTTGAAATGCAGCTAATATAAATCTATTTTACTACTCAAATAATCTAAACTAGCTGTTCTGTCCAACTTGTAATTTCCGTCTTATTTGAATATTCTTAAAATATTTATCTGCTAAAATGTTTTGCAAGTAATATAAACTCTTTATGTTATACAACTAACCTAAACAGTATATTTAATACCCTTATTATTTAAATAATAATAAAATTTAATACCTAAGCTTTTTTCCAAATTTTCAGGTACCTATCCGGTATCTTTTAACAATAGGTGTCTCGATCCGCCTTTACAATTAGCTAATTAAAGTAATGGATGTAATAAAATTATTGGAATTTGAATATTTCTTACCTGCTAAGTATTATGTTAAATATAACAATTCCATTGTATTTACTAAAACTCAACTTGATTTCAGTTATTTTATATTCATAAAAGGGTACTCACGACGCGAATCCGAGTAACTTTTTTAAAACAGTTAAAATTTATAATTTTTGTAACAAAGTATTTTCATATTTTCAATATTTAGACTATTCTATATTTAAAATATTCAATATATTTAAACATTTAAAAAGTATATATTATTTAGCACCGAGTAACATTTGAGAATGCTTTTTAATTTAAGTAGTCGAGAAAAAAATGACTAGTCTGTTAAAAATATAGTAAAACACAAAAAATATAGTAAATGTGTGGCTGATAGAATTGGTGTGGTTGGTTAACATTTAGTAAAAACGTGTAGTTGGTTAACATTTACTAAAAACAGATCAGTTTCTTATTTTGAATAAAGTGCAGTATAATTACAAAAAAATTCTACCCCTTTAATTTTAACCTACCAGAATTATTGACTCCTCACTAGGGTTAGTCTTGGGATAAAAAATTACTAAAGTACTAATAAATTCGTAAAAACCTAGCAGAATACTGTGATATTTCAAAATTTTCTTTTTTAATTCACTGCCTCGAATATTAAGCTAGCGGAAACGTTTCCAAATAAGATTGATTTAGGGGTGGAAAATTATCAGGCTGGTCAAGGTTTAGTAAAAACCTAAAACACTTTTTCATTTTTTCACTTTTTCATTATAAGTGGAAGACGGTGAAATTGCAAAAGAAGATTTTTTCACTTTAATTTTATCCCAACAGAATTATTGACTTCCCATAAGGGGTAGTTGAGAAGTGATAAATTACTAGGGTGGCAATAAATTCATAAAAATCTAGCAGGACACTGTGGTATTTCAAAAATATATTTTTTTAATTTCGCTGGCTCGAATATTAAGTTTGCAGGAACTTTTCCGAATAAGATTGGTTTCGAGGTGGAAAATTCTCAAAGTGGTCAGAGTTTAGTAAAAACATAACATAACACTTTATTTCAGTAGAAGTAGAAGATGGTGACATTGTAAAAAAGATTTTTTCACTTTAAATTTTAACCAGAGTTATTGACATTTTATAAGGTCTACTGAACATAAAATCGCTACTTTTAAAAAGACGATCTAGAAGCAGTCGAAGTTAATCCTTTTTGTTTAAATTGCTTTATAACACGATAACGATTTATTTTTTTATTTATTTATTGTATGTTATTATCATTTTTTCTTTAAACGTCGATTTCGAACGTCGAAAAATTGTTTGTTGACGAACATTGACAGATCCTGAGCATTGTTTTTAAATGGAATGTTCCATACTTTATTACATAATTGGATAGGTTCTTCTGAGAGAAGAAAATTGATACAATTACTATAGCGTTATCAAATCATATTAGAAAATTGGGGAAGAAAAATCCGGCCTACAATGGGACTCGAACCCACACCTTTTTGTCTGGCATACACAGCCTGATTTTTGTCTTTGAATTTCAAAATATCATTTGATACTAATCTCCATCAGATCAGAAAGTAAACAATAAATGCTATAGTGTTTTAATAATTGGTTGTTGAGTTAAAAAACGGCATATTGTATAAAAACGCTCAAATTTGACAGCCGTCATTTTTGTGGCAACGCTTTGATTTGTGTTTTAAGTTATTATATAAACCTCTAAAAAGAGGGTATCATATAATCTCCCATTATATTTAAAAAAAGATTTAAGATTAGCATTTTAAAATACTTATTTGCAAGAACTGAGGGAGATGTTTGAAAAGCATTTTATATCATTTGACTCTAAAATTATAGTTTTCTAAGATTTAAAAAAAATTCTTCAATTAAAAATAAAATAGTTTCCATATGTCCGAAAATGTATAGTGAGGACTCTACCAACAATAATTCCAAAAGTTTTTCTCCAGGCTGGTCGGAAGCAATTCTTGTGATAAGTCTTTTATTCATTGATAATGGAAAGTTCATGCAGCTGCTATTTCAACTCCAATTTTAAATTGTCTTAGACTTAATAAAAATTTTAACTTGAATAACTCACAACAGACCCTTTAATTTGATCTAAAATTTAAGGCATAGTATTTCAGTTTTCTTTATACTTAAAAGTTTATTTTTCACATAACTATTCGCAACTGGGTCATATGCACCAAATTTCAATTTAATCGGTTTCGTAGATTCGAAATACATTTTGTGTAACAGAGTCAGACGGACGGATGCATAGACGACCAATTTTATATTTTTTTTATACGGGTCTACAGAACTCTTAAAGTGTAATTTTCATAAGTCAAACTTACATAATTTGCATGAAAAGTAGGTGTGAAAAGTTATACGAATGGCCACATCACATCACTGAATATAGAAAACTTTATTTTAATTAGTATCTGATACCCAATCTAACTATAATTTTTGGAGAAATAATACTCTTTTTTTTTAAGTTAGTATTCCTTTAATCTTTCCATAAATTAATATTCTATTATTTCTGGTCAACATCGCCATCGCGTATAAGAAAATTGTTGCACTTTTGTGGCACCTTTCACACACTTACACGTTTTATTCCCAAAATCGAAATAAAAATCATTTTATTTCAACTGAAATGGGCAACACCGCAAGGCCATCTCAGAGGGCGCCACTTTACGACCACGCCCACGATGCCACAATTACGTGTGTAAATTCAATCTGCCTCAACCTTATTTCTGGCAACATACGCAGAATCGGCGTAATACAATTTTTATTTAAGCTCTATTCGATCCTATGTAATTAAAACAATATCTATTAAAAGCACATGAGAAAAAAGAGTATTTAAAGTTATTTAGACAGTAAATACTACTAAAACAAAGAAAATGTTGGGGAATAAAATTGTGGTAACGTGTGTAAGTTACCACAATTTACGAAGTTACCATAATACAGGAATATGTTCACACACGTTACCACAAATATCGGTGCACACACACACACACACATACACACACACACACACACTCGCACACACACACACCGTGTAAATGTATTGAAGTATTTTTGAAAAAACAAATTTATTTAATTTTTGTTAAAGGGGTAGTAACGGGTGAAAAATTACTAAAGTTGTAATAAATTCGTAAAAACCTAGCAGAACACTGTGGTATATCATAAATTTTTTTTTAATTCTGCTAGCTTGAACCGTAAGCCAACAGAATCGCTCCCCTTAAGGGTGGTTTGATGGTAAAAAAATATTAGGGTGGTAATAAATTAGTGAAAAATGCGTGAAAAAATATGCCATCAACAAAAAGTTTTTTTTTGAATTCTGCTAGCTTAAACCTTAAGCCAGCAGAATCGCTCCCATTAAGGGTGGTTTGGTGGTGAAAAATTATTAGGGTGGTAATAAATTAGTGAAAAATTAGTGAAAAAATATGACATCAACAAAAAGTTTTTTTTCTGAATTCTGCTAGCTTGAACCTTAAGCCAGCAGAATCGTTCCCATTAAGGGTGGTTTGGTGGTAAAAAAATATTAGGGTGGTAATAAATTAGTGAAAAATGGGTGAAAAAATATGCCATTAACAAAAAGTTTTTTTTTTGAATTCTGCTAGCTTAAACCTTAAGTCAGCAGAATCGCTCCCATTAAGGGTGGTTTGGTGGTGAAAAATTATTGGGGTGGTAATAAATTAGAGAAAAATTGGTGAAAAAATATGCCATCAACAAAAAGTTTTTTTTTTTAATTCTGCTAGCTTGAACCTTAAGCCAGCAGAATCGCTCCCCTTAAGGTTCGTTGGGTGGTGAAAAATTATTAGGGTGGTAATAAATTAGTGAAAAATTGGTGAAAAAATATTACGTAGGTTAAATTGAATTCCGCTCATGTGTCCCCGCTAGCTTAAGGGACCTATTCTCTTAGGTTTCTAAGCCATGACGTTCTTCTTCGACCTGTCCACTCTTCTTCCGTCTACCTTGCCTTGTATTATTAAGTGGAGTATATTATATCTCTCTGGGTATCGCATAACATGACCAAAATATTCAAGTTTGCAACGGCATAGCTTTTTAAATAAATATATTTTAAAAATTTTGTGAAATTATAATTATTGTATGTACATCGGTCTTACTCTCGATAATTGAAAGACATTTTTTAACATACTTAAATTATTACACCTATTAGCACATGAATATATTGTGTACTGTCTTATGGTATGCCAGTAAATATAGACTTTTTTATACTTACATACTTGATAAAATGAATCATTGTAGTTATTTTTACAGGAATTTCCATCAGAAAAATCGAAAGGATAACAAGAGACGCAAAATGTTCTTTGAAAAATACCGACAGAGTCCAATTTGCCAGTCCAGGCAAAAAACGAGTAAGGAGATCAATCATAGATTTGACGGAATACCAAACAAGAGACATTCGCAGAATAATCTACGAATTTTATAAAACAGACAAATGTCGGGTTACGGTAAAAAAATTAAAACAAAAAATTCATAACGATTTGGATATCACAATTTCACAGACATCTCTAAGGCGACTTCTACGCAAAATGTAATTTCGTTGGATAAGAACCGAAAACAACTGAAAATTACTTATAGAAAAAAGTTAAATACGAGCTTTGAGTATAAAATATCTCAGGCAAATCAAACATTTTCGTACTCAAAATAGGCCAATTGTGCATGTTGACGAGACTTACCTACACAGCGGTCATACTTTTTCGAAGAACTGGACTGACGAATCAACAAAGGGATTATTTTCTATAATTTCTAAAGGTCAACGACTAATAATAGTGAATGCACATAATTATGGAAAGTGGTACAAAAACGTTTAATACCTAATTGACCTAACTCGGTACTAGTTTTTGATAACGCATCTTATCATAGTATTCAGTTAGAGCGGGCGCCTACATCAAACTCAAAAAAAATTAAATGATAGAATGGTTAATACAAAAAAATATTTCATTTATACCCACCGCTTTAAAACCGGAATTATATGAAACCATTATATATCATAAACCTTGTCATGTAAAATACAAGTTCGACGAAATTTTACGCGAGCATGGCCATATTCCTTTGCGTTTACCTCCGTACCATCCTGACCGAAACCCGATTGAACTTATATGGGCTACAGTCAAAAATAATGTAAGCCAGAAAAACGTTACATTTAAATTAGCTGACGTACAAGAACTGGCTGAGGAAGAGTTCAATAAAATTGATGCAAATGAGTGGAGAAAATGATGTGACCATGTCATTAAGAAGGAAGATGAATACATGGATAGCAAAATAGTGGTTGATAACGCCATGGAAATAGTTCCTAATATTATAAATATTAACAGCAAATCTTCCAGTACAGAGTTTTCTTTTGATGATAAATATGAAGAAAATTAACCATTAGAAAATTATTTTCAGTTACTATTTTTTACACTTGATACTCCTTATAGTGTTATACTCAAACCAAAATATCAAAATTAAATAATTACTGTGTTACAATTATTTATGCAATACCCTCCATTTAATATGAAAGACAATATCGACGTAGTTTTATTTGTTAATTAAATACAGTCATAATTATTATTGTGTTGTATGTTAAATTAAAGAGATATTATAAACCAGTGGCTTTCTATGGTTAGAATTGAAATGTACCCCCATCCCATTTCACACAAATTATCTGCATTCAACAGTTTCATTCATCGTTTAGAAACTATCCCATTATCCAACATTAACTACAACCAAGAACTAAACATAATCAAACAGATTGCTTTCAATAATGGCTATAA
The DNA here is from genome assembly GCF_040954645.1 of Diabrotica undecimpunctata. NCBI lineage: Eukaryota > Metazoa > Arthropoda > Insecta > Coleoptera > Chrysomelidae > Diabrotica > Diabrotica undecimpunctata. Next base: position 80,602,605 of record NC_092812.1, on the reverse strand, counting down.
CCCTGATATCATCCATAAACTCATTTACAAAAAGAAACGTAAATTGCTTCAAAAATCAGCTTACCCTAACATTACTTCAGATTCCCCATCTTACTTCTCATTACCATTTCACTGCCCAACACTCTCCGAATCAATCAAAAACACTATCCTGAATTCTGTTGAAAATATTAAGATTTCCTTTAAAGTTAACAATAAATTGAGTAGATCATTATGCAATAGTAAGGACTCTATTGACTTCAGCAAACGCAGTGGAGTTTATAAACTTCAATGTTCTGACTGTGATGCCACTTATATTGGTAGAACTTGTAGATCTCTAGTAACCAGGGCCATTGAACATTTTAAGTTAGAGAACACTTCTTCTTTTTCCCATCATCTTAAATATCACAATCACACAATCAAGGTACCAGATGATATTTCTCTTCTTCATAACATCCCAGGTAGAGATTATCTCAAACTTGACCTTTTTGAGGATTTGGAAATAGTCAAGGAAAAGAAAAATAGTCCCAATTGTGTTAATCGTCACACCATCATCAACAGAGACTTCGTCCCACTTCATCGACAATTATTCTCCTGATCTAACTTTCTTTCTTTTAACTACACATCCAGTTTTACTTACTTCTACATTTCTTTCTATTTTCCCATAGCTTAATATCACCCTATATAATCCGCCATACTTAACTTTATTCTTGTCACCATTAATACACTAACATCCCCCCTTTTCCAATATCCAATTTCCCATCCTCTCCAATAACTACCATCTAACTAATCACACAGGTTTTCTTTTAAATACTCATTTTACATCCATCAATCTCTTATCACAATCAGTTTCAGTATAGCCAGCTTACATCTTTACATTCATCTCCTATTTCCTTTTCTTTCTTTTTCTTTTATTTCTTTTTCTTCGATTCATCTTCCATAAATTTCAAACCAACTTTTATCTATACTTACTTCATACAAGGAAACAATTAGGTAATAACATTCTTTTTATCGCCTTTAAACTGATTTATTAATTTCAACTACATAACTTAAATTTTGCCTTACCCTGGTATACCAAATTTATTTTACATCACAGTCACTCATTGTTTTACATTCTCCCACCTTTTTAAAATACCAAAAATTGCTATTGATCCTACTACACACAAAACACAATTCTTCACTAAAAACGGCCTATTCACAATCTTAAGCACAATGACTTTCCTACTACATCATTCCACTTGACATTGACGGGTACTAACTGATTTTTCATACCATCTTTCTATCAGTTAGCCCAAGACTCCAGCATAGATCAGAGGTAATGTAAGTCGATAAAACCTCACCAGCTACAGGGGGTCTTGTAAGATGCCCCCATTTTCAGTTTTTATTAATCAACAAGTTAACAGTCTATTGCATTTACCTTTATAAATACCATGAGGATTGTTTTTTAATACGGATGTCCTTCCAATGTTTTTATGTGGCCATACAATGTTTTTAACAACTTTTTATGTAAGTAGTAAAAAACCAACGTGTTCTTTCTATATATTTAAATTTTAACTAACTTGTTTTTTAATATTGGTATTTTTACTCTCTCTTTTAGTAAACTGATGATGGAATGATTCAATTCCGAAAAGATCTTCTTTAAAATAAAAATTTTAAGCTTTTAATAAGCATTTTTTATACCTTAATACACACGAACACCACGTGCTTTGAAAATGGTTTAGTTTGTTAATTGCTGTTGCCTGTAGCACTTTTGTTACCCAAGCAATAACTCCGTAAGTTAGCATTAGCCTAATGCGTCTTCTACATTTATGCTTATTGCTCGATTAGAAAGCGTACTAAATATCCATTCACTTACGGTGAGGGGAACATTCCTGACACTGAGCTGTTGGGTGATGGTTGGGAATGTGGTTTTATCAAACGCTCCCTCAGTGTCTATGAATATACCTAGGTGAATTCTTTATTGTCCAGTGATCTTTCAATTCTTCCACTACTTGATGCAGTGCAAAATCAGTAGATCTTCCCGAAGTATATGCATGCTAATTTGGGTGAAGTAGATTATGGACCAGAACTTCATACCTTATGTACCTCTTGCATAACCTTTCCATCGTTTTCAACACAAAGGATGTTAGACTAATTGGTCGGAAAGCCTTTGGTAAAGTGTAGTCCATCCTACCTGGTTTTGGTATAAAGACCACACATTCCTCTTTCACTTCCTAGGAATATATCTCAGAGATAGATCACCATAGATAGAATTAGAACATTAAATATTGACTCAAATACCAAGATAAGGTAATAAAATTTCATTTGGAACAGCTTTACGCCTACTAATGGACTAACTGGTAGTACGATAATGTGATTGCCGCTCAACAAAAATACTATATATACGCTGAGATTTGTAGACAATTAACTAGTTACATAGGGAGAATTCGAAACCTTGAAATTAAAAGAAAGTTGATTGAACAATCGATAAATGATCTAGTCTTGTCATAAATATTGATACAATGTATTAAACTAAAAAAAATTAAAACTATTAAATTAATATAAAAAATATTAAATAGAAAATAGCAAATTGGTAAGTATTGAATGGATATAATTATTATTAAATAAATTAATTAGTTTATTTATTACAATTATATTTAGACGGATTATAAGTTTAAAAGAAACATGTTATGAATGTATAAAAAATAAAATAAAATTTGAAATCATAAAAAGACATTGGGTATTGGTTAAATATTGAATATAATTTACCACAGAGAAGATTTAATATAATAAATAAATTTTCAATCCAAGCATACCTTTTTATAGATAAACGATATTTAAAAAAATATGCCACCACAGAATTGTGGCAATGCCAGAAAAGTGTGACATGACGGAGCAGAGTTACCAACTGATAGATTTACTGACTATTAAATAAAGGCATAAAAAATTATATGTTTCATGTATGTGACATACAAATAACTGCCTGTATGGCAAACTGCCGAAGCCATATAAAAAAAAATACATACAAATAAAATCTTCACGACCATCACACTTAAAAGATTAACAAACAAGATTGCATTTCGAGCTGGTCAAGTAGGCTTTTGACCAGAATCCTCCTGCATAGAGCACATTAATACTGTAAGGGTAATAATGCAACAATCGGTTAAATAGAACACACCCCTATACATGGTTTTTGTTGACTTCTAGCGTGCCTTTGACAGCTTATCTCGTGCTGCTTTATGGAAAATTTTAGAGCTACGAAACATCTCGCATAAAATAATTTCCATTTCCATTATATAAAGTTACTGAACACTGAGGTCAAATGGAGCGTGACACACAATGGAGTTAACAGCGACGAATTTGACATACTTACTGAAGTCAGACAGGGATGCGTGTTTTCTCCGTTTTTTTTTTAACATAGCAGTAGACTATGTTCTCTCCAAACTAGACTCCGACACAAGAGGGATACAGAGGACGTTAATCACACGCCTAAGCGATTTGAAATACGCCAACGATATCTGCCTGTTAGGACAAAGGTTCCAAGATGTGGCTAATCAATTGGAAACATTTTCCACTGAAGCCAAAAAAGTAGGTTTGAAAATAAATATTAGTTAAACCAAATCCTTGAGAATAAATGCAAGGAACAACACGCTATTTACTATCAACAACAAGCAGATTAAAAATGTGAAAAACTTTACGTATCTTAGAAGTGTCATAACAGAAAGTGGAGGTACAGAGGACGATATTCGTATGAGAATACGAAAAGCTCAACAAGCATTCAGCATGCTCAACTCTGTTTGGAGATCTGACGAGTATACTACAAGGACAAAGTTCCGCATATTCCAGACGAATGTCATGTCTGTTCTACTCTACGGATGTGAAATCTGAAAAGTGACAAAAACCCTTACAGATACACTGCAGGTCTTTATTAATAAATGTCTACGACGACTTGTTAGTATTTTCTGGCCTAACATCATCAGAAACGAAGATCTACTACACCTGACCGAACAAAAAAGGGTAGAACATCAAATAAAGTCCTGAAAGTGGAGTTGGATTGGTCACACACTCAAAAATAATTAAAGTATTGCAAAGATTGCCCTAAGGTGGAATCCCCAAGAAAGAAGAAAAAGAAATCACCCAGTACAAACTTGGAGAAGATTCATCATGGACAAGATAAGAGGTCAAGGAAAGTCTTGGAATGAGGTGAAGGCCTTAGCGCAAAATAGAACCCGGTGGCGAGTTTTCACTAAAGCTCTATGCTCCACTTGGGGGTTCAAGAACCTTAGAAAAATTAAGGATTACATAGAATATTTAGTTAATTGAAGAATTGAGGCCAACTATTTTTGAAATACAAATAGTAAAATGCAAGACAATGTCAATAAATGAATAAAATCAAAAGAAATTAAAATAAAATAATTATTAAAAGAAAAATAACGTAATAAATATGAGACGTTTATAAAGTTACAAAATTGATATTTTATTTTACGCATATATTTTAATTAAATTTAGAGTTTGATATTATTGTTAAAGTTAAATAACAAAAAAATTTTTGCTATTTATTTATGGCAAACGTACTTATAAATGTTTAATTTTCTAAAATATAGGTAAAACATGGATATTCATGTTATTTCTCAATTTTTGTGCAAATAATATTAAAATAAGTAGTTTCTTAACATATTTGTGGTGTTTTTTCGGTTGCAATTAATTTAGGTCTGCTGGTGTCATATGGAAGACGGTCTAACAATATTAACTGTATTGGGATATGGTTAAACTTCATTTTAGCACAAGGTATGATAAAACTGCATGGTAAATTAGGTATTGTTGTAGTAATTTATGCAATTCTTTTATTAATTTACAGTTAGATTTGCTTTCAAAACAAATGCTTTTTTATTTTTAAACGTTACGGTTTTTACATGTAGTGTTTTACTTCAAAATAAAATCTTTTACTAGTAAAGTGAAAAATGTCAAATAAAGTTTTTTAAATACAGCCGACTCGCGCTAATTCAAACCTGCGATAATTCGAATCTCTCTATAATTCAAAGTTATTACGAGTTCCCTACAAAATCTCGTTATATTTCGAACTAAATTAACACATTTTTGTGCACTTGGTAATTCGAACGAAAAAATCATTGCTATATAACAAAACGACGCGTTACTTCGAACTCATCGGCATTTTAAAGTTGCAGAGAGAAAGAGAGGGAAAGTACAGTTCAAACTTGTATCAACGCACTTTTTTTGTTGTTATGATTAATTTGACTACACACTTCTCACGAATTGGTTTGTTTAGTTATTAGTTACTGTTACTCTTTGGTATACAGATTAAAATCTTGTTAGTCATGAGCCCTAGAAAGTATAAATGTTTGACGATTGCTGAAAAGAAGAAGTTAATCCAAAAAGTAGAGGAAGGTGAGAAGAAAAGTGATGTTGCAAAAGAATTTAAGATTTCTCTGAGTACTCTCTAAACTGTAATAAAGCACAAGGAGAAAATTAATGCTGCTCAATTTGCTTGAGTACGGAAAGAACTACTAAACGTGAATTTCCTCGTCTGGAAGAAAGTCTGGTTATTTGGCTAAGACAGTGTAGAGGACAAAAAGTGTCTATTAGCGGAAACTTGTTGAAGCAAAAAGCAAAAGACTTCGCGTCTACTCTAAGCATCAAGTGAAGAGTGGCTTACAAATTTCAAAAAGAGAAATCTAGTTGTGTTTAAAAAAGTTTGTGGGGAAAGTGGAAGTGTTGATGATGCAGTTTGCTTAGATTGGCACGATAAATTGAAGACCTTGATTGAAAACTATGATGTCCGCGATATTTTTAATACTGATGAAACTGGCCTATATATCAAATGTTTACCGGACGTAAGTTTACCGGACGTAACTTTAAAAGTAAGACGCTTACTTTTAAAGATGAAAAATGTCATGGGGGAAAACATTGTAAAGAGAGGTTAACAGTTTTACTTGCAGTAAATATGGACGAATCAGAAAAACTTACACCTTTAGTGAAATTGCGATGTTTCAAAGGTGTGAAATCGTTTCTTATGGATTATCGTGCTAACAAAAAAGCTTGGATGACGACAGAGCTTTTTAACAATTGGCTTTTAACAGTTAATGGGGATATTAAAAAGCAAAAAATTTTACTATTTTAAGCATTGCACTGTCCACAACAGTCCTCCTACATTTTAAAACGTGGAACTCTCTTTCTTTCCGCCAAATACAACTTCAAAATTGCAACCATTGGACTAAGGGATCATCCATAATTTTAAGACATTCTATCGCAAAGAAATTGTTAAGCTCGTTTTAGAATCTCTTGACAAAGCTAACTGAAAATATCACGGTTTTGACAGCTATTTTACTGATTGACAAGACATGGAGAGGTATAACACCTCTAACAATTCTCAACTGCTTAAAAAAATCCGGTTTCTTACCAATCTTCCAATACTTATGCAACCAGCAATAGAACCATTAGTTGACATTAGCGGTGTGAGTGTTTCTGACTTTGTTGTCAGATTGTCTCATTAGATACCTTACAAACCTTGTGTATACAAAATGAAAGAGATGAAAAAGCATGTCAGGCACTTTTTTTCTTAAAAAAAGATTGATTAATGCACAATAAGAATACATACATGTATGTACACGAATGTACTTCTAAACTTTTGTCATTGTTATAGAATAGCAGTTAATAAATAATCATTTATCAACACTTAATAATTCGAAGTTTATTTTTTTTTTACAAATTTCGAATCATTTGATATTTCAAACACTCAATAATTCGTAATATTTTAAGAGTCTCTCGAGTTTCGTATTAACGAGAGTCGACTGTATAGAGTGAAGAAATGCGTTTTACAAAAATTAACTGTTTAAATTAATAAAGGCTTTTATCAAGTTGCGTATATTGCTGATAGCAGAACTGCTTGTATATTTTAGATAATCTACTCGTCAAACATGATGATCTATGTAATTACCTTAATACTCATGATATCCATTTTTGACATAAGACTATTATTCATATCCCTATTTGTATTATTCTGTAACAAGTTTATTTATTTACCTTGTTATTGTCATTAACCTGTTGTACCTATTATTGTCTTCTCAAGTTCATATCCCTATTTGTATTATTCTGTAACAAGTTTATTTATTTACCTTGTTATTGTCATTAACCTGTTGTACCTATTATTGTCTTCTCAAGTTCTTGGTTTATTTATCTGAAATCATACGGCTACAATAAAGTACTTTCTTGTTTCACAAATTCTTATCTCTTAAAGAAGGTAGTGCCATATCCCCGGACTGAGCCTGCAATGACCTGGTCGTCGGCAAGTTCGAGAGCAACGTTATTCCTAGCCGTTTGTTATCCACTACGATCAGCAAAAGCCTAATGTCTGAATGTATACCTGCTGTCCAAGCTATCTAGTTCCTTAATATACTCATGGCCCAATAAAATGTCACAAGAATATCTCTTTCACTTATCTCGGCTGAATGAATGCCAAAGCAAGGTTTTGTCACTTTCGGTAAACCTGTGCTGGCTACCTTCAAAGGACATCAGAGGATATTTTCTCCTCCTTCTCACATAGATGGCACTTTAAGTTATCTATTAATTGAAGTAGATTCTTTCGTCGTGAACAATAAATATGGTGACCGCCAAAGAGAATTCTACGATTAAGGATTAAATAGGAGGAATAAAGTTGTGAGACTTTTAAATGACTCTGCTACATAAAATCTAGTCTATCTCACACTTTCACAAGTTCTTTAGTAGCTCTAAAACTTTTGGGTGAGAAGCTTCTTAATACTATCCCGGTCAATACTAAATATTACTCCAATCATAGGTTCCCGTCTGGCACTCTTCCAGTGGAGGCAGTGACGACGAGACCCGAGTTTCAAAGACCCCAGCTGTTCATTACCGTCTACACCTAAGTATTCCAGTACCCATACCAGATTGTTGAACTTGTTTGTACATAGTTATAGCTAGGGTCCCTTTGCATTCCAGAACTAGCTTGAAACTAACTCTGCTGTCAGAATGGCCTAAATTCAAGGCTGATAGAAATAGTCCTGCCAAGACAAGTCCTAATAACTATCTCGTAAAAATCTCAGCATGAAACGTTAATGCATACCAAACGAGAGCCTGGGCCTAGTTTTCGGTTCATTCACTTAACACGATCATAAAAATAAATCGATGAGCGGAATGACGGACTATGCTGTCCTGTATTATGAAAAGTATGGGATATTACTCTACGGCCTGCTTCCAAAAGTTACAATGACCAATAAAATATACATTCATTACTGTAACATTTAAAAATTTTGTTAAATAAATTTATTTTAAGTTGTTAATTTTTTATTAAAATGGTTTAAAAGGTTTATATATTCGGTAATGGTTACTTCTAAATGATCATATGCACCAAAACATACTTAATATTTTGTAAATGTTTGTTGCAAGAAATATTGTTTATTATTATTTTATAAAATATTTTAATGCACTAATCAAAAAATATTTTCCTGGTTTTTACTTCATCATTCAATTCCATTTAGTTATCTTTTAACTTGAAACATTGTCCGTCGATAGCAGTATATAAGAATATCACAAATACTTTGAGGATGTAACCCACAATCGATGAGTGAAAAGTAACTAGAAAATAAATGATAAGTTTAAAATAAATTCAAAAAGTTGCATCAAAAAATACAATGCATTGACCTTTATTTTTGGACTCTTTTTTAAGAACTTCATAAATTAGTCTACTTTCCATATATAATCCTCTCAATTCAAAATATGTGTTATTTATTTCGGAAGCTTTTTCTTATACACCATGATGTTGCGCTTTCTGCGATCATTCACCAATGATGTATTGCCGCCTTTGACTTCCTGTTCATGATATCTATTTATGATACCTATTGCAGAATTCTGGACCAGATAGTAGAGATCCACTGGATCGGTACCATAAATTTTTGGAGTCACTTGGTAATCTTCAACATGTATTTGTCATCTGCTATCTAGTGCTTATGTTAGTATGCAAGGTATGGTTGACTGCTTCGGGTTAACTGTCGATTTTTAGTTTTAGATAAGTGATGGATTCAATCGTTGCTTGGCGGAAGTTAATTGTAAAACATTTTTTTCTACACTTTCACAAAATTTGTTACAACTGATTTTTACTACAGCTCTTTCGGCAGAGTGCCTTACTCAAGGGATGTATTTTTACTATGTGTACACTTTATAGTTGATAATTGAATAATTTGAACAGGGGAGAGTTGTTTATTTTAAGTTGATCGTTCAGATTTATATATTTATATTTTTTAATTTATTTATTTCTACAGAATATAATAAAGATAGCCTAAAGCCTTTATTTTAAATGGGGAGACATTAAAATTGGTCGTTAAAATAATGATTATTATCTATAATGTGAAGTGCGTACGTAGAATCTGTTTTTCTGTTTTTCGATTATTAAAAGCCCTTTTGTGTTGTGTTATACGTTTGTTAAAGGTTCTATCAGTTTGACCGATGTAAGTTTTTGGGCGGTCACCACGTGTAAATTTGTATACCTCACTGTTTAAGTGCAATTTCTTTTGGCTCTTGTTGTTCTTAATAATTTTGTTTTGAAAGCTGGTATGATTGTTTTTTTATGTGTTTGGCTATTTTTGTTGATATCTTGCCTATATATGTAATCAAAGAAAAGGTACTGGGCTTTTTATCTAATGGTCTTTAGTCTTTTCATTCTTTTGAATCATTCTTTTAACTTTTAACAATTTCAAATTCTCAACATTCAAAATAAAGGCCTTTGGCTACCTTTATTAAAATTTATGGAAATTAATAAACTAAAAAATATAGATATACTTCTGAATGACCAACTTGGGACAAACACTCCTCTCCTCAACTTATTCAGTTAAAGGTTATAAAGTGTAAACACATAGTAAAAGTACATCACATGAGAAAGAAATCAAGTTCTCATTATTTTATCATTAAATTTAGTTTTGGCATCAAGGTCCCTTGACTGGCACATTTCCAGTAAGAAAGCCTGGTATGCTCCTGAGTTGGTCCTTGCTTATTTTCTTCAGAAATTCACCCCTAATATGCATGTGTATAGCCAATATATATTTTGCTATATACTTGACCAGGTATACTTATCAACTGGGAGTTATTTTATGTTCGGATCCAATATATCTGATTGCGGATAGTGCTTTTGGTTCTCCTAAGGTCGGCCATGGACCGAAATATTTTATCTAATCCTGTTTTAGCACGTTCATTAGCTCTTGTATTGCCATATATTCCTCGATGTCTTAGTACCCATATTAGTGTGACACTGTTCTCGGACTTTCCACACTAGCCTAAAGACTATCTTAGACCTTAGCAGCCCTGAGGGCTGCTTAACTATTTGTGCTCTTATCGATTTCTGTTGTACACTGCAAGATTAAATCAATCTCTGCCTAAAATATAGAGTTACTTACTCTAAGATGGAGTCTTAGATATCCTGGTGTGGTTACTTTCACCCAGATCCGGTATTCCCTCCTGAATTTGATTTCGCATTACTGCATTCGTTTTTACTTTGCTGTTTGCTTCTGGACATCCGCTTCAGCTCTTATGTAGTATTGATATTATGCAACTGAATTGGGGTCGTTTTGCCAAGCGATGTACAAATTACGTTTGTTATCTATGTTTCTGAACATTCTGAACATATTCTGTTATCATTTTCATTTAATTATTCCTGTTTTCTTTTAATATATCCAACAGTTTCTTTAGCAGATGAGAGTATTGTTGACTTAAACTTTGACCAATGCTCCTCAATGTCGTCAAAATATATATCAATGAGCTTGGCAGTCAGTATTTCCTTCAATTTTGTCAACTTTTCGTTGTGCGTAAGTCCAGCAGTGTTAGTTTATTTCTTACTTATTTTCTTACCAATTAAAAAGACGATTACGTCTTATCATGAAGATGTGAAGAGCCATGATATACCGCACTAGTCGGTAGTCAGTCCAACACTGATCCGTACTGGTTAAAGCACTTGTTAGTAGACATGAGCATTGAAATCTCCCAAGATAATGAGTTTGTCTGCTTGGGAAGAAGTCTGTCCAGTTGAGATTAAAGGCACTCTTTCTTCTCATCGTACGTCTAAATATAAAGTGCATGCGTATGTACTAACTACGGTTGCTCATTGTTTATTTACCAGCTTAAGGCGGAGTGTCATAAGCCTTTAATTTATTCCAGAAGGAATTTAAAGATAGTCGATGAGGTCGTTTTTTATAACAAAGCTTAAGCCGTGTATTTGGGTTTTATTTTTTGCTTTTTCCTTCCAAAAGAAAGCATAGTCACCGCCATGTTCTTTAAAGTGACCTTCTTCTACTTTTATGGTTTCACTCAGCGCAGCAATATCGATATTAGTTTTTTTCAGTTCACGAGCTATTATTATTATTTCTCGTTGTTGCTTATAAATTCTGTCTCATAGCAAAAGTTCATAAAACTCTTTAAATTTTCACCTCAAAGTAGTGTTGCATCTGGACACTGTTATCCAGCCGGACTGTGACTAGCGAAAGTACTTTTTGCAAACATTTACTTTACTACTTTATAAAAACTTATTGAAACTGATATCAGTTTATTTAAATACAAGTTCTCTTTTTATAAATATAAAAATATACGGAACATTCCATTTATAAAAAGGTATTTTTGACGTCAGTATTTAAAGGTGATCGATGCTGTATATGTCTTGTATCATAAGAAAAATTCAAATTAAAAGTAAAATCCGACCTATGCGAAGAATTTCTTCACAAATGATATTGGGAATATTTCCGACTTTTTTCCTTTTTTGTATGTACTTTATGCTTATCTTTTACTTGCAACATGCATTTAGATTCATTGTATATTTGGAATTTATTGCTATTGATTTGGTATGTAAACATAATTTATTCACGTAGTTTAAAAGCTTAAACTCTTTTTAATCTAAAATACACATTTTATTATCGATCTAAATTTAAAAATGACACCTTCAGACCTACATTAAATTACTGGGCTCCGGCTTCTCGACGCATTTGGGCCGATTGACAGTTATTCGATGGTACTTGCAGCTGGACTACAAGGACCTCAAGCTCCTCATGAACAACGAACCAGCCGATAGACGCCGAGAACCGAAGAAGAAGCAAAATACTTCCTAGTGGTCACTAACCAGTGTCAAAGACAAATGGAAAGTGGCACTTCGACAAAATCCATGAAAAGTCTGATTAGCATTTACATTATTAGTCATCTGTAGCTAGTGATTTTGTAAATTGGTAGACGGTGTTCAACAACTGAAGTTTCCGAATTCAATTAAATGGAAAAAATATTAGCTAATATTATTATATATTAATCTATTTATCTGATGTTGAATTAAAGCTATTTTAAAGTTATGACCCTATATTACGATTTATTAAACGTATAAAATTTATTATAAACAAATTTTATCCACATAAAAAGATTTCAGTTATTTTCGTTTACTATATGTACCTAATGTTTGATATATCTCCCCAATTTACAAAGAGAATAAATAAATAAATCTTAGGCACGTTAAACTATACTTCTTAAATTACAAATTGCCATTTAGTTTTCTATCTTCGCCAATTTATTCCAACATAAATGCAACTGCTAACTTTAAAAATGTAACCAATAAATTATCAACTGCGATATTTGTTGAATAAGGAATTTATTCAACATTTTGTATATGGAATATATTAAAAATAGTTATTAAAATTAGTACAAAGTAAAGGCGAGATTACAAAAATATATTTAAATACACATTTTGGTTAAAATCTATTAGAATATCTGGAGAAAATATCACAAAATTATCCTATAAAGTTGTTCTTCTTGTTCATGTTTCATTCCTATCTCGAGATTGGATATTATAGATAAGACTAAAGGTAATGGATTTCGACAAGAGCTATGACCTTGTAAATAACAGGTAAACTTGTGTACTGTATTGGCATGACTCATAGTTCTTGTTAAAATCCATTACCTCTATCTTAATTTTGGTTAAATCGACTCCCATAGGTTATGTCCTAAAAAAACGAGGATAACCAGTTTGTCGAAATTAAATTTAGGTTGCATTGCATCTGGTACCGTTTTAAACTTTAAATGATTATTATTTAGAGAGCCTCTCCAGATTTAATCCCAGTACCCTTTCGACCTGCTTCTGGCGTCTTATTCGCTTTCAGTATGCTCCTTCCTTTGTCTTTTTTTTCCATTTATATTTGTAATAGAGGAAGGTCTAGTATACCCTACATAGAGTCGGTTGGGGCAGTCGACATAAATCCTGTTGTGATTCAGCATTCAGCACATTTGCTGCATACGTAATCGTAGGTCTGTTATTGTTATGGTTATGGTAGATAGGGGCAGGGCCCATTTGTAAGCCCTTCAGATACTTAGGCCTCCTAAAATGGATTCATTTAATTACCTCTGTCATACGGGCTAGACCCATAAGGATCTAGTCTTTGGCGTTTCTGATGCCCAGACTACTCTGGGCGAGAGGGGCCAGATTAAAGGGTCCAGTAAAGAAATGGCACTTTATCAGAGTGACGTTATAAAAAAGGTAGAAAAAAATAAAATTTTAAAGAGGCAAAATTTTATTACAGCATTATTTAATAATAATAAAAATAATAAATGTCTTTATTAACAACAGATTTAATTTTCTTTACAATGAAATATAATATCAGTAGGGTCAGATTCTGTGGCACACAACTGCTCTTCCACCTAACCCCCCGAAAATAGGATAGATAGACTATATCTAAATAATGAAATTGTATTTACAATAAAACATAAAAATATTAAGTACATATTAAATTTATAAATTATAAACTATTTATTTTTTTTTAATTCTTAAATTTTTAAATTACAGTTCAGCGAACAACTGCTCATAAATTAATCTCTTGAACTTGAGTCTAGACAGATTTTTAATATTTTAGGATAAACTGTTAATATTGCAAGCAATTGAATATGAAAATGAACGTTTAAAAAAGGATGTTGTATGTTTAGGTAAAGTAAGGGTATTCTTGTGTCTAAGATTAAGATTATGAACGTCCGTCCTATAAGTAATTCGATTGTACAGGTATGGTGGAACTCTCTCTTGAATTATTTTATGGTAAAAACATAAAGCATGGAGTTTCCGACGATTTTTCATATTTAGCCACTTGACTACAGTGAAAACATGACTTATCCTTTGAAATTTCCTGATGCCAAAAATCAAACACAAACAAGAATTTTGCAATTTCTGTATTCTCCATGAATCAAATTCAGTGAGACACGCATTATAAAGCACGTCACAATAATTTAATTTTTATAATACCAGAGTATTACATAATAATGACTTTGTGGCCCTACTTAATAAATTGCGGTTTGTTACAGTAATTTTAAAACGGCGTAAGCTCGTTGTAAACAAATACTTACATGATATGTAAACCTTAAATCTTCGTCGAACCAAACCCCAAGGCTTTTAATCTTTTTGCTAAAAATTAAATTGTCATTTTCTAAGATAATTCGATTGGCATAATTCTATAAAAATATTTTCCTATGGAGATTCCTCCCAAAAATGATACCCTGAGTTTTTAATGTATTCAATTTTAAACAATGATTTTGAGAAAAAATCTGCAGCTGAAGAAGGTCATGATTTATTGCATTTACCGCTTGATTACACTCATTTGGATAAAATGACATATAGAATTGGGTATCGTCTGCATAATAATGTTGTGAACAGGACAAAAACACAGAAGGAAAATTAGATGTGTGTATAGAGAATAAAATTGGACCTAATATAGATCCTTGAGGCACATCAGTATTAAGATCTAGAAATGAAGAAATATTTTGATTAAGTTTTACTGCTTGACATCTATTAGAAAGATAGGATTTCTTTAGATCAACTGCTCTCGCTTCTAGACCAATATATTTTAAAATAGAGAATAACAAATTATGGTTAATTGTATCAAAAGCTTTTGAGTAGTCTAGAAGAATTAGAATGGATATTTTGTTTTGGTCATAGGCTCTAAAAATATCATCTGTAATATTTAATAAAGCAGAAAGACAGCTATATCTGGACCTAAAACCGGACTGCATAATAGGGATTATGTTGTTATTTTTTAAATGCGTTTGTAACTGAATATCAATCACCTTTTCCAATATTTTAGATAATGTAGGCAGTACACTTACTGGTCTTAATTCATTCATGCTTTCTGTATTTTTAGTCTTCGGTAACGGAATAACATGTGCCCGTTTCCATTTAGTGGGAAAATTGAATTTGTTAAGCAAAAGTTAATGATATGTGTGATATACGGTAGAAGAAAGGGAATACACAGTTGAAGCGTTAATATGTTAATACCATCATCACCAATAGCTTTACTTTTAATATTATTAATAATATGTAAAATATTAATTTCAGATACTGTTTTAAAGGTAAGAGAAGAACTGAGGGAATACTTAAAGTTATTTTCATAGAATATTTGTGTATCAATGTCTGCTTTCATGTTTGGTATGACTTCAATAAAGTGTTTATTTATCTCATTTGCATTACACACGTTTTTAATTTAAAAGTTATTTTTAATTCTGCAATTATTTACCAAATATTTTAAATTATTCCACATATCTTTAGAAGATTGATCATGTATGTTTTTAAAATATGATTTTTTCTCCCTTATAGTCATGGCTGTTACTAAGTTATGCAATACTTTGTAGTCATTCCATTGAGTTATATTTCTAGTTAACTTGTAAGCAGTAAGTGCTTTATCCCTATCTAACATTAATTGCCTGATGGTATTAGTTAACCATGGAGCATATTTCTTTGAGATTTTAAAAGTTTGATATGGAACATGTATGTCAAGTAAAGTAATGATATTATTAGAAAGAAAATCGACTTTACTGTCTATATCTGGCAATTCATATATTATTCTCCATGGTATAGATTCCAGATCAGATTTAAATTGACTGTAATTTAAATTTTTGAAATTCCGAGTAGTAATAAATTTATTTGTATTAGATTTGACATCACAACCAAATTTTAAAACAACCAATTCATGATCGCTTATTTCTGGGATATGTTTTACTTCAATAGACAAGATTTTATCCTCAGTAGAAGTGATTACATAATCAAGCAGAGTCGATGTGAACTGGGTGATTCTAGTTGTTTGATTTACCATCTGCTTTAGTCCAAGACCATCTAATACATCTGTAATGAACTGTGTGGAATAATTATTGGTATTTAACAGATCAACATTAAAATCGCCCAAACAGAGTAAATGATCTACACTTGGCAGTACAGATCATAAAGTTGTTTCCAAAACTCCAAAGAAAGTTTTATAAAATGCTCCATAAGGATTATATAAAACACCAATAGCTAGTGTTTCATAACGAAGAGAGAGTTTTAACCATATCTTTTCAATTTCATTTGATGACTCAATCAGCACATAATTTATATTACATTTTATATAAATACCTACACCTCCACCTGTGTCATTTTTATTCCTGTCGACTCGCTCAAAGTTATAGTCAGGTATATTAATGTTTTTACTGGATATTGATTCCTTTAACCATGTTTCACTTATACCCAAAATATCTAAATCATTTTTCAAAATAAGTTCTTTTACATCAATAAAATGCGCAACTAGCGATCTAGAGTTTATATAAGCATACTTTAAACTACTCATGTTACGCTTAGATTAGATCCTTACTAAATTGTTACAAACGATTATGTAAATAATTTAAGTAAAATTTGTATATGATTATTATTTGCATAAACAGTAATTCGCATGGTGATGTATTAACAGTGTAAAAAAATATATAGATATTACTCTTTAATTCAAAACACAGTATAAACTAAGGATTTTTTACTAAATAACTCAAGATGTACAGTTAAATTTGAATTGAAGCGTAAAGAAAATAATCTAACAGTAAATAAATTTAATTCGCCCAAGTTCAGATAATTAAAGCAATAATTAAAAAAGAAACAAATAAAATGTTCAAAGAAAAATGAAAATAAAGTAAGTACCTATATGCCAAAATCTATCCCCGAGATATACCATTATAACTAATAATAATATTAACTCTAATTGCAAACCAACATATATGAAAATAAATTTAAATTATAATAAAGCAAAGTCGTTTTCAGATAATATAAGCTTCTTTGACCCATTTTGTGATACATATATTTTACCTTGATATGTCCAGCAGTTTTTGGTACCCACAGATGTCCTCACTTTTTTTAATAATTCCTGACAATCAGGAGAAAGCATTTCACTAATCACGACACTGCAACCTTTAAGATTTTTCTTCTGATTAAACACTTTTGTTTTCAACCATCTGTTTACAAACACAACGGCTACCGGTCTTGGCCTCTTATCCTAATTTCGTTTTTTACCTAGTCGATAGCAATCAACTAAATTGGTTGACAAGATAGGTTTATTGTTGATTATATTTGTAATAACATCAGGTAGGTCGTCTTTTTCTTTCTCATCGACACCATTGATAATAAGGGATTTAAGCCGTTTGTCTTGTTTTAGATATTCAATGCTATTTTGGTTTTGAATTACAAGTTTTTGCACTTTATTTAATTCTTCTTTGACGGAATTAATTAATTCTAACATATTTTTCTCAAATTTATTTATAAAATCTATTTGGGTACCTGAGATATTACTGGTTACTTGAGATCTTAGATCCTTCATACCTTGTTGTTAAGCTTCTTCAAGTTTCTCAACACGTGCTACAACATTTTTATTGATTGTTTCAGGAGTATTTCTTGTTGATGGCATTTTCTTTAAACTATATAACTTATACGTATCACTACACTAATTAGTACTGAAAAACTATTAAAATGAATGCAATTTACCGTTGTAAATAACTTAGGTTTTCTCGGAGCTAGACTTAAACACACACTCTTACTCGTTCAGCGCCATCTGCATTTAGGGTAAAAAAAAATAAGAAATAAAACATATAATGTATATGAAACTTACATTTTTTATAAAAGAGTTCTCTAATGCTAAAAAGAGTCAGTTATTTTCTTCTGCACAACATTTCCGAAAAATAAAGCTATTATAAGGATATTATTAAGGATATTTTCTGTAATATCCTCAATAATCTGAGCTGCTTCTTTGGTAATTTTGGATGTCTCCCTGAACTGATAAAATCTGGATATGGTCTCAGCAGCTCTCATTGCTTCTTGGATTGTAGGACAATCAACGCCGTCTTCTTCTTCTTCATTATCTTCATTAACATTCATTTCCATATTTTACACTTGTTCCATAATTTCTATATCACTTAAAACTTCTCTCTAGTTTGCATTAAATTTTTGTATCCACTCTGACAAAGGCATTTCGTCATCCTCGTCAACATCTTGAACGTTAGGAGAAACTACAGTCAATTTAGCTTGACGAAAACACTTACCAATTGTCACTGACGTAACCGCACTCCACATATTGTGTAAAAACTGAACTGCATTAAGAATGGTAATGTTCACTGGTTCCCCATTGTCCATACAAAAAATCATTCTTTTCAAAAGTTGTTTCCGATAACGGCCTTTTAAACTTCTTAGGATTCCTTGGTCCATAATCCGCAAGATATTTTTGCAGTTGGCTGGTAAGAAAACTAGGTTGATATTGGTTCCTTGTCCCACTTTCTCAATTCTTCTTTAAAAATAGCAAAAGTCCTCCATACTTGTTTGTTGGCTGTGTAGTTTACTGGCAGTGTTTTTATGTTTTTGAAACATCTAGGATGTAAACTTTTCCCAATAACTAAAAGCTTTCTTTTCTCTGTACCTGTTATGTTTGCACAAACGAAAGCTGTGACTCTTGTTTTGAAAGGTTTCCACTTTTCGCTTTAAATTTCCTTTCTGAAATTTAAAGTTTTGTCTGGCGTTAATTTGTAAAAGACACCAGTTTTATCGCCATTGAGATATCTTCATCATTGTATGGTTGCCTTAGTTGCGGCCATGTGTTTTGTAACCAATTACCTGTTACGTTATCGTCGACACATTTTGCCTCTTTAACAATTTTCGTGAAGGGAACTGAGTGCCGAACTTTAAACCGATCTAGCCAGCCGATAGAGCATGTGAAATCTTCACCAAATAGTTTTCCGAACTTTGTAGCCTTCTCCTTTAAAAGTGGCCTAGACACAGGAATATCAGAACTGCGACACTGCTTGAACCATTTGACTAGAGTTGAATCTACATCACCACGAATGCACTTCCTAATCTTTTTAACATTTTCTCCCTTCTCATTAAAGGCTTTTAAAAATTTTGTCCTTGTTTTTTAGGATTGAGCCGACAGTCGAAATAACAAGTCCAAATTGCCGACATACATCAGCAATTTTTCGACCAATTTCAAATGCTCTTATAACATGCACTTTATCTTTAATATACAAAATCTTCCTTTTAGTACTACAACTTACCATATTAAAAAATAAAAAGTTAATTACTAAATTAAAATTAAAATCTAAAAACAAAACGAGGCGAACACAATTTCACGGTAGCGACAATTTCTTAAACTGACTGTTCTGAAACCGAAAATTTGACTGTTAGGATGACACTGATAAATAAGAAATTATGGAACTGTAAAGGTTTATGATTTACAATGTTAGTTCGTTCGTTTTGCAAAGGCCGGACAATACAACCGAGATGACGTAACTACCGATGCCGTAATGTCCAAGTTCCACTGTATATAGTAGGTACATCTGTTCGGGTTCCATACCTCACGATTTCTTACATATTATTCGACATATCCAAAGGATACTTCAGAACTTCGTTTTATTGGATATTGATTGATTTTATTCGCCTTTTTGTCCGTTTCTCCATATACAACCAGCATCTAGATGTTATATAGGTTCAAGCTCCTTCCGAAACCTACTAAAACTGTTTTGTAATGAAATAGCTAAGAAGACTTGTGGTAAAAGCTGATCCTTCACAAGGGCTTTATTAAAGAATTATTAATACAAAACTAATAAAATAGACATATTTATCTGTAATCTGCAAAAAGAATTTATATCTTTAATGAAATAATGCAAAAAAGTTACAATACTACGAGTACTTATACTTTCAAAAAATAATATTATTTAAATAAAATGGAGTTTTCAAAAAATTGTGTTTATTAAATACTCAAAATAACGTAAATAATGAACGTACAGCTAAACAGGTTGCCGTCTTTAAACGAATTGAAATAAAACTTAGTACGCAAATTAATTAATTTAAAAGTTTAAATTTCTCGACACAAAAAAAGATTTCATTCATACTACAATTAGGTTACAAAAAAAAATAAGAATATTTATAATTTTTATCGTTAAACGTTACACCTAGTAATTACGTATCCCTGACTAAATCACCGAACGCCAGTGGCGGATCCAAGGGGAGGGTCACGGAGGTCATGACTCCTCCCAAACAAAATTAAATATCAATCAGATAATCATCAAAAAATAGTTTAAAACCCATCAACCCTATAAGCAGGAAGTCAAGAGTTGACATGATTCAAACAGATTTTTATTCTAGGTGTAAGTGTAGAATTATACAAAAGCCTTTTTACATTGCTCTTTAAAAAAATCAACAATTCTGAATACAGTAATTCCTCGACTACCGCTACCCAGACTTCTGCGAATTCAGAGATACGCGATTTTCAAATTTTGTCAATTCGTCATTTGGGTGCCACAGAATCGTTCGATTATTATCGATGAGATAGAATTACCGCGCACACATTATTGCTCATTCTTATCGCTACATTTTTATTTTGTATTAGGTATTTCTTATCTTCAGTTTTGTCTACAAATTGGTTGTTTGTAATTTGAACATTTATACATGTTATATTTATCTATAATTAATATCAAAGTGAATATTGTTGTTGCATTAGCTCTGTCTGATACGTTAGTGATCACTTAGTCGTCTTCTTCAGTCACCAAAATTAGATTTGAATCTATGGATAGAGGCCATAGAGGACACTAAATGCATTCTTCAAAATAAAAGATCAAATCCTGAGTCTGTTTTTAGCAAACTTTACTATGAAGTAAAGGAAATAGCTGAACAACTAGACATTGAATCGAAGATGCCTCGTATAGTTGCTCATCAAACCTATTGTCAAAACCAACCTGCTAACTTTTGCAAAGAATATTTCCGAAGATCTATTTATTTACTCCTTTTAGACAATATCTTAACTGATTTAGAAGAATGACTTTCACCGAAAGTTATGAAGCTATTTAATCTTCGAGTTCTTTTACCTAAAACTGATAACACACCAGAAGATAAAGTTGCATTAAAAAAAATTGTTGATTTCTTTCAGGATATTATTGGATTATTATCTACTGCATATTCCACAGTAGAACAAGAGTTTTCACTGTGCATTCAAAAGTGGAAAAGGATGTGTAAAATAATGGAAAACTTCCTGATTCTATTTTAGAAGTATTAGAAAACTGCGATATTCATATGTATCCAAATATCAGAATATTTCTGCAAATATTAATTATACTGCTAGTCACTGCAGCAACAGCAGAGCGTAGTGTTTCTACGCTTAAGCGTCTAAAGACTTGGCTTAGAAATAGAACTTCGGAGAAAAGGTTAACTGATTTAGTACTCATCAATGTGCATTCTGAAATTTCTCTAAATGTTGATGCAATCGTAGAACGATTTGCTAAATTGGATAGGCGCAAATAATACATTTTATAAAATTATATAATATTTACTTATCTTATTCTTATAATATTTTTAATCACTGAACTCTTATTTACCACTCGTTGCCGGCTGTTGCTGACAATTCGTGAGAAAAATTTCAATACCGGGTAAAAAAATATTTCACTCACTTGTAGCATAATATGCCTTATTATAGAAATAACTATTCTTAATAATATTAACATAATATTATATTATGTTTTTTATTGAATAAATAAATTTAACTAAAATTCTGTTCTTCTAGTTCTTCTTAAGGTTCCTTCTTCATTATGGAAGGGTGGTGTAGCAGTCACAACTGCTAACATATAATTAATTAATATAATTTATTATTGAAATCCTAAAACCCCTCAGAATCCCGTTTATGAAACGTTCATGGGCAATAGACGGTACGATGCGCGAACTACAGGTCAAAAGGAGCTCGCTAAAGTCAGTTTTTGGCCAACAACTCACGCAGAGAGGTGTATTTCTCCAAGCCTTAACCGGCATTTTTTTTTTTTGTCTTTAAATCGGGTAGAAAATCTGGGATTGGATTTAATATTTTCCCCGAACATCAAGGGAGAAATTAGAACAGATGATAAAGAATCTTGATTGAAAAACCGACTTCCAAATCTATAGAAATGAATATTTAAGACCCGGCTTCCAAGTCTACTGAAATAATTATTTAAAACCCAGGTGAGCAATTAAATCTTTTAGTTTTATAGGCCTATCATTTTATTGATATTTTCATTGTCTTTTGAAATATTAAAAGTGTAAAATCAGAGTTTTCTCATATGTATCATGTGGCCTTGAGCCTAGATCGTTAATTTATCGGACACCTAATTAGTTTTTTCTGTTTTTTTGTATACCTACTCGGTATAAAAAGTTTCATGCCTAATTTACTAGATATTCTTTAAATGCGCAGACGCAATAAATAGACAGGATGACAGTCAGCTGATAAAATAAAATGTTTGTTTATTGTGGTAATTCGATGTAAGAGTATGTGTTGACAGTCATCTTTGGGTGCCTTGATGTTTCTCTAAATGTTATTTTTTGTAGATTTCACCCGATTAGGATAACGTTTAATACTAGAATTAGTTTAACCAAACACCTAATTCAACCCATTGGAAACCAGGAACCGATTGTCTCCAGAACCACAGCGTTCCTCTTCATTCGTTTTTTTTTCGGAGCCTCAAGGATCGTCAGAGTCTTAAGGGGACTTATCCAGGACCGCTGTAGTGTTGTGACAGACAGTAACAACTAGTTTCTCAGGGTTAAGGTTTTTCTTGTAATTTACAACTTTGTATATGCATATACCAAGGTTAGTACTTATTACAGTTTTTGTAACATCTATAAAAGTTAGGTAAATAGCTATTAATTAATTAAATTAGATTCATTGTTAGGGAAGGGGTTAATGATTTTTGTTTAGCGGTTTTTAAAAGGGAAGGGAAGAAATTTATGTATCAGTGTTTTTAAAAATTATATATATATCTTTCCGAGTCTGTTGGCCATACTCATCACACTTGATCACTTTAGATATCTCCCAGCATCTGTGTGTAAGCATAACACTTACACATAGATCTGGTGTTTAGCTGCTTCGACACATATTAGTCGTATATTTGTTAGGTAAGGTAGTTTCTTTTGTATAACCGTCACGGTTTTTTTTTAGTATTTATATTCCCTACCTTACCTATCTAGGATTTAACTTTCGTAACTAACCTTAGTGTTAAGATTTCGCTTCTCCCATGGACTTAGATTATAGATTTACTAATACACTTTTCGTTTGGCCCAGTAGTGGGGATATTTAATTTTGTCGTGGCTTTTTGGTCCTCGCATACCGTAGCCCCACTACTGTAATTATATTTTCTATATATAGATATAGGTGAGTTTTGTTAGTTGTTAATATTATAAATATATTTGTTACAAGTAGTTTTGCTTTTATTTCAGTTCCTGCTTACAGTTATAATATAGCAGAACAAGGTCAATAGTGTCTTTTCGGTTTTTAAACATTATTACAGGGTATTAAATCAATAGTACTTTATTCCTTGTTGTTCATAACTTCATTTATTTTTTTGTTAATTTCCTTCAGAAATTAGCTGGCGCCCATTTTAGTATTTTCCTAGGCATCTCCGTATATTCTCTTATCTTACCCCTTTTATAGTTCCAGATTTTCCGGTGCATTATTATATTGTATTCTTTTGGTTAAAAGATCTCTTTTCCCCTTATCTCAAAGCCAAATTCTAGTGTAGTGAGGCTAGCCCGAATTCGTGCTTGAGGTTTTGTGTCTCTGTGTTCTTTTGAGCTAAGCCATTCTTTTTATCATAACTTCTTTGCTAGTTCTTCTCTAATTGATCATCTCCTTCTCCATATACCACCCCTAAATTTTATTTAGGTTTCAATTGGCGCTTTTGCGTTTGCAACTTAAGTTGTTTCAATTGGCTAGACCCAAACGTGGGGCCTCTTTTTTTTTGCACGTACTTTTGGCTTTATATCTTTGGTTTTTTTTTCTCCCACTTTAATTTCTGGTTGTGTACCTTTGGTGTTGTATTTTAATTTTCAGCTGTGTTCTTTAACTCTTGGTTTCTTAACTGCAACATTGGTTTTTGTATTTCAATATTTAGTTTATCTACATTCTCTATTAAATATACCCGTAGTACCCTTGTTTTGCTATATTGTGGGTAGACTGAATAAATTGCTTTTTTTGATTAACTAAATATCCATATTGGATTAATAATAAATAACATAAGTATATATTAAAAAGGAAAATTATTTAAATATTTTAAATTTAACTATCTTAACACTATAAAAGTCCGGAGTAGCACCAAAGTAATTCACCACTGTCTGGAAGTAACATTTTTTGAAATTTCTAGGTTTCTCAGGGATTGTAGCCGTACCTTGCATCTGAGTTCACGACTGGATAAACAAGCAAACATTACTGGTAAAATAATTCAATTATAATAATAACCTGGAAACATAGAGTAAGTTAGACTTTACCTATTTTATCATAGTTTTCCTCATATATTTTCTGGTATATTTCCAAGTTGTATAAAATGTCTGCTTTCAAGGTAGAGCATCTGTTAGGTCAAGAATTAGAGTACGAGTTAAGAGTCCGGCACTTAAACGATCCATCTTTGACAACAGTGAAAGGAAAAGGGTAGTGTTGCGTGGTGCATTAAAGCAAGCTGCAGCAAATCGGAGTTATGCTGTTCTGTCTGCTTCCCATCTTAATTTTAAGGACGAGATTGCGGAAATAGAGGTTACTCTTGCAGATCTGGTGGTCAAAATTGGTTCTTTTGTTGGTTCTCCTAGTGATACTGCCTATGCTCGCTATACTTCTCGCTTAGGTCACGTTGCAGCTAGAGTCCATCTGTTAGAAGCTACAACAGAGGAAGAGGAGGAAGTGAAGAGGTCTCTTAATTTCAGGGTTCTGATTCTGGAAGGTGAACTTGATTGTAAAGTGATTCCACAGGCACAGTCAACTCCTCATAATGCTAGTGTTTCAGTAAATCCATTTCCTTTCGTTAAGTCTGCTCCTATTCATAAATGGGGTGTCCATTTTTCAGGTCAAGATAATGAAAATGTTGTTAGTTTCTTAGAGAAGGTAGAATGTCTACGTATAGCGCGTGGTAACAGCGAGGAAGAGTGTTACTCTTCTGCTGCCGATTTATTTAAGGATTCAGCCTTCACTTGGTATCTCAATAACCGAGGTAGTTTTGCTTCATGGCAAGAGTTAGTTGCCAAACTTAGGTCAGATTTTCTTCCATATAACTATGAGGACAATCTTCTTGATGAAATTAAGTCTCGAAAACAAGCTCCGCAGGAGAAGGTAACTATATTTGTAAATGAGATTGTTAGTTTGTGTAAACGGTTGGAGACTCCTTTGTCTGAGTCACATATCATAAGGATCATTAGAAAAAATTTGTTGCCATCGTATCATTCTAGTCTGGCACTTACAGATATTTCTTCAATTGGTGACTTAACGGAAAAGTGTAAGAAGTTAGAGGAAGTTTTGTCATGGTCTTCTGACAACGTGTCTAGAGTCCCTATTCATCAGAATTTCAGAAATAATGACTCATCTTATTCTGATAGACCCAATTATTCACGGTCTAGTAATAGTAGAAATTTCAGAAATAATGACTCATCCTATTCTGGTAGGCCTAACTATTCTCGGTCTGGTAATGTCTCTTCTTTTAATTCGAAGCTTACCTGTTGGAATTGTTGTCAGTCAGGACATGGGTATTACGAATGTCCTGAGCCTAGAATTCGGTTCTGTTATGGTTGTGGACGTCAAGGTGTCCGTAAATTTGAGTGTGAATTCTGTTCGGGAAACGACAGAAGGGGTGGGTTGGCCCTGGCTCCTACTCCTCGTCAAAATACAGGGAATACAAACACTGTCCAAACTCCTCAAAACCAAGGAACCAGTTTCTCGAGTCTGGATGCCCAAGCTTCCACAAGCCAAACATCTCACGCTCTACCGAAAGACAAAAGACCACAGAACGGCAAATACCAACCGAAGAGAGGACAACGTTAATTGAGCATGAACACCGTGATTCTTCTGTAGTTTCTTCAAGTAATCTCTTGTCGTCGTTTGTTGATTTAGATATAAACTCATTGTTAGTTCGAAAAAACAAGGATAATCGTCCATATCTTGAAATATCTATCTTAGGACATTCTTGTTTAGCTTTACTGGACACAGGGTCCAATATCTCTATTTTAGGTTCTCTAGGTCTGGAATTTCTCCAGAATTCAAATGTAAATATAGGAATAGATCAAAGTTTGCAAGTGACTACAGCTGATGGTCAAATTCAACCAATTTTAGGTCAATTCACTACTGAGATTTCTGTTAGTTTTTGTAAAAGAATGATTACATTCTTTGTTATTCCTTCAGTTAAGAATTCAGTCATCCTAGGTATGGATTTTCTGAAAACTTTTAATAGTGAATTAAATTTTACTGAATTTTCCTTATCTGTGTCTTCTTTCAATATCTCTTGTGTCAATGCTGTTAAAGATATGAGTCGACTTAATGCTCAGGAATTAGAGCAGTTAAATAGTGTCATCACATCATTCTCTTCTATCTCATCGAAAAATCAGTTAGGTCGAACTCATCTCATCGAACATCACATTGATGTTGGTTCGTCTAAGCCCTTCAGGCAATATCAATATCCCTTGCCTCAAGCCTGGCATGAAAGTTTAGTAAAGGAGGTAGATGAAATGCTTAAGTTAGGTATTATTGAGCCCAGTACTTCTTCTTTTTGTAGCCCTCTGTGGCTGACAAAAAAGAAAGATGGGACTTTTCGTGTCTGTTTTGACGGACGTAAACTTAACGGTATAACTATGAACAGAGATGCTTATCCTATACCTCGTATAGATATCATCCTAAGTAAATTACAGAATGCAAAATTTATTTCATCTATCGACTTAAAGAAGGCGTTTTTACAGATTCCTCTCAGCGAGGAGAGTAAAAAGCTTACTGCCTTTGCAGTAAATGGCAAAGGATTGTATCAGTTCACTACAATGCCTTTTGGTCTTGTGTCTGCTCCTCAGACTATGTGTCGATTAATGGATTTGGTAATAGGTCCTGCTTTAGACCCATTTTGTCAATACTATCTTGATGACATTCTTGTCATTACTCCTGATTTCGAAACTCATATCTCTGTATTGTAGCAGTTGTTTCAGCGTTTAAAAGACGCAAATTTGACTATTAATTTGGATAAAAGCAGCTTTTGTCGTGACTCTATTAAGTTTTTAGGATATGTTGTAGATTCTCAGGGTCTTCGTACTGATCCTGATAAGATGTCAGCGATTCGGGATTTTCCTGTGCCTAAAAATACCACTCAGGTCCGTCGATTGTTAGGAATGGTTGGTTATTATAAGAAGTTTGTTAAGTCTTATTCGACCTTGTTGTCTCCTATCACAGATTTACTTCAAAATCGGAAAAAGGGACAAAATATTGTGTGGACTCCTGAGGCTAATGAAGCTTTCATTAAAATCAAGGAGGCTCTCACAAATTCTCCTGTTATGGTAGCCCCAGATTTTACTAAGCCTTTTTATCTGATGACAGATTGTTCTAACACTGCATCTGGAGGTGTACTCTATCAAATGGTAGATGGAGAAGAACACCCTATAGCTTATACAAGCAAGAAATTAAATAAAGCCCAGAAAAATTATACTACAACTGAAAAAGAGTTGCTAGCTATAATTACTGGTATTGAACATTTCAGATATTTTCTTGAGGGTCGTTCTTTCACGGTCATAACTGACCATAGTAGTTTGGTGTGGTTACAGAATATGAAGAACCCATCTCCTCGTTTGGCTAGGTGGATTTTAAAATTGGCACAATATGATTATAAGATTATTCATCGTAAAGCTGCAGGTGTAGTAGTCGCTGATGCACTCTCTAGAACGTTCGATATTAATTTGTTAGATTTATCTTCCTTGCAACCAGATGACTGGTATCGAAAAATGTTGTATGATGTACAGAATGTACCAGGTAAATTTCCTGATTTTAAAGTTAAACATGGTGTTTTGTATAAACATGTCTTAAGTTCCATGGATGCCCTTACTGGAATGTCGGATTGGAAGATAGTCGTTCCAACTCCTAATAGAGCAGAGGTTTTGGCCACTTTTCATGACCATCCTACTGCAGCTCATTTTGGTTTTTACAAAACTTTCCGTCGTATATCGGAACTCTATTACTGGCCGAAGATGCGTCAAACTGTACGTAGCTATATCGCTAAATGCAAAATCTGTGCTACATGCAAACCGACAAATCTTCCCCAACCAGGTTTAATGGGTAGTTATCGACGGATTGATTTTCCATTTCAACTTATATCTTTGGATCTCATTGGTCCTTATCCTAGGTCTTATAAAGGTTCTCAGTATGCCTTGGTAGTTGTTGATTATTTTACAAAATTTCCTTTGGTTCATACTATGTCTAAGGCAACTACTTCATCCATTATCAAGTATCTTGAGAATGAGGTTTTCTTAATTTATGGTGTTCCACAGATCGTGTCTTGCGATAATGGACCACAGTTCACAGCTAAGGGTTTTCGCGACCTCATGTCTAAATATAATGTCCAAAAGATCTGGTACAATGCGAACTATCATCCACAAGTCAATTATACCGAAAGAGTTAATAAATCAATCGTGACTGCTTTAAGGTCATATTCCTTTCCTGATCAAAGAGCTTGGGATAATCATATCCACTCTATAGTACAGGCTATCAGGACTTCTTCTCACGAAATAACCAAATGTCCTCCATCTTATTTGATGTTTGGTCGTCATGTTCCTCTTTCTGGTGATTATTTTGGTACAATTTCAGAAAATGCCAATAACTTTCCCACTATATCAGATAAATTACACCGTTTAGAAGATATCCAGCATCTTCCTGATATTTATGTGGATGTTCGCAAACGTTTGAAAGCATCTTATGCTAGAAATAAATGCCATTATGACTTGAGAAAGCGAGAGTTATCCTTCAGAATTGGAGATTCTGTGTTGAAAAGAAACTTTGTCAAATCTGATAAAGTGAACTTTCAATCGGCCAAGTTATGTCAGAAGTACATACCTTGCACAGTTATTAAGGTCATTTCTCCTTTAATTTATGAGTTGAAGGAAACTTCCACTGGCAGGAAACTAGGAAGGTTTCATGTCAAAGACTTACTGGAGGACAAGACAGTAGGTCCACATAACTTGTCAGATAATTTGGATTCTTCATCTTCAGATGAAGACTAACTGGTCCCTTATCAATGCTGTACCAGTTTGGTTGTTTAAGATCGGTTTATCTACTTTTGTTTACCTGGCAAAACAATAAGAGTAGTGCTATTTTGCCTTCTATTTTTTTTATCTTATCTTAATGTTGGTTATTATCTTAGTTTATGGACTTGTTAATTTTGTTGTTTGTTTTCTCTAAAAAGTCCAACTGCATATCATAGGAGTACAGGATGGATATATGGGAATTTCCCCATCTTGAGTTCTGAGTTGAATAGATATCTACAGGGATAATGCGGAAAACATTCCAAATATTTTCTTTAATAGTGTTGTATGGTTTTGTGGACCATGGCCATAAAGCTTATGCATTCATATTCACTTACTGTGTCGGTGTTTTAGCGTGGGTTCAGGATTGATCACCCTGGATGTGTGCCCTCACTTGGCTCAGAAATATATCTATACATATTAGTTGTTTCTTGAATGTCTCTTAGGTTGAAATTAGAATGTGTCATTTAGAATTGGATCGTTCTGATATTCAGCAATAAGTAAGTCTGTTTAACTTGGTTTGTTATCTCCTATGTTGTTATCTTCTCAAGAATTTGAGTTTAACATATCTTAGTATCTTGAGTTTGTACCTGTCTACCTACCATTCGTACGGATTGGTAGATGTGAGTTTATCTTTACCTTGAGTGTACCTTTATCTTTACCTTAATTGAGTTTATCTCGTACCTTTACCTTAATTGGTTTATCTCATACCTTTACCTTAAGTTAGTTATCTTTACCTTTACCTTGATAAGTTTATTTCTTATCTATATCTTATGAATATATATCTTATCTTTATCTTGATTATGGAGTCCTAAAAATCTGTCCTTTACTGTTCTTGTCGTGAGTAAAGAATTGGACCACGTCAATAGTACAGTTTGGGTATTACAGTTAGGATCTCTTTTACCTTTCCTTCTACCAAGTGTATAGCTGGTAGAAGTGAGTTTTGTGCATATCCTCTACCATGAGTAGATCTGGACTTGCAATTATCTTTTACCTTTTGTGCATATTCGTTACTACGAGTTGGGATTGCAGTTAACTTACTTATTTTTTTTTTAGCATACCCTATACCATGAGTATAGTGGCCTTGCTAGTATCTAGGCTTGCTAGTGCCTTTACCGATTGTGTGTTTTTCCTACCGCTGCTAAAGCAAGTAGATGTATGGAATTATCTTTTACCTTGAATTTTCGAATATGTTGCTGATATCCAGAACCATATCATATAGATGTTTAGGTTTGTAGTAATATAGTTTCAACTAGTCCTAATAAATTAAGCCCTCATTGAACTCTTGGGTGATTAATAGAATCTGTTCGCTCTAGTGTCAACGTTGGGTAAAATTGATAGGACTTTGTTTGAGTTTGTGTTGTGAATGGTTCTTGGTCCTATCTTTTAGAGGTTGTTAACACACCTCAGTAGTGTAGTTTATTAATAGTTTTACTAATACTTGGAAATATAGAATTTAAGTATTGTTGAAGGTTAATTTACTCTATATAAGGTTGAATTGAATTATATTGAATATATTGGTATTGAGATTGATATTGCTATAAAGTTATTGAATTATATTTAGAAAGTACCTAAGTGATTGGGTTATATGTTTTTTTTACTTTTCTTAATACTTTGTCTAAATAAATTAAATTATTTTAATTTTTTTTGGTAAATTACGCATTATTAAATAGATCACATGCTGTCTGTCTACTGTACGTCTGTCAGCGTCATTACTTTTATCCCATCTCCTGAGTAACCAGTGTGGCTGATAAGCTCAAAATCCTTGTGGTTGACACCACAACGTTTCGGCTTCATCATATTCATCGTCTGGTTTGTCTTTAAGGCTAGATTGTCCTAGACAATAAAAAAAAAGGGAACTTCTGGTAAGTGGAAAGTTTTCCTTTTTTTTTTCTGGAGTTGAGGGAGGATGTAGCAGTCACAACTGCTAACATATAATTAATTAATATAATTTATTATTGAAATCCTAAAACCCCTCAGAATCCCGTTTATGAAACGTTCATGGGCAATAGACGGTACGATGCGCGAACTACAGGTCAAAAGGAGCTCGCTAAAGTCAGTTTTTGGCCAACAACTCACGCAGAGAGGTGTATTTCTCCAAGCCTTAACCGGCATTTTTTTTTTTTTTGTCTTTAAATCGGGTAGAAAATCTGGGATTGGATTTAATATTTTCCCCGAACATCAAGGGAGAAATTAGAACAGATGATAAAGAATCTTGATTGAAAAACCGACTTCCAAATCTATAGAAATGAATATTTAAGACCCGGCTTCCAAGTCTACTGAAATAATTATTTAAAACCCAGGTGAGCAATTAAATCTTTTAGTTTTATAGGCCTATCATTTTATTGATATTTTCATTGTCTTTTGAAATATTAAAAGTGTAAAATCAGAGTTTTCTCATATGTATCATGTGGCCTTGAGCCTAGATCGTTAATTTATCGGACACCTAATTAGTTTTTTCTGTTTTTTTGTATACCTACTCGGTATAAAAAGTTTCATGCCTAATTTACTAGATATTCTTTAAATGCGCAGACGCAATAAATAGACAGGCTGACAGTCAGCTGATAAAATAAAATGTTTGTTTATTGTGGTAATTCGATGTAAGAGTATGTGTTGACAGTCATCTTTGGGTGCCTTGATGTTTCTCTAAATGTTATTTTTTGTAGATTTCACCCGATTAGGATAACGTTTAATACTAGAATTAGTTTAACCAAACACCTAATTCAACCCATTGGAAACCAGGAACCGATTGTCTCCAGAACCACAGCGTTCCTCTTCATTCGTTTTTTTTTCGGAGCCTCAAGGATCGTCAGAGTCTTAAGGGGACTTATCCAGGACCGCTGTAGTGTTGTGACAGACAGTAACAACTAGTTTCTCAGGGTTAAGGTTTTTCTTGTAATTTACAACTTTGTATATGCATATACCAAGGTTAGTACTTATTACAGTTTTTGTAACATCTATAAAAGTTAGGTAAATAGCTATTAATTACTTAAATTAGATTCATTGTTAGGGAAGGGGTTAATGATTTTTGTATAGCGGTTTTTAAAAGGGAAGGGAAGAAATTTATGTATCAGTGTTTTTAAAAATTATATATATATCTTTCCGAGTCTGTTGGCCATACTCATCACACTTGATCACTTTAGATATCTCCCAGCATCTGTGTGTAAGCATAACACTTACACATAGATCTGGTGTTTAGCTGCTTCGACACATATTAGTCGTATATTTGTTAGGTAAGGTAGTTTCTTTTGTATAACCGTCACGGTTTTTTTTTTAGTATTTATATTCCCTACCTTACCTATCTAGGATTTAACTTTCGTAACTAACCTTAGTGTTAAGATTTCGCTTCTCCCATGGACTTAGATTATATATTTACTAATACACTTTTCGTTTGGCCCAGTAGTGGGGATATTTAATTTTGTCGTGGCTTTTTGGTCCTCGCATACCGTAGCCCCACTACTGTAATTATATTTTCTATATATAGATATAGGTGAGTTTTGTTAGTTGTTAATATTATAAATATATTTGTTACAAGTAGTTTTGCTTTTATTTCAGTTCCTGCTTACAGTTATAATATAGCAGAACAAGGTCAATAGTGTCTTTTCGGTTTTTAAACATTATTACAGGGTATTAAATCAATAGTACTTTATTCCTTGTTGTTCATAACTTCATTTATTTTTTTGTTAATTTCCTTCAGAAATTAGCTGGCGCCCATTTTAGTATTTTCCTAGGCATCTCCGTATATTCTCTTATCTTACCCCTTTTATAGTTCCAGATTTTCCGGTGCATTATTATATTGTATTCTTTTGGTTAAAAGATCTCTTTTCCCCTTATCTCAAAGCCAAATTCTAGTGTAGTGAGGCTAGCCCGAATTCGTGCTTGAGGTTTTGTGTCTCTGTGTTCTTTTGAGCTAAGCCATTCTTTTTATCATAACTTCTTTGCTAGTTCTTCTCTAATTGATCATCTCCTTCTCCATATACCACCCCTAAATTTTATTTAGGTTTCAATTGGCGCTTTTGCGTTTGCAACTTAAGTTGTTTCAGTGGCTATAACTATAGCAAATTGCTCTTTATCTTGAGCTGTTCTTAGTATCAAATGTGTGTCCATGCCTGTCCAGTCTCTACATTCTTCAGTCAGGAGCATTTTCTTCGTCCTGGACCTCTTTTTCCTTCTACTTTCCCTTCCATTATGAGTCGTAGAAAGTTATATTTTTCCACTCTGTAAATATATTCTAGATAACTCATTTTTCTGTTGTTTAAAATATTTAGGAGTTCTCTCTCAGTCCTTATTCTTTTCATCGCCTCATTGTTTGTCACATGCTCTGTCCACGAAATCTTCAGCATCCTTCGAAGAACACACATTTTAAAGCCTTCTATAAGCCTCATACTTGTATTTCTGAGATAAGATAAATACTTTTTTTATTGAATAAATTAACAATCAAATTAGTAATCTTACCGCATAAAATGCAGGTTTCACCACAAAACTGTATAATAATTCTGTATATGAAGCCATTTCGATGAAAGACTTATTTTATAAGTTCGGGCAAAACTATTTACATTTTGAGAGGGGTAGTATAGTTATGTTGATAATATTAGTTGTTTTCAATGAGCTTAATTTTTATATTAATTGAGGCAAAACTGATTAAATTTTGAAAGATATTATGTAAAATCACTCTCAAGTATAGTGTTTAAGAAGAGAATGTGTCAATGTTTATGGGAAAATATGAATACTCTAACCCAGACAAAAGGTAAAATTTTTCCCTGACGCATCACCCATAATCTACATTCAATAGGATTATCAGGGCAGGAATTTTGTAGTTCGCAAATAGTTGATAGTAAGCGGCACACAAATTTACTTCTCAATTCTCATTTTTGACAGATTACATCTGATATAAGTCCGAACTGGATAAAGTAGACTCGCCTTGTTGCGAAATTTATTATTTGAGGTATACCTGAATGTCAGGTATACCTGACATTAGGCTGACAGGCGGGACAGGCTGACAGTGTTATCTTTTTCAAAAGTAATATTATTATTACAATTTATTAAGCTACCCATAAAGCAATCCATTTATTGACCTTTCAATAAGTTTTTTTACAATTATCTTGGTACTCTTCCATACAGGAAATTTAAGCAATGAAATAGCTGATCTCGCAGCAAAATTAACCTTATAATTAACGAATGATAGTGACAGTACTCAAACTGCCAATTATCTTAACCACATTTAAACGTTTCACACTCAACTTTTGGCAAACTAACTGAACTATACTGCCATTTAAATTTGAAAAATACAACCACATTGAATATTAGTGGATGTGCAGAAAGAAAAAACAATAGTACCTAGAAGACTGACTAGAACACACTAGGTTAACACATAGATACCTAAATGCATTCCAGTAATGTGCCAATACTGCCACTGCCAGCTATATTTCGAACATCTATATTTATTCAAAATA
Organism: Diabrotica undecimpunctata; assembly: GCF_040954645.1. Lineage (NCBI taxonomy): Eukaryota > Metazoa > Arthropoda > Insecta > Coleoptera > Chrysomelidae > Diabrotica > Diabrotica undecimpunctata. Next base: position 80,567,850 of record NC_092812.1, on the reverse strand, counting down.
CCAAAGAGTGCCAATGATTATAGGCTAACCGGAATGAGGCTCTAAATTAATCAACCAATATAAGCATATATTTAGTTTTTACCCATCTAGAAACATGTTCATGTTCAAAATGCATCCCTAGTTTATCATCTTGACTAAGAAAAAGGAAAATCACAAGAATGCAGAGCCTAACTACTAACATGTAATCAATTATTGATTTATCTTCTCTACTTTTACCTTCTCCTTGGGTATGTAAAATGTATTAGTTATTACTAAATTGTGCATTATAAAACACTCTAGCATTCTTATGTTTCTGTTTCTCCATATTTTCCTAATACCTCTTTATATCCCTGGTTATTTGCGCCCATTCTGCTATTGAAGTCACTTACTAGGTAAATATATATTCCGTTTTGCTTGTTCTGTGACCAATGCAAATTCTTCCCAGAATTTCCTTATTATAATCCGATTCGTCATCGTTTGGGCCATATACAAATATTATTGTTTCTAAATTCTTGCTTTTTTCTTTCATATCAACTCATAGTATTCTCTCTGATCAGGCTCCCCTAATTAGCTAATTGGCTAACGGATCTGGAGTGCACTATGCATCCTACCCTTGCCGCTACTCTCTAATTTTCTTTTATTCTACTATATATAAATATATGATCATTTTCTGTTGTTATCATTCCTTGTCCTTTTTTCTTGATTTCGGTTGTTTTTCTATTATTAGTATATCTAGCCCTGTTTCTTCAAACTTTATCTTCAGTTCTTTTTCTCTGCCTTGTATACTTCTGATATTCTAGGTTCCCAGCTTCCATATTTCTTTTCTATTCTCCTTGTGTTTTTTGCATTTCACTTTCCTGTCCATTATTATTTATTGTACTTGTTTCCTTATCTATTGCTATTTTTGTTCATCATTTACTCTTCCCTTAACTGGTACTTACGGGTCATTTTAGACCCAACCGGATAAATTTCTCTTCGTATTTTGTTCGCACAAGCGTCAGATAACGGCATCTTTTAGGAGTTCTCCAAAATCATACACACGCATCAAGGTGTGAAATACCAGTCGATAAATATACTCTAAGTAGGTCTAGGGTCCATTCTCTGACTCGACGATACCAGATATATATTTTTACGACCATAAATTTAATTGTTATTGATGGAAAACGCATTACAAGTGAACAGGCACAAGCAATTTTTTTAAACGATGATTATGGTGATATTAATGACTCCTCAACTATAGATAGTGATCATGACAGTGACCCAAAATATCGTGATATTGTGTGTGAAGGCAATATTCCAGTGAATACGAAGATTGATGATTCAGGACCTTCAACAGTGATTATTTGAGAAATCAGCGATCAGAGTCCTGTACTTTCAGTAAGTAGTGATGATGAAGATAGTGAAAGTTTTCAATAAGTAAATGCTTTAAAGAAGAAGTGCCGTCAGAAGAACAGTCAGCTTTGTAGAAGAACAACTAAAAACAGAAAATCGGAAACCAAATTGATGTTACAGATACTGCTAGAAAATAAAAGCAAATACCTGCACACTTTGTTAATATGCAGTTTTCACACAAAACTCGTTCAAAATGGAGTCACAATGAAAAAGATTGAAATGGCCAGAATAATATAATGAAAACTTATAATAAATGGCCAGAACTCTGGCCATTTATTATAAGTCTCCTAGTTGTTACAAATTTTTAATTAGATCTCTTAACTTTATATTACCTTCAGTAAAAACAATTCAAACTTGGTTGCGTGTTATAAAATTAAGAACTGGTTTAAATACTTCCTTAATTGACAAGTTGAAGAAAGAAGCAGAGACAATGGACGAGTGGGAAAAAATTTGTGTGTTAATGTTTGATGAAATTTCTTTGAAAAAACAATTGGAGTACAATAAATTAGATGATATTATAGAAGGGTTTTAAGATTAAGGTGCTTTAGGAAGCACAAACAAACTTGCCGACACAGGTTTGGTTTTCATGATGCGCGGCTTGTTACATAACTGGAAGATTCCGATTTGTTATTTTGTTATAGTTGGTCCAATACATAGCGACAACTTAAAAAACATTGTAGTTGAAGTTGTTTCAAAATTACAAAATATTGGGTATATACCAAAAGTGTTAGTGTGTGATGAAGCATCTAATAATATAGCTTTATTTAAGCTATTAGGCGCATGTAAGGATTAGCCTGTAATAGAAATATCAGTGTGTTTGATACACCCCACTTATTAAAGAGTTTAAGAAATAATTTTCTTAACAAAAAGTTGACGTTTTTTGCCGATTCTAAACAAATATCGTGGCAAGATATTGAATACACATACAACATCGATAGAACCAATATGAGTACAATGCCTGTTGAAAATAACAGACGTTCATATAAACCCTAATAATTTTTAAAAAATGCGTGTAAAGTTACTAGTACAAATTTTTTCCAACTCAGTTGCCTCAGCAATATCAACAGCAATAGCTGTAGGACAGTTACACACCAAAACGGTTCCTCATACTGCCATATTTTTGAAAATTATAAATAATATTTTTGATGGTCTTAACAACAAATATTGTAGTGATAGTAATCCAAACAGAAAGCCAATGTCAACTTTAAGCAAGTCAACTGAAAACTTAAAAGCAGGTTTAGAATATTTTAAAAAAATTAAAGGTTTTGAAAATCAGAAAGAGAGAAATAATATTCACAGTCTACACGGCTTTCAGTGGACAAGTCGTATAGCAAGTTTGCTAAAAAAGAGTAATATACCTTCATTTTTATAGCACTTTTATATAAATATGAACGTGGTTTTTAATTGTTCTCGACTTTTAATAATAAAATGTTTCGATATTGTCAAAAATGAAAGTACTTCTTGAGAAAAAAAAATAATAAATATTTTTTTTCCTAAAATTTTAATTTTACAATCTTAGTTTGAAAAGAAGTAACATTCGTAACAACTTATTTACGTTGTTTTGAAATATGATCTAATTACTGATGTTTTAAACTTTCTAATCCTGTCCGTTTATCAGCTTTTACCTATTGTTCCTAGGCAGATGGCCCTCAACTATTTATATGTTGGAAATTCCCTCTCATTTTATCAAGATATGTACTTACATGATTCATTTTTAACGTTGGTAATTTGTGGTATTTTGTCAAAATTAAAATCGATTGCATTTGGTACTCGCCACTACTTGCTTTTAAAACCTCGATGACGTAATTCCAGAAAGTCCTCAGAAAATTTTTAAATATAAAAAGTATGCGATCGAACAGTAGATCATATTGATTTTAGTTTACCTCTATACAATTTCTTATTTTGCACAGAATATAATTGACTTCTATATTGCCATTTATAGATAAATTGTCAATTTTTTGTAGTACAATGTTACTATCAGAACAAAATTTATATCCTCTTCTTCTTGTTGAAGTTCCTTCTCCTATCGAAGGCATACATATAGAAAACATACGAAAGAAGAAAAGTAATTCCAAGCAACTTTTGTCATATAGAATTTTTTCACTAAGTTAATACTTTTCGAGTTATTTGCGAGTAAATATGTTCATTTTTTAACACAAAAAAAAAACAAATTTTTAAATGGTTCTGTGCAAATAATTCAAAAAGTAAGTATGTATTTTATCGAAAAAAAAAGCGTGTTCAGCAGAAATATAGCTTCTAAAAAAGAAAAAATGGTATATGTATGAACTCTCTAGACCCAGTAGAAGCAAAGTTGTAACCAACGAAAAATAGGTTCATATCTGTCAAATTTCAAAGTGAATATTTCAACGTGAAATAACCAAAAAATGGTACACTTTTTGGGGAAACCTCAGTACAACTTTTTTAAAGTTTTCAAAAAAATATTCATTTTTGTTTTTTAATAAGTTTCTAGCATCAAAAGTAAGCGTTATGCTCAAAATAAAGTTGGTCCCTGTTTTTGGTAAAAAAACTCAGCCCCGAATTAGCATTTAAATCAAATTAATCGTTACCGCTTCACAAATTACTTTACTAATGTATTATTTATATTGATCTGTAAGTTTTATTTGTTCAAAGGGCATATTTTTTTAACAATTTTTTTTTAATTATGAAAAAAATGCTTATTTTCAAAATAACTTAATTTATTAGTGACACCAAAAATCACAAAGAGTAAAAAAATGTAGGTTTTGCTTTTCTGAAACTTGCTTACTTTTGATGCTAGAAACTTAACAAAAATAAACCTTTATTAAACAGTTTAAAAAAAGTTATAATGAGTTTTCGTCGAAAAGTGCTTCATTTTTTTATTATTTCACGTTGAAATATTCAACATGGAATTTGACGAATCAGAACCTATTTTTCAATAACCCGAAAAGTATTGACTTAGTGAAAAAACTCTATAGAACAAAAGTTGCTTAGAATTACTGATTTTAGGCACTTCCGAACTTATCTTGAACATATATTTTTTCACTCCTGAGAAGGTGTGATACTGAACCATAGTGCAAAAGCATCATCTTTTTTTCTTTGACATCTTGCCTAGGCGTAAGCCAAATTTCATGTAAGTAAATCCAAACGATTCTTTAAAATTAGGAGGTTTTGCAATATTTTACCGAGAGTGAATAAACTAAATCTTCAAATAAATTCTGTATATTAGCTTGAAATATTTTAGTTTGCATCAATTCTGGAAATTAATTTGTTTGAAAAGTTACAAAAAAGTAATTTAAATAAGATATAATTTATCACTACTAATTTTATTATGTATTTTATATTTTGTTATTTTTTGTATTGTATTGATAAATAAATAATTTTTATAAAACCTCCACTGTTTTCATTAATCAATTTTTAGAGTTTTTTCTGAAGTAAAATCGAAATTCAATAATATAAATTACAAGCACCTTCAAATTATTTGTGAAAATGCTGAATGCCATCCTTATATTGTCGTCTATTGCACTAGACAATGGCCGGAACAGGCAACTCAAATTTATTTTTCAATCTTGGCAAATATTTCAATAATGTCGCCACCATACAGTCAGGTAGTACTTAGGCGTGAGGGGCCAAGAGGTGTAAGTGGGCGGAGTTTAACACTGAATTCATTTTTACCTAAGAGTGAGGTATCTATGGGTGGTTTATAATCAATGGTTATAGTCTAAAACAGACTTTACGCAGTAAAGTAAGCCAATTTTCTGTTTTTTATGATGTTAACAATTTCTTTGTCTTTTCTTATCCTATGAAGAATACTTATGTTACTAATGTGGTATATATATGAGACCCTTAACAAACGTCGGTAGCATCACATTTCAAATGCCTCTAATCGTTTTATGGCATCTTCTGTAAGGCTCTAGCTTTCTACTCCATAGAGGAGGACACTAAACATAAGATTAAAAATAAGAGAAGAGTAAAGATTGGGGAAGACCCAAATTAATAAAAAAAGAATAATATATTTACTTCAAAACTACTGTTTTGGATATCCTTAACACAATTGTTCAGGTCAAAGAAAAAGAAACGAATTGTTGATTACTTCAAATGTTCCGCAAAGGGAGTAACACATTATCGAAACTGATTTCAAAAATTTTGATTGATAGAAAAGCGTAGGTAATCGAATGGTAGCTCACAGTGGATAAAAAGAATCATAAATTTACTTCAAAGGTACTGTTTTAGATCGCGTATTAAATATATTGGCGAAAATACTACAAATATCTATGGGAAGTTTGAAAGAGCTTACAAATAATACTCTCAATTTATAAAGTAGTGACAAAATTATAATTATTAATTTTTTTTTATTATGTGAACTACTTTCTAAGGAGATACTATTCCAACCATGATCAGATATACATGTATGGAATAGAGATCAATAAGACACAGTTCTAAATTGGTTCCTTCTCTATCCATTTTTATATATTCCTATCCAAAGAGATAAATACAACAGCTTTTCTTTCGTGTTGCATAAATAAACCAAAGATTCAAATTCGTTTCCGAGAATTGTCTGACAAAGAGATTTAGGTAACATAACAGTAGCTGAAATAGATAAAACCATATCATATTATTATTTAGTATGTTATAATATCAATATAATGTTAGTTAATAGATTGGCGATAAAATTAAACATTATGTATTTTATTAAAAGTTTATAACACAATCGAAACGCTTATCCAGAAGTTCTATTCGATGTTAAATTAATATGCGATTAAACCACAATTGTAGCTGAACACCATATAAACATAGTGTTGCTTTCACAGGCCAATAGAAAACAGTCTCAGAATGTGTTGTACACAGTTTAACTATTAAAGATACGATGACAACTAGTCTTTGATGTGCGTTAAGTAAAGTGCTTTTTACAAGCAATTGGCTTTAATATACGAGATTAGACTGCTTACCTTATAGAAAACAATTCGAAATTGGAGTAGCATTTCTGTTCCCAACAAAATTTTCTAAATTAAAGAAAAATATGCAACGAATTTTTCTTTAGCTTCAATGCTGCAGGAGGAACCAATAGGTTCAGAAAAGTGATCTTAACAAATAATTAATAGAAAAACATTCGTAGCCCAATTCGATCTTCTTCTAAATGTACCTATCTTTTAGACTGTTTTAGATCGGGTATTGAATATATTGGCGAAAATACTACAAACATCTATAGGAAGTTTGAAATAGCTTACAAAAAATACTCTCAATTTATAAAGTAGTGACAAAATTATAATTATTCATTTTCTTACATTATGTGAACTACTTTCTAAGGAGATACTATTCCACACATTATCAGATATACACGTATGGAATAGCAGCTTCATAGAACATAGCTCTAAATAGTTCCTTCTCTATCCGTTTTCATTATATTCCTAGCCAAAGGGATAAATACCCGAGAATTGTCTGACAAAGAGATTTAGGTAACGCAACAGTAGCTGAAATAGATAAAACCATATCATATTATTGGTTAATATGTTATAATATCAATATAATGTTATTTAATAGATTGGCGATAAAGTTAAACATGTATATTAAAAGTTTATAACACAATAGAAACGCTTATCCAGAAGTTCGATTCAATGTTAAATTTGTATATGATTAAACCACAATTGTAGATAAACATAGTGTTGCTTTCACATTCCAATAGAAAACAGTCTCAGAATGTGCTGTCCACAATTTAACTATTAAAGATACGAAGACAACTAATCCATGATTTGCGTTATGTAAAGTGCTTTTTACAGGCATGCAAAAGCAATAGGCTTCGATATACGAGATTAGACTTCTAACTTATAGAGAACAATTTAAAATTGAAGTAGGATTTCTGTCCCCAACACAATTTTCTAAATTAAAGAAAAAAATGCAACGAATTTTTCTTGAGTTTAAATGCTGCACGAGGAACCAACACGTTCAGAAAAGTGATCTCAAAAAATAATTAATAGAAAAACATTCGTAGCCGATCTTCTTCTAAATGTGCCTATCTTCTAGAGATGTTGGCGACCACATTGACTCATCATCATTAAATTGGTCCAGAATATTCCTTGCTTGCAAATAATGATTGAAGTCAAAAATGATTATATTGAAATTCGTGCTGATATTATTTACTTTTTCTGCTATTATTTCGTGGTTGTGTGTTAATAATGTGATAGTTTCGTTGAACTCTTTTATAATCTTCTTGATCAAGCTAATGTGACGATTAAGATGATTTATAAGATTTTCCTGATTCGTCTGTAAATTTTCTATCGCATTGTTGTATTTTTCTGCGTCATCTTGATCCAGATTTCCAGAAATTGATTTGATAATGCTTCCTAGTCCATTAATTAGTCCTCTTCTTGTTCTGCTATAGAGGTAAATTTTTGAGAATTTGCCTCGAGCTGATTTTAATTGGTATCTAAGAGCTTAGCCGAAATTTTATAAACTGCTAAAATATGGATGGCTAAGTCCATTTTGAATTGCTGTGATCACTGAATCGTATTGAATTTCAATTCTGTCCAATTTTTCCTTTATTAGTAGTCGTTTAAAAAAGTGTATAAAATCGTGTGTACTAGTATGAATCTTTGTTTGTCCCAGATTGAAGGGAAGTATTCCTGGGTTGTCTTTCAGGTCCTTGATCTTCACTTCCTCTCCCATCGTTAGGGTGATCCTGTGGGGAAGGATCAGAATTAGTTTTTGACTTAGGTTGATGTTTTGTTTTTTTTCGTGTGAACTGTAACTTTTGATGTGTTTACAGTCACTTCGTTATTTCTTTTTATACGTTTTAAGGAATATCGCAGAAGTAATTTATTTCTGGTAACTTTTGTTCGTGTATAGATTTTTGTGCTTTGTTTATAGGTAATAGGGCCTTGTCTCGATTTGTTTCTATTTTCGATGACTTTATTTTTATTCTCTTGTATATGCTGGCTTACTTCCTTGTATAATTTAGCCAGTATTACTTTCTATATGTCAACGTCAAAGGGATCATTTTTGTCGATATGTCCGTTTAATATATCAATGTGTCTTAACTTCGTTGCTGAATGTATGGAATTATTGTACCCAATTATAGCGTATAGCATTTGTTCTTTTATCGAGAACTTTGCTATGGTGTTCCTTTGGATTCGAAAATGTTCGATTAATGTAGAATGAAATCTCTCAATCATCCCTTTGGATTTCGGATTCTCTGGTGTCGTATAGTGGATTGAGATTTTATGAGAATCTACAAATTCTTGTATTACTTCATTTTTAAATTCCGTACCATTATCGGCTACTATCATTGTTGGAAGTCCACGATGTGTTATAAAAATTACTCGGGCGTTGAATACATTGATTGCATTCCCTCCATTTATTGGGTAGGCTTATATATATTGTTCTGAAGCTATTTTCTTGTGGCATTTTAAATTAATTACTATTTAAATGGGAATAAGCCACAATTTAAGGTTAAAATACGTTTATTGACGTTTCAATTTCCACTTCGGAAATCGTTCTCGTATTTTGAGAACGATTTCCGAAGTGGAAATTGAAACGTCAGTAAACGTATTTTAACCTTTAATTGTGGCTTATTCCCATTTAAATAGTAATTGGCTTATATATACTTCGAAAATGCGTCTATTATGGTTAGAAAGTTCTGTCCATTAGCCTGCAATGAATAAATGTGAGCTATTTTAGTGGTTTAGTGGGAGTCGGTGTAACAATAATTTTTTTTTTGAGGAGCTCTGTCGTATTTATTTTCACATATATCGCAAAATCTTTTGATATCTTCTATGTCCTTCTTCATATGAGCCTAGTAATATCGTTTTTTTTTATTTGACTTTCCGTTTCAGCTATTCCTTTAGCTAGGTTCGTTTTTCCTTCACGCTAGTTTTTTATAATTGATTTTTATTGTTTTTCTATGTTAACATCTTCCAATAAAAGATTACATTTAAATAAGTCATATGCGTTGTGTTTAAAAGTTTTCCTGAAAATATCACAAATTTTTGCAAAGATGTCTTCTTTTGCTTCAAATAAAATTGCATATTTCTTTTTCGGGTTGAGGTGTACTTTAAAAATTTTTAAGGTATCAGCTTTTAACTGATCTTTCGATAGCTAGATATTATAACGTCTTTTATCCGAAAAGGTTTGTATGATTGCTGGAGGTCGTGGATTGTAGTTGACGATTTGGAATATAATTTGGTTATTGTAGAAGTTAAGTTTGGTGCCGATATAAGCAATCCCACACTTGCTGACCAACGGCTTCGGGCGGATGAGTTGGTGAGTGGAAGGACACTCTTTTGTCCTGGTGCTAAGAAATTGGCACCAAAGGCGAATGAATCAAGTAAATGGTCAACGGCGTAAGGATGCAGAAGGCAAGGAGAAACCACTGCATTAAGGATCCAATTGGATATCTCTAGTACGATCATCATGACTGTACAACAAAAAGCCACGTCAACCACTGATCATGGGAATCGGAGACCAGGATCCGGCATGGGAGGTATATCACACGAAGACCACAGGGCCTCCCGGGTCGTCAACCAGCAAAATCCCTGTGAAGTACTAAATACCACTCCTAAAAAAAATAGAAAAACACCCAAGAGAGTATTAAAAATTGGTACATGGAATGTTAGGAGTATGTATGATCCAGGCAAAATGCATAATATAATACAAGAAATGCAAAGATTAAATGTCGACATTCTAGGCATTAGTGAAGCAAGATGGCCAAATTCTGGCAGTTTTTCGACAACAAATGGCATGGTATATTACTCCGGAAACAGTAGTACCCAACACAGACACGGCGTAGCAGTTTTCGTATCTAAGTCTATGATGCAGTCGGTCATTAATTTTACTCCAGTATCAGATCGGCTCTTATTTCTGCAATTACAAACAAACACAAGTAAACTAAATATCATACAGATCTATGCACCTACTGCAGATAAATCCGAGGACGAAATTGAACAATTCTACGAAGAAATCAATCAAGTATTAAAATCGACGAAACATTACCGTAATTCTAGGTGATTTTAACTCAAAAATTGGTAAAGGAAAAAGTGGAAAACATGTAGGAGAATACGGACTCGGTAAAAGAAATGAACGAGATGACAGACTACTTCAATTCTGCCAGGAGAATAACATGATTGCATCTAATACATTCTTCAACTTACCAAAGAGAAGACTTTATACGTGGAAATCACCCCAGGACAATGGCCAAAGAATAATTCGAAACCAGATTGATTTTTTACTGATAAACGAACGATACAGAAACTCCTTAAAATCCGTTAAAGCGCACCCAGGCGCAGATGTCTTTTCAGGCCATAACCCTCTAATAGCGCAAATGAGTATTAAACTAAAATGATTGGAGCAGAAAAGAAGAGCAAATCAGATAGACGTCAGTCATTTATGTAACCTGGAGGTAAAGGAGAAACTGCAAAAATGTATTAATAATAATTTTAAAAAACTTCATGAAAAAGAAACATCTCAGCCAACGAACAACATAGATAAAAAATGGCAAAACGTAAAAATGGCGATAACAGGTCCTATGAAGAAAATTCTGACTAAAGAAAAACCAAAAATAAAGCAAAGGTGGATGACTGATAAGATCCTTCTTCTCATGGACAATCGGAGAATAATGAAAGGAAAAAACGAACAAAGGTATAAACAAATACAGAAAGAAATCAAAATAGAAATCAGAATAGCAAAAGAAGATTTTTATAAAAGAAAATGTGAAGAAATAGAGCAATTGCAGGCAAAACATGATATTTTTAATGTACATAAAAAAGTGAAAGAACTTGCAGGTACACAAAAACGTAAGCAGCCAAATGCCCTGTATAATGTCAACGGAAACATAATAACAGAACTAGAAAAACAGTTGAAGACATGGAAAAACTATATTGAAGAACTCTTTGCAGATGATAGACAACAATCTGAGCTAAGTAACATACAAGGAGACGAAGGTCCAGAAATAACGGAAGAAGAAGTAATGTACGCATTAAAAAGAATGAAAAATGGTAAAGCCCCAGGTCCAGATGAAATACCAACGGAAATCCTTAAACTAATAGAAAAAGACTCGATTCACATTTTAGTTAAACTTTTCAATAGCATTTATACATCAGGAAAAATACCACAAGAATGGCTTTTATCCACCTTTGTTACTATACCAAAAAAGATAAATGCCAAACAATGCAGTGACTACCGTACAATCAGTCTGATGAGCCATGTACTGAAAATATTTCTGAAAATTATACACTCTAGAGTACACAGAAAACTGGAAATGGACATCAATAATACCCAGTTTGGATTCCGAAATGGACTTGGAACAAGAGAGGCGTTGTTTGCACTGAACGTTATGTCTCAAAGATGTCTTGACATAAATCAAGATGTATTCATGTGTTTCATAGATTACAACAAGGCCTTTGATAAAGTGCGGCATGATCACCTAATTAGACTCCTGACAGAAAAGAATTTAGATAAACGAGACATCCGACTAATAGCAAATATGTACTACAATCAGAAAGCAGTAGTGAGAGTAGAGAATAATACCACTGAAGAAATAAAGCGAGGTGTGAGACAAGGGTGTATACTGTCACCAACCCTGTTTAATCTCTATTCCGAAGACGTAATGAATAGAACACTCTCTGAGCAATCCGTAGGTATTAAAATAAATGGTGTTAGATTAAACAATCTGAGATTTGCCGACGACACCGTTCTGATCGCAGAAACACTTGAAGAGCTACAGACATTGGTGAATAAGATAGCAGACTGCAGCGAAAAATATGGACTATCTTTGAACATAAAGAAAACTAAATTTATGGTAATATCGAAATCAACACAAAATGTCCAAAATTTATATTTACACAATGAAATTATCGATCGAGTTAGCAAATACAAATATTTAGGCACTTTTATAAACGAAGACAACGATAGCTCTGCAGAAATCAAAATAAGAATAGAAAAAGCCAGATCCGTATTCACTAAAATGAAGAGAGTGTTCTGCGGAAGAGATTTGAGCCTTGAAATGAAACTTCGCCTGATGAGATGTTACGTACTTTCTGTGCTGTTCTACGGAATGGAGTCATGGACGTTGAAAAAGATTGATACCAAAAAATTAGAGGCATTTGAACTGTGGATGTATCGCAGAATCCTGAGAATATCATGGACCGAGAGAGTCACAAATGTCGAGGTCTTGAGAAGAATGAATAAAGAGAAGGAAGTCATATTTACGATCAAAAAACGAAAACTGCAATACTTGGGACACATTACAAGAGGCGAAAGATATGACCTGCTTCGAATAATTATGCAAGGGAAAATAGCAGGAAAAAGGTCCATAGGAAGAAGACGAAACTCCTGGCTAAAGAATCTACGGGAATGGTATAGCTGTAGCAGCAACGAATTGTTTCGGTCAGCAGTTTCGAAAATACGTATAGCCCTGATGATCGCCAACCTTCGGAACGAAGATGGCACTTGAAGAAGAAGAAGAAGTTAAGTGGTTTTTCCGAAATAGGTATACCAAGAATTGGGTTTTCTACTGCTGTATGTATTGTTTCATTTTCGTCTTCATCCATGTTTTGATCTTCGTTTTCAACAGTGTCTTCTGGGATGTTTTGATCTTCGTTTTTAATAGTGTCTTCTGGGATGTTTTCTGCAATTAATTATGTTGATTTTTCTTCTACAATCTCGTCAATAATTTGATCTGTATCTGGATTATTAGTCGCTAACCATCCATCGTCTTCCATGTCTACTAAATCATCAAAGAATTCCTTAATTTGTGAATCGATGTCCTTAGTTTCCTTTGTGTGTATTTCGATTCGAGACAGTGTGTCTGCATTTGTATTAGCTTTCCTTTTTTGTAAATTGCTTTGTAGTCTTCTTCTTCTTCAGGTTCCTTCTCCTATCGGAGGTTGGAAATCATCATCGCTATTTTAATTTTATTCGCCGCGCTTCTGAATAATTCTAATGAGCTGCAATCAAACCACTCTCTCAAATTTCGTAGCCAGGATATTTTGCGTCGTCCAGGGGTTTCTCTACCCTTGTATCTTCCCTTGCATAATTAACTAAGTAATAAGTACTTCTAGCCCCTCATTATATGACCCAGATATTAAATTTTTCTAATTTTAACAGTTTTTTTGACTTCACATTATTTCTTTATTCTTTGTAACACCTTTATATTAGTTACTTTTTCAGTCCACGTTATTCTGTGGATTCTCCTGTAGCACCACATCTCAAAGGAGTTTAATTTTTTGATTTCAGACTGTTTTATTGTCCACGCTTCCATGCCGTATAGTAAAGTAGAAAAAACGTAACAACGTAGCATTCTTGTGTGGATCTCTTGATTAAGATTACGGTTACAAAGTAAGTTCTTCAATTTTATGAACATGTTTCTTGCCATTTCTATTCTGGATCTGATTTCTTTTGTTTGATCTCCATCTTCGGTTAGCCACGTTCCTAAATATTTAAATGTTGTTACTCTTTCGATCGTTGTATTATTGATGATTAGGTTATCTACATTTTGTGTTTTTTTTTTAGAATATCATTGATTTCGTCTTCTTGAGATTCATTTGCAGTCCGTATCTTTCACATGCATTGTATACATGTTGTATTATGTACTGTAAATCTTCCATGTCACTTGCAAAAATATGACCGTATCGTCCGCATATCTTCTTCTTCTTCAAGTGCCGTCTCCATCAATGGAGGTTAGCGGTTATGGTGGCAAACGTTTGTCTATCTTCAGCTGTTCTTAAGAGTTCCTCAAATCCAAGTCCTGTCCAGTTTCTGATATTACGTAACCAGGACAATTTTTTTCTTCCAATTCCTCGCTTTCCTTCTATTTTGCCTTTTATTATCAACTGAGGGATGTAGTATTTCTCGTTGCGCAACAAATGCCCTAAATAACTGGTTTTTCTTCTTTTGACTGTTCTCAATAGTTCTTTTTCTAAATTGAGTCTCGCTAGTACTTCTTCATTTGTTTTTCGTGCTGTCCAAGGAATTTTTAAAATTCTACGGTACACCCACATTTCAAATGCCTCGATTCTATTCAGGCTCTTTATTTTTAAAGTCCATGTTTCGACTCCGTAGAGAAGAACAGACCAGATAAAACATTTTACAAGTTTTAATCTCAATTTAATATTTATATGTGTATCGCAGAATAGAACGCGCATCTTAAAGAAACTATCCCTAGCTTGAGCAATTCTCGCTTTAATTTCTTGTTCTGGGTCCAGCTTGCAATTAATCCAACAGCCAAGGTATTTGTATTGGTTTACCTGTTCTAAAATATTCCCATTTATTTTTATAGGTAAGGGGATATTCTGTTTTCTTTGGATCACCATTACTTTTGTTTTTTTTTTTTCGTTGATCTTCATTCCAAACTCTCGACAAGCATCCTTAAGGTGGTCTATAACCCTCTGTAAGTTTGTGTCTGTATCAGCCAGTAGGACAGTGTCATCTGCATATCTTATGCTAGATATTGGTTCTCCATTAATTTTTATTCCTGTGGAAAGGTTTTCCAAGGCTTGCTTGAATAGTAGCATATCTAATATTATTAATGCTTTTTCTGTTGACCAAAATACCTTCCACAATATCCAATAAAGCTTTTTGAAATATCACTTCACTGTAGACGTTGAATAAGAGTGGTGAAAGTATGCACCCTTGTCGAATTCTTCTAAGTATACTTACTTCCTCTGTCAGTTCTCCTTCGACTCCTTTTCTTCGTTTTTGGCCTTAAGAATACTCAAAAGCTTTTGATGTTGAACTCTGTCAAATGCTTTTTTAAAATCTATGAAGCAAGCATATATGTCCTGATTCATATCCAGACATCGTTGTGTCAGAACATTGACTCCGAATAATGCTTCTCTAGTTCCTAGACCCTTTCTAAAACCCATCTGTGAATCACTTATTTCTTGTTCTAATTTCATGTGGATTCTGTTATGTATGATTTTAAAAAAGGTTTTTAATGTGTGGCTCATTGATTTTTGGAATCGTTACAAAAGTACTTTAATTTGTAGTCAAATTCTTGTAATTTTAATCTCCAACGTACTAGTTTGGAGTTGGGTTTCTTTGGGGAAAATGAATATTGCAAGGGGCGGTGATCTGAAAGTATTTGAAATTTTCTTTCAAATAGGTAGGGTCGGAAATACTTAATTGTCCACACCATTGCTAACATTAGCTTTTCTATTGTGGAGTACTTGGTTTCGGTTTCATTTAGTGTCCTGAAAGCAAAGGCAATTGGTTTATCAGTGCCAACCGGTCCTTGGGAAGATACTGCTCCGATAGCGAAGTTGCTGGCATCTGTTGTGAGGTTAAACGGTTTGAAAAAATCTGGATATTGCAATAATGGCTCATTCATTAATAATTTCCTGCACATTTTAAAGCATTCTACGAATTCGCGTATATGTTCGATCTTTGCATCTTTTTTTAAGCATCTTGTTAGAGGTTTTGTACTTTTTGCGAAGGCTCGAATAGTCAATCGTCTTCTCGTTGATCTTTCTATAATCTACCACTATCCTCCACTTTATTTTACCGGATTAATCTGGTTTCTTTGCCACGAATCAAATGCGCGAAGACCGTGGCAATTGGTTTGGTCGAATGATCACTTGCTCTAATATTCAAGAGATTTGTTTCTTTACTTTTTCCTTGTGCACATACGGATACCGGTATTATTTCGTATATACAGGCTCTTCGTCTTTGGTTCTGAAGTGGTATTTAAATTCGTAAATAGTAAAGCTAAGAGGAGTGTCTGGTTGGTGAAATATATCGGAGAATTTTCGGCATAGGTGGCGAACTTGTTTCTCTTCTTCTTCGTTAAGATGTTCGGTTTTAACTAAGTAGTCGATATCTTGTCTGTAGTCTGGTCTGGAGGTTGTTTCCATGGATTATATATGGAAATCTTGAATGTCTATTTTTTTGCTTTCAAGTGGTTCCATAAGAGAAGTTAATGGGGTCTGACGTGAAGTTGGCAATTTCGGTCCAGGCAAGGTGGTTCTCGGCGTTAGTAAGAGCTTCTCATACTACGACGCCTTGCACGTTTTGGGTTGGAATAATGATGGTTTCTTTTTCTTCTTTGACAGGAATTTTGATTTGGCTAATAGAATTTGCTTCCAAATGAATGGAATAAAATTATGTTTTATTTGTTTCGTAATATTTAATGGGGATTGTAGAATCTTTTGTAACTAGAAGCGATTTGGGAAAGTTTAATTGAGTTTCGAAGAGTTTTAGATTGTCGAAGCCAATAAGACCATCAAAAGGTTTGTAAAACTTAAAGAGATAAAATGTCATTCTGCTGTCAGAATTAAGTTCTGAAAATGAAGGAATTTCGGCACAATATTTTTGGGAATAATTTTGAAAAATTGATGTGACGACAAAGGTTTAATGTTTTATGAAACTTGGAAAATATAAAGAAGCTATTATTGGATTAAGTAATGACTTTGTGGATCCTGTATCGATAAAAAGTCGTAAAGAAGGCCTAGAAATTTTAATATTGGGTAGCTCCTTCTTGTCTGGAAATGAATGAAGTTCAATTACGTTTCGATTGCTTCTGGTGGGTCCTCTCGGAAATTTACGTTTTCTCGTATTCAGTTGGTTAATTTTCCTATGTAAATTATAGAAAATTGTCCTATTCAGGTTCGTAGTAATCGTTGTAGTTGGCATTCTCTTCTTGTTCGTCTCCGTGGCATTGTATATTGTAAAGTTCTTCTACGGTGAATTTTGGTTGTGCTCGGTAATCTGGTGTAAAATTTTAACGGCCTTTGGTTGTGGTTTCTGTTATTTCGCTCATAGGTCTTGGTCTAGGCTGTTTTGACTGTTCAGATTTAGGTACCCATACATTTGACTGGTTCTGGGTTCTGAATGCTGAAGAGTTTGAATATTGTCTAAATTGGTTAAAGTTTTTTTGCCGATGTGGTTGCTGAAACTGATTCTGTGGATAGAATTGTCTCATTAGTTGCTGCTATTGCGGAGGCGTAAAATTTGGCTATTAATACAATGATTTCTAGATAAGTACAGGCATCTGCTGTGTCTGAGATCGGCGTTCCGGATAATTTTCGCTTCTTCCTGACGTTGAAGGTTGACTTATTTGATTTTTTTGAAGGTATCGAATATTATTTTCTTCCGTTACGTATTATGCCGTGGCTAAAAATATTAAAAGAAGAAGTCATCTATGCCATCAAAACACAAAATAAGGTAACGCTACTGGACCAGATGATGTGCCAATCGAATTATTAAAACTCATCGATGAAGATGTTTTTGATGTAATGGTTGAACTCTTTAATTTAATATATCAGACTGCCACAATCCCCAGACAATGGCTGCAATCGACCTTTGTAGCAATTCTCAAATAGGCAAGTGCAACAACTTGCTCAGATCACGGAACAATAGCTTTAGTTAGTCACACACTTATAACATTTTTGAAAATAATTCACAGCAGAATTGTTAAAACTCTTGAATATGAAATTAGTGACATACAATTTGGCTTTAGAAATGGTATAAGTACAAGAGATGCTTTGTTCGGCTTTAATGTGTTGGCTCAGAGATGCTTGAACATAAATCAGGACATGTACTTATGTTTTGTAGACTTTGAAAAGGGATTTGATAAGGTTCAACATAAAAAGCTTGTAGATATTTTAAAAAGCAAAAATATTGACAGTCGTGATATGAAAATTATATCTAACTTATATTGGAATCAAACTGCCAAGGTAAGAGTGGGCAACCAGTACATCAAAAATATCAAAATACAGAGAGGAGTCCGCCAGGGTTGCGTGTTGTCCCCACTACTTATCAATGTCTACAGTGAAGCGGTATTTCAAAAAGCGCTCTCAGACTCAATAAAAGATATATCTATCAATGGAGAAGTTTTTGTAGACGATACAGTAATAATGACGGATAACAACAATGATTTACAGAACGTAATGTAAAGCCTTGATGAACGCTGTCATGAGTACGGACTCAAGATAAATTTAAAGAAAACTAAATGCATGATCATGACTAAATCTGCACATGCAAATATCCAATTGACTATTGAAGATACTGCAATTGAGAGTGTTAATAACTATAAACACTTAGGAACATGGATAAGTGGAAGTAACTAGAATGATAGGAAATGGGAAGGAAGTAATATCTATCAAAAGATGAAAACTTGAGTACTTAGGAAATGTGATGAGAGGGCAAAAATACGCATTATTACAACTTATTATGCAAGGCAAAATCCGAGGAAAGGGAAATGTGGGAAGACGAAGAATATCCTGGCTTAAAAACTTAAGGGAATGGTTTGAATGCAGTAGTTCAGAACTTTTTAGAGCAGCAGTCAACAGAGTCCGCATAGCCATGATGATTTCCAATCTTCGATAGAAGATGGAACTTAAAGAAGAAGGCTAAACTTCCTGATCTCATTGCTCTGATAACAGAGCCCGTTGGTTCTCGTAAGCGTGCTAAAGTATGTTGTAAGAGCTTGTTAACGGAAAAATTCTTGTTTACTCCTTTTAATATCGGCTTTTACGGTATGTAATTCTAGGTAACTATTAATACAGCTTATAAGTCCCATGATCTTTTCATAAAAATGCATAATAGATTCTGTTGAGCCTTGTCTTAAATTTACTAGGTCCCTTGTAAGCAATTTTTTCCAAAATTTTGAATTAATGCGTTTTTTATTTCATTCCAACTTTCGCATTCATATTCAGATATAACTTCCTTGGTTCTACCTGTTAATTTACTGATAATAACATGAAGCAAAAACTTGTTTTATATATTAGCTGCATTAAGTCTGTCATAATAATGGTTTAGAAGTATTGTAGAAAAGTATAAATTCATGTAATTCATTTGGATTTCCATCAAAATTTGGAAGAATGCATAAATTTTTAACGTCAAATTGTGGAACTGCCATATTTTTAAAAATTTTCAATATATATACTTAGTCAATAGTCAAATCAGTGTAGTAAATTTTCAATAGTCAATATATAAATATATCAATCCTTATCTACTTATTTTCTATCTATTAATCTCTGTGTTTATTAATATATAGTATTTTCATTAAGCTATTCAAATTTGTCTTTAAATAACTTTCTGAATCTGACTCTAAAATAAATCTAAGGACTTAGAAGAGATATTTTTAAATTATTTTAATCTGTCTGTTAATCTATTCAAATTCTTGTTTAATTTATCTTCTAATCTAGCTCTGATTCAATCTAAGAACTCAGAGGAGTCTGACTTAATAACAATTCTTTCAAAATTTAATCTTCTTAATTCTAAGTAATGATAAAAATCGCTATAGGATAACGAAGATGCCAATGTGCATTCCTTTGGACCTGAAAGTTTCTAACTTCTAATTCCCTCGGATGAACTCTACAAACGGTTTCCCTGGGGCTGGTTCTTGGAACAGTGGACAAACACTTAAAAGTGACGAGGATCTATAAAGACTCTTCCACTTCCATACCAAATCGGCGCCAAATATGAATGTTCTTGGGAAAAACACTTTTTTAAAAACTAAACTCACAATTAAAACTTTTATTTTCGACTTACAAAGATTTTAGTAACAATACAATAAACAAAAATCAGACTGAAAAATATTAATTTTTACATGGTGTTTTATAATTTTATAATTGCCTATCTTGCTGTCCAATACGTCGCAATTCAGTCCAGAATGTTCAAGCGGTAGCCCCGTGTTGAATCCAAGTGGTAGAATTCACTGGACGGTAGTGGTCATTGTATTGTAACTCGTTAGACCAGTTCACTTCCTAAGATTGGCGAGCCAGGAGATACTTCTACGTCCAGGCCCCTCCTACCCTCAATTTTGCCTTGTAGAATAGGGATGTTCACTAATTTTTAAATATTGTTAAATTCAATAG
Organism: Diabrotica undecimpunctata; assembly: GCF_040954645.1. NCBI lineage: Eukaryota > Metazoa > Arthropoda > Insecta > Coleoptera > Chrysomelidae > Diabrotica > Diabrotica undecimpunctata. The sequence continues at coordinate 80,547,697 of NC_092812.1, read as the reverse complement.
GTTATAACATATATAAAAACATAGCAAACATAAAATTGTTTAAAAATATATATTTCTTAAGATAAATCAATTCTTAATTTCAATTCTGATGGAGGCTAGAAAAACGGCTCCTCGTAGCGAGGCTACGGTGTGTGACGTCAGCAGTCGTATCGACAACTTGTTTTGTATACGTATTTACGAAGTGTGACCTGTTCTTTAAGTATTTAATCACCGACAATGAAGCCAAATTTTTGTATTTGCACGTACTTTTATTGTATATGTTATATTATTTTTATCTAATTATTGTCTTTTAACTGTATATTGTTATATATTTAACTGGTACTAATAACATTCTCATTGGTACAATAGATTTGGCGTTTAGTTATCATTTATTGCTGTATTACATTCTTTATAAATTATATATTCTTATTCGATATATTTAACTTAATTATAGTTTTGTCCATTTTTGTTTTTCTATTTTTTGTCTTTCTTTTAATTTAACTAAAAATTTTTATAACTATTTTATATACATTTTGATGACATTTTTGTTAAAATATCTTTATTAGAAATATTGAGAGAGAACTTGTGCAATTAATTGTATAATGGATGCTTATATAAGGGACATCAATTACATACCATTCGCAACTAAGGAGATCAATGATCTAAAAAACCTTAAACAATATTTACATGATGATCGCCTACATTTTAAGATACTGCATCAAAACATCAGGAGCCTATCTAAGAACATTGATGAATTTGAGGTAATAGTAAGGGAACTAGACTGTGATTTTGACTGTATTGTACTTACGGAAGCATTTAAAAATGACGGCAACGAGTTTCATAAACTTGATAGGTATCATACAGTTTATAACAAAGGAAATATAAATAGAAATGATGGAACAGTTATATATATAAACAATGATCTAGATTATTGCACAGAAATTGTAAACATAGGGGACCATAAAGTGATACAAACATGTATAATGTATAATAACGGAATAAGGATATTAATAACTTCGCTTTACCGTCCACCTTCAACAAATACTGAGTATTTCGTATCAAAACTAAATGAATACCTAGAGGAAACAAAAACGGCTTCAATATATTGTCATATTTTGTTAGGTGATATTAATATAAACATATTGGAAAATAATGAAATAACTAATGCTTACTTAAATAATTTTTCACAACATAACTTTGTTTCTATTATTAATAAACCAACGAGGCAAAAGAACTGCTTAGATCACATTTTTGTTAAATTTAAATCTGAACAGACAATAAATACTTGCAAAGCAGCTGTCCTAGATACTTGCATTACAGATCATAAAGCAACTTTAATCAGCATACCTGTAAACAGTATCAAATATTTAAAACAAAAAACTAGAGAAATAATTAATTATAAGACCCTAAAAATGGATATCAAAAATTTTGATTGGACTGAGTATTATAATATAAAAAATACGAATGACATAACAGAATATCTAATAAAGACATTAAATGACTATATAATTAAACATACTAAAACCATCACAATAAAACACGCAAATGAAAAGCGAAAAAAATGGATTACAGCAGGACTAGTCAAATCAATTAATAAAAAAAATAAACTGTATAAAGATCACATAAATCATCCAACAAATGAAGAAAAAAGGAAAGCTTACCTAGAGTACCGTAAACAATTGAACACACTTATTAAGGTGACAAAGAAAAATTACTTTATAAAAGAAATTATGAAAAATAATAAGTCTTCAAAAAATATGTGGAAAATAGTAAATAACTATAATAGTGAAAATGTTAATACTCAAAATATCAAAGAAATATTTACTGCAAATAACCAAAGTATTACCGACACAAATGAGATCGCCGAGGAATTTAACAAATATTTTTCAAAAGTTGGAGAAACATATGCTCAGAAGATAATAAAACCTCCTTCTCGACCACCAAAGAGAAACGTTACAATAAATTCCTTCTTTTTATTACCTGTGGATGAAAATGACGTTGTTCAGATTATAGCCTCATTAAAATCGAACAAAGCTCCAGGAATAGATGGTATTAAATCTGAAGTACTTAAAGAACTATCGCCAATACTAACTGGTCCCATTACTTATTTATTAAATCATGTATTTTCTAGCGGCAAATGGCCCGAACAACTTAAGCAAACAGTGGTGATTCCCATTCATAAGAAAGGCAATCCAAAATTAACAAATAATTACAGACCAATCTCACTAATCACTTCACTTTGCAAGATATTGGAAAAGGCTATAAAATATCAACTAGTATTATACTTAGAAAAATATAAGTTAATTTCAAACAAACAATATGGTTTTAGGAAGGGAGTATCCGCGGAAAATGCAATATCGTACCTATCTAACAAAATTTACAATTTAGTTGACAGCAGTACACCAACAGCTTGTGTATTCCTAGACCTGGCAAAGGCGTTCGATACGGTTAGTCACTCACAACTATTAGATACTTTAGCAGACATTGGTATAAGAGGAAACACATTTAACTTAATGGAAAGCTACTTAAAAAATCGATATCAAAGAGTGCGACTAGAAGGGAAATTGAGTAGTGCTAAAAGCATACATTTTGGTATACCACAAGGGACTGTACTAGGACCCATATTATTTATACTGTACATAAACAATATTCTTACTTACCGGACTGAAGGTGAGATATTAAGTTTTGCAGATGATACAGCAATTTTGTACTCTGCAGACACGTGGATGGAACTAAAGCGAAAAATGGAACATGACTTAGGAAGACTTATTGATATATTTAACCACAAACTTCTTACAGTAAATATGGATAAGACAGTTTATGTTCCATTTACAAGCTATAAGAGTGGTCTACCAGATTACAAATTTATAAAAATAAAAAATCTGAGTATTAATGCAGTGAGTAACACAAAATACCTTGGTGTTCAAATCGACTCGTATCTACGATGGGATATACACATAAACCAAACGTGTAAAACATTGAGATGTCTATTGTACAAAATGCGATATTTACGTAATATACTGGATATCCATCATCTGAAGGTTATTTACTATTCTTTGGTAGAATCGCGTCTACGTTATGGAATCCTTAGTTGGGGTGGAGTTGCAAATACATACCTCCACCAATTAGACATTATCCAGAGAAAAATATTAAAAATTATTTACAATAGACCTTCGAGATACCCTACTAATGATCTTTATACCGAAACTCAAATGTTAGATACAAGACAGTTATATATTCTTACAATAATCACCAATTTATACAAAAATAAACACTTACTCACACCATTAGGGCATACCTATCATACGAGAAATAGAGCACAGTCTTTTGTCAAATTAAATATTGCAAAGAAAACAGTTGGTAAACGAAATTTTGAGTATTTACAAGGAAGAATCTACAATTTGCTCCCTGAAATTTACAAAACATACCTAATCACTATAAACTCGCAAAAAATGATTAAGACATTGTTTACTAGGTATTTGAAACAAAATCATAGACAACTGTTCAGCCACCTTTTTGAGACCAATTAGGTCATAACTAACGTCAAATCAAGAATAGATTACGAAATCTTAAAAATTTATATATGCTATTATCTTGGTTGATTGCATGCATGAATTGTCTCTCTCTTGTTAATTAATTAATAAAAATTTTCTTGTTTTTTTTTTGTTTTATCTTAACATAGGTAATAATTATAACTAATAAAGTAGTAAAACTGGCCTTTCTGTAGGACCAATATAAATAAGCAATTTAAAAAATGGCCCATGCTCAACTTAATTGTTTTAATGGGCACTACTGTTTATTTACCTTGAACCAATTACAGAACTACAAAGTAAAAGTAATATTTTTTAAAATTTTATTGTCATTTAATTATTTTATTGTAATATTATTAATTGTATATTTCATGGAAATAAACGTTATTATTATTATTATTAAATAAGTGGCGTTTTGTTCCTGGGTGTCTAAATACATCTAAAAACAATTCTGAGAAGATTTTTATTACAGTTCCAAACAATTTAACACCATATTCACTTAAAATTGTCAAAACCACAGGTTTTTATATCTGTACCTCGGAGGGATACAACACCATGTAAATTTTTTCAATTTTGACACTTTTACAGACTAATAATTAACTTTTATAACTTTATGTAAAGGAATAGAGCACTAGGTCCTAAACCATTTGCTGATAAAGAAAGTGACCTTTAAAAGAACACCAAGGCCATTTTTACTTAGAGGGATAAAACACCATATGGACTTAATGTTTTGTCCCTCTAAGCATGTGAATTACCGCCGCGCATATCTCTATGATGAGAGGTAGACTGTTAGTAATCTAATAATACTTTTGCCATTTATGGTGTGTTTACAGTGGTTTGTTACTAATAATAAGAACAATGAACCATAATTCTAGTAGGAGAAAGATTCTTGAAGTACCTACTAAAAAGTTCTGCGAATTCTTCTACTGCATTTACAGGTAAGCTACCTTTTTGCTCATTATTTTGAAATTATTAAAAAGCATAACCTCAAAAGGGTAATGTAGTGATTTGATACCAACCTTAAACTAGCAATATTATTAAATCTTTTAAAACCAATATTATACGCCTTGTTTAATTTCAGAATCAAATAATACACCAAGCAATGATGTTTTAAATGAAGAGCATATTATTAAAGATGCCTTGAGTTTTGATAACGAAGATCAGTCTGATATAGACAAAAGTTCTGATAAACTATTCGTAGTGGAAATGAAATAAGATCTGCATTACTAAAATGGGCAGATACCGTCATTCCTGACAGTAACATAGAAAAAATCATACTATGGTCTTACAAATGTTACGGCCAGAATAAAAATGTTAGTATTAATATTTGTTTAAAAAGTAAGAAAAAGAAAAAACTTAACATTTCTATTTACACGCCCTGGGACTGGCAGCAGTTAGTCAGACAAACCTCAATGAAATATACCGTACATAATATGGAACTAGAAGATTTTAAAAATTTAAGGTCTTTGTATGATGTCAAAACATCTTAAAATACGCCTTTGATTAATAGAAAAGAGACATTAACAAACACCAAGTTCTTCTGTCAAACTGTGTTTAACTGCAAGTTAAATAAAACAGCATTGGAACTCTGTTTTTAAAAAGTAATTTTTATGACGCAAACCAGGAGATTGACCTAGTTAGGTTTCGAAGGCGACACCTTACATTGCCAAAAGATTTGCAACTGGTATCACAAAGTCCAATACTTATATCACTACAAAAGTATAACGATCTATTGGCATTACTGTCATATGTTCCTACATTTTGCCATGATTTTTATGAAAACTTAAAGCATACCTACTAGTAATACTAATAGTGACTATCCAGAAGGAGACTTACTTGAGGATGACTGAGTTGTTTGTACCTGTATTTGTAAAGGTAAATTGTATGGTTAAATAAATTTTATCAGTAAAAGTCAAATAGGATTGTAGTTTTTATTGAATACCCCATACTAATTCTTACAGTACAATAACTTTATTAGATGGATACAACACCATGTCCGTTAAAAGGGTTAAAAAACACAGGAACAAATTTGTTTTTAATTATAACAAATGTATTATGTAAATAACAATAAACAGAATGTTCTATTAAAATATTGTTTCGACACCTCAATAAATAGCTGCAGCAATATTACTTTTTGGTCAAAAAAAAGTTTAAAACTGCTCTCCTGTAAAGTTTTAAAAATGAACAGTGTTGATTTCTTCCGAGATACAGATATTTGCATTTATTTTTTTTCTAACTTGCATAATAACTGCCTTTTTAGTTTTTCCCTCTCTTTGTAGCAAACACCACTTATTTGGCTTCATTATCACTGTATAAATACTTAAAGAACTGGTTACACTTCGTAAATACGTATACACAACAAGTTGTCGATACGACTGCTGACGTCACACACCGTAGCCTCGCTGCGAGGAGCCGTTTTTCTAGCCTCCATCAAAATTAAAATTAAGAATTGATGTATCTTAAAAAATATATATTTTTAAACAATTTCATGTTTACTATATTTTTATATATTTCATAATCTATTGAATTTATATGAATTTAACTATATTTAAAAATTAGTGAACATCCCTATTAAAACCAGAAGTCGGTATTTATCATGATGTGGCCGAAATAAGCCAATTTTCTGTTTTTTATGGCGTTAACAATTTCTTTATCTTTTCTTATCCTCTGGAGAATAGTTACGTTACTTGTGTGGTTTATATATGAGAACCTCAACATACGTCGGTAGCACCACATCTCAAATAACTCCAATCTTTTTATGGCATCTTCTGTAAGGCTCCAGCTTTCTACTCGATAGAGGAGGACACTAAATATAGTTTAAAGGTTAGAGAAGAGAAAACATTCGGAGGACACAAATAAATAAAAAAGAATAATATATTTACTTTAAAAGTACTGCTTTGGATCCTCCACAATTGTTCAGGTTAAAGAAAAAGAAACTAATTCTTCATTACTTTCAATTTTCCGCAAAGGGAGTAACATATTATAAAAACTGATTTTAAGAATTGATTGATAGAAGAACGTAGCTAATCAAATGGTAGCTCACAGTGGTAAAAAGAGAATCATAAATTTACTTCAAAGTTACTGTTTTTGATCGTGTATTAAATATGTTGGCGAAAATATTACAAATATCTATAGGAAGTTTGAAATAGCTTACAAATAATACCCACAATTTATAAAGAAGTGACCAAATTATAATTATTCATTTTTTTGCAATATGTGAACTATTTTCTAAGTAGATACTATTCCGCACATGATCAGATATACATGTCTGGAATAGCAGCTCCATAGAACACAGCTCTAAATTGGTTCCTTCTCTATCCATTTTCATATATTCCTAGCCAAAGAGATAAATACAACAGCTTTTTTTTCGTGGTGCATAAATAAACCAAATATTCCAATTCGTTCCCGAGAATTGTCTGACAAAGGGATTTAGGTCACTCAACAGTAGCTAAAATAGATAATACCATATCATATTATTCGTTAATACGTTATAATATTAATATAATGTTAGTTAATAGATTATCGATAAAATTAAACATGTATATTAAAAGTTTATTACACAATAGAAACGCTTATCCATAAGTTCGATTCGTTGTTAAATACATATGTGATTAATTCACAATTGTAGCTGAACACCATATAAACATAATGTTGCTTTCACATGCCAAAAGAAAACAGTCTCGGAATGTGTTGTCCACAATTTAACTATTAAAGATACGATGACAACTAATCATTGATTTGCGTTATGTAAATTACTTTTTACAAGGCATGCTAAAGCAATTGGCTTCGACATACGCGATTAGACTGCTTACCTTATAGAGAACAATTTCAAATTGGAGTAGGATTTCTGTCCCCAACACTATTTTCTGAAATAAAGAAAAAAATGCAACGAATTTTTTTAAAGTTTAAATGCTACATGCGGAACCAACAGGTTCAGAAAAGTGATCTCAAGAAATAATTAACAGATAAAGGTACGTTCCCAAATTGATTTTCTTCTATATGTGCCTATCTTCTAGAGATGTTGGCGACCACATTGCCCCATCATATTTTATTCACACCAGCTCAGCTCGAAATTGATTAGTTGAAGTTAGACCAGTCCACTTTCTAAGATTGGCCAGCCAGAAGATACGTCTCCGTCCAGGGCCTTTCCTACACTTAATTTTGCTTTGTAGCATCAACTACAGAAGTCGGTCTTTATCATTACGCATGGTGTGGCCAAAGTAAGCCAATTTTCTCTTTTTTATGGTGTTAACAATTTCTTTGTCTTTTTTTATATTTTAGAGAATAGTTATGTTACTTGTGTGGTTTATATATGAGACCCTCAACATAAATCGATAGCACCGCATATAAAATGCCTCTAATCGTTTTATGGCATCTCCTGTAAAGCTCCAGCTTTGTACTCCATAAAAGATTGCACTAAATATAGATTAAAGTTTAGAGAAGAGAAAAGATTGGGATGACCCAAATAAATAAAAAAACAATCATGTATTTACTTTAAAAGTTCTGTTTTAGATCCTTAATACAATTGTTCAGGTTAAAGAAAAAGAAACTAATTGTGCATTACTTCAAATTTTCCACAAAGAGAGTAACACATTATAAAAACTGATTTTAAGAATTGATTGATTGAATTGAAGAACGTACATAGGTAATCGAATGGTAGCTCACCGAGGTAAATAGAGAATCATAAATTTACTTTAAAGATACTGTTTTAGATCGGGTAATAACTATATTGGCGAAAATACTACAAATATCTATAGGAAGTTTGAAATAGCTTACAAATAATACTCACAATTTATAAGGAAGTGACAAAATTATAATAATTCTTTTTTTTGCATTATGTGAACTACTTTCTAAGGAGATACTAATCCACACATGATCAAATATACAAGTATGGAATAGCAGCTCCATAGAACACAGCTCTAAATTGGTTCCTTCTCTATCCATTTTCATACATTCCTAGTCAAAGAGATCAATACAACAGCTTTTCTTTCGTGGTGCATAAATAAACCAAATATTCCAATTTGTTCCCGAGACTTGTCTGGCAAAGAGATTTAGGTCACTCAACAGTAGCTAAAATACTTAAAACCATATTATATTATTCGTCAATACGTTATAATATTAATATAATGTTAGTTAATAGATTGGCGATAAACTTAAACATGTATATTAAAAGCTTATAACACAATAGAAACGCTTATCCATAAGTTCGATTCGATGTTGAATATATATGTGATTAATTCACAATTGTAGCTGAACACCATATATACATAGTGTTGCTTTCACATGCCAATAGAAAACAGTCTCAGAATGTGTTGTCTACAATTCAACTATTAAAGATACGATGACAACTATTACTTGATTTGGGTTATGTAAAATGCTTTTTACAAGGCATGCAAAAGCAATTGCTTCTATATACGAGACTAGACTGCTTACCTTATAGAGAATAATTTGAAATTGGAGAAGGATTTCTATCCCCAACACAATTGTAGAAAATTAATTATATTTTCTACAATAGTTCTTCTTCTTCTATAATAATTCTAATACCTAATTGTTATTCTCACTAATTTAAAGACATTAAATCAGCATGACATGCCTTCTTTCTGTTGCATTATATCTTCTGCGCCTGTCAGTTCTTCAGATTCAAAATATTCAAACCCAACTACCCTTAACGCCACTTCGTCTTTGCCTTCTCAAATAGAAGCACGCAAGTCAAACTTACTTTTTCAGCTTTGTTGCTGATTAAAAAAGGGAAAGCTAATTGTTGCACATTAAAATGGAAAAGCCTGAGATGGTGAAGCCAATATTAGGAATTATGTAAGATTTATGGTTAAACAAAATTTAAAATTAATTAATTATTATTTTAATAAGGTTAAATAACAGGGAATGTAACCAATACAAAAGAAAATATAAAATTTACTTGAAGTACTACAATAGAATAGGCTTAGCTCGTGAGAATGAGAGTAGTGCTCAGAGAGGAGGTTGGCACGTTTGCTTGCCTGTAGTAACCTAAGGTTAGATCAATCCTAAGATGATCTTGAGATGGGCGCCAGGGTGAGTTTTGAATATCACTCCAATTTGGGATATATGTAGTTATATACTAACTGAAAAATAAATGATAGGAAACAAATAAAAATCAGAAATGCTTTATACACTATATTCCAATCTTATGTACTATCCCAACCCTATACTTATATACACTAAACAATTATTAAAATATATCCCCACAATATATATTCACAAGAAAAAACAGTTACCTAAAAATATGACCCAAAATATAATTATATACAAAAATTGGTCTACCCAGTTCTCTAACAATGAGATTAAATGATCTGGGATTACTGTTTAGGATAACTCACTTGGAGTAAATAGTAATTAAAATATTAGAAAATAATTAAATACTTATATAAGTTACAAAAAGGGCAGTTTAAAAATCTGAGACTAGTCAGTTAAGACACTAGAACAATACATACATCAATTTGATATATGAGGGTATATACAAATTACCCTAAAATTGGATAATATATCCTGACAACCTATTAAGTGTAATATAAAATATTAATAAATAGATAAATTTAAAGTAAATAAGGAATAACAAAATTAAAGCAATTGAAAGGATTCAAAGAGTTGAGGGTACTAACTAGGGATTGTGCACAAATCTGTTTCGTAACCCACTTAGGCTGAAGGCCTAAGTATCCGAGGATATAATATGTAATATAAAAAAAAATGAAATTTGAATTATTAACAGCTTTAACTAGAAAGTAAATGTCCTTAGTAACCCTTTTGATGGAAAGGCAGTTCCCTAATCCGCTGTCCAGGGTCTAGGTAGTGGATGGGCTCTACGATGGATTAGCCCATGTTCTTTCTATCTGCCACGGACGGTAGACCAACCAGAAAATCAAACTAAAATTCTTCCCAAAATAAAGTCTTCTTCCCAAATCCAAAATTAAAAATATTCTTCTCCCAAAAAAAAAATACAAAGATAGGTCCAATGATTGGAGACGGCAGGCTATAAAAGAACAGAAAAAAAAAATCTTTTTATTCTGTCTTCATATACTTATAGTTTTTGTTCACATGACAAAAACTGGAATATATTGGTCATTAAGGGACCTTGACTGAAATATTTAATATTTCCATGCTGGAATTTACTTATATATGTATATAAAAAAAATAAGAATGATTTTTGGATAGGTCTAATAAGGTGAGAAGATTTAAATGATTGAGAACTGGCAAGTTTAAATGGAAGATGTACGTGTATTGAAAGTACTTACCAGAACCTCGGAGTGATTTTCCCATAAAACAACGTAACTTTCTAAATAAAACGATACATAAACTAAATACTTATTCAAACTCAAATTTCACATTTCCAAAAACCCATAAATAACTTAAAAAATTTTCCAATCTCCTAAGTTCTGCCTGCCGTGATAACTTAACTCATTACTTCTTGAAGTTCTGTTATAAAATGAACATGGCCCCTGGCCAGTATTCGTTGTCCCTTTAATGACAAGGAAATCGATTCTATTGTAAATCGATATATTAAATTGTATTATAAGTTGCCTACTTTTACGGCGGCGAATTAGTAGCTATGTAGGGATTCGGTTTCATTATTTGAGAGATTTTGCTAACGTTCGAAGTGTTAGACTATTAACGGTCGTATCGTTACAGCTTCTCAAATAGAAGCAAGTAATAGTTCCTCTCACGCTTCTTTAATAGAAGCAGTTTTCAAGTGTAACTTATTTTATTGAATAATTAACTATAGTAAATTCAGTGTCTGTGCATCTAATATGTAAGTACCTGAAATTATTCTTTCACGCAGAAGAAAATCGACAGTTTATGTGCCAACATTTCATAAATGCCGGTCCGACAAATTACAGGGTTGCCGGATATTCAACAAACTATAAACTTTCTTGTTCTATAAATCGCATGTATTTAGCTTTAAGAACAATTATTATAAACAGTTTTGCGGTTTAAGAACATTTTATATGAACATTTATGTTTTTATTATTATTAAAAAGGGTGATTTGTTGGCAATCCCGATACTACTATTTATTCATGTAAACAATACAATAAAAATATTTCTAGCTTAATTCTTATTTTAATTATTCTACTTTTAACTTTACTATCCACTATATTATTACTAATCCGCAATTTTGCGACCTATTGGTCGCTGGTCCTTCGAGGTTTTATTTATTTTTTATCTATCAAATGTAGGAAGGTGGGACTATAATTTTTCAAATATTTACTTTTAAATCATCGAACCAGCTACCTCATCCTTTACCCTACAACAATTTTCTGAATTAAAGAAAAAAATGCAACGAATTTTTCCTTAGTTTAAATGCTGCATGAGGAACCAACAGGTTCAGATAAGTGATCCCAAGAAATAATTAACAGAAAAACGTGCGTAGATTGATCTTCTTCTAAATGTGCCTATCTTCTAGAGATGTTGGCTACCATATTGACCCATCTTATTTTATTTACAGCAGCTCGAAATAGATCAGTTAACGTTAGATCAGTTTACTTCGTAAGATTGGCCAGCCAGGAGATACCTCTACGTCCAGGGGCTCTCCTACCCTTAATTTTGCTTTGTTTCATCAACTACAGAAGTCAGTATTTATCATTACGCATGGTGTGACCAAAGTAAGCAAATTTTCTCTTTTTTATCGTGTTAACAATTTCTTTATCTTTTCTTATCCTCTGAAGAATAGTTATGTTACTTGTGTGGTTTATATATTAGACCCTCAACATACGTCGGTAGTACCACATTTCAAATGCCTTTAATCGTTTTATGGCATATTCTATAAGGCTTCAGCTTTATACTCCATAAAAGAGGACACTAAATATAGATTAAAGATTAGGGAAGAGTAAATATTTAGGATTACCCAAAATAATAACAAAAGAATAATATTATTTACTTTAAAAGAACTATTTTGGATCTTTAATACAATTGTTCAGGTTAAAGAAAAAGAAACTAATTGTTCATTACTTCAAATTTTTCGCAATGAGACTAACACATTATTAAAACTGATTTTAAGAATTGATTGATAGAAGAACGTACATAGCTAATGGAATGGTCGCTCACAGTGGTAAATAGAGAATCATAAATTCACTTCAAAGGTACTGTTTAGGATCGGGTATTAAATATATTGGCGAAAATACTACAAACGTCTATGGGAAGTTTTAAAGAGCTTACAACTTATACTCACAATTTATAAGGAAGTGACAAAATTGTAATTATTCTTTTTTTTTGCATTATGTGAACTATTTCCTAAGGAGATACTAATCCACACATGATCAAATATACAAGTATGGAATAGCAGCTCCATAGAACACAGCTCTAAATTGGTTCCTTCTCTATCTATTTTCATATATTGCTAGTCAAAGAGATAAATTCAACAGCTTTTCTTTCGTAGTGCATAAATAAACCAAATATTCCAATTCGTTTCTGAGAATTGTCTGACAAAGAGATTAAGGTAACTCAACAGGAGCTGAAATAGATAAAACCATATCATAATAATTAGTTAATATGTTATAATATCAATTTAATGTTAGTTAATAGACTGGCGATAAACTTAAACATGTATATATAAAATTTATAACACAATAGAAAGGCTTATTCAGAAGTTCGATTCGATATTGAATGTATATGTGATTAATTCACAATTGTAACTGAACACTATATAAACATAGTGTTGCTTTCATATGCCAAAAGAAAACAGTCTCGGAATGTGTTGTCCACAATTTAACTAATAAAGATAGGATGACAACTAATCCTTGATTTGCGTTATGTAAAGTGTTTTACAAGGCATGCAAAAGCAATTGGCTTCTATATACAAGATTAGTCTGCTTACCTTATAGGAAACAATTCGTAATTGGAGCAGGATTTCTGTCCCCAACACAATTTTCTAAATTAATGAAAAAAGTGCAACGAATTTTTCTTTTGTTTAAATGCTGCACGAGAAACCAACACGTCCAGAGAAGTGATCTCAAGAAATAATTAATAGAGAAACGTCCGTAGACCAAATTACTCTTCTAAATGTACCTATCTGCTACAGGTGCAGACGACCACATTGACCTATCTTTATTTATACACAGCAGCTCGAAATAGATTAGTTGATCTTAGACCAGTCCACTTCCTAAGATTGGCCAGCCAGGAGATACGTCTACGTAAAGGGCCTCTCCTACCCTCAATTTTGCTTTGTAAAATCAATTACAGAAGTCGGTATTTGTCATTACGCATAATGTGGCCAAAGAAAGCCAATTTTCTGTTTTTTGTGGTGTTAAAAATTGTCTGGTGTATATATGAGACCCTCAACATACATCGTTAGCACCACATTTTAAATGCCTCTAATCGTTTTATGGCATCTTCTGTAAGGTTCCAACTTTCTACTCTATAGAGGACACTAAATATAGAAAAATGATTAGAGAAGAGTAAATATTTGGAATTACCCAAAATAATAACAAAAGAATAATATGTTTACCTTAAAAGTACTGTTTTGGAATCCTTAACACAATTGTTCAGGTCAAACTAAAAGAAAATATTTGTTCATTACTTCAAATTTTACGTAATGAGAGTAACATATTATAAAAACTGATTTTAAGAATTGATTGTTAAAAGAACGTACATAGCTAATCGAATGGTAGCTCGCAGTGGTAAATAGAGAATCATAAATTTACTTCGAAGGTACTGTTTTAGGTCGGGTATTAAATATATTGGCGAAAATACTACAAATATCTATGGGAAGTTTAAAAGAGCTTACAACTTATACTCACAATTTATAAGGAAGTGGCAAAATTATAATTATTCTTTTTTTTTGCATTATGTGAACTATTTTCTAAGGAGATACTAATCCACACATGATCAAATATACAAGTATGGAATAGCAGCTCCATAGAACACAGCTCTAAATTGGTTCCTTCTCTATCCATTTTCATATATTCCTAGCCAAATAGATAAATTCAACATTTTTTCTTTCGTAGTGGATAAATAAACCAAATATTCCAATTTGTTCCCGAAAATTGTCTGACAAAGAGATTGAGGTAACTCAACAGTAGCTGAAATGGATAAAACCATACCATAATATTAGTTAATATATTATAATATTAATATAATGTTAGTTAATAGATTTTCAATAAACTTAAAGATGTATATTAAAAGTTTATAACACAATAGAAATGCTTATCCAGTAGTTCGATTCGATGTTGAATATATATGTGATTAATTCACAATTGTAGCTGAACACTATATAAACATAGTGTTGCTTTCACATGACAATAGAAAACAGTCTCAGAATGTGTCCACAATTTAACTATTAAAGATTCGATGACAACTATTACTTGATTTGCGTTATGTAAAATGCTTTTTACAAGGCATGCAAAAGCAATTGGCTTCTATATACGAGACTAGACTGCTTACCTTATAGAAAATAATTCGAAATTGAATTAAGATTTCTGTCCCCAACACAATTTTCTAAATCAACGAAAAATATTCCACGAATTTTTCTTTAGTATAAATGGTGCACCAAGAAACCAACACATTCTGAAAACTGATGTCAAGTAATAATTAATAGAAAAACGTCCGTAGACCAAACTGATAAAAACGAATAATATATTTACTTCAAACATACTGTTTTGGATCCCTAATACAATTTTCTAGGTTAAAGAAAAAAAAATTAAATAATT
The DNA here is from genome assembly GCF_040954645.1 of Diabrotica undecimpunctata. Classification (NCBI taxonomy): domain Eukaryota; kingdom Metazoa; phylum Arthropoda; class Insecta; order Coleoptera; family Chrysomelidae; genus Diabrotica; species Diabrotica undecimpunctata. The sequence goes on along the minus strand of NC_092812.1, from coordinate 80,532,512 downwards.
GTTCATTACTTCAAATTTTCCACCAAAGGGGTACTTTGGTGGAAAACATATTCTAAAAACTGATTTCGTGAATTTATTGATAGAATAACGTAGCTAATGAAATGATATTTCTCATTGGTAAAAATAGAATCATAAGTTTACTTGAAAAGTACTGTTTTGGATAGGCTATTAAATATACTGGCGACAATACTACAAATATCTATAAGAAGTTTGAAATAGGTTACTAACTAATAACCACAATTTATAAACTAATGATAAAATTATAATTATTCAATGTTTTTGCATTATGTGAACAAGTTTCTATAGTGGAATCAAGCCTTATACGATCAGCTATACATATTTGGATTGACCCCTCCATAGAACACAGCTCTAAATTGGTGCCATCTATATCCATCTTTCCAGATTTCTAGTCAAAGGAGATCAATAAAATGGCTTTTTCTGTTTTTATTCATAAATAAACCAAATATTCCAATTAGTTTCCGAGAATTGTCTGACAAGGAGATTTAGGTGACTCAACATTAGCTGAAATAGGTAAAACCACTATTATGAATATAGTGTTAGTTAATAGATTAGCATAGAATTAAACATGTATGTTAAAATTTTATAACACAATAGAAACTTTTATCCAGAAGTTTGATTCGATATTAAATTTATATGTGATTAATCAACAATTGTGACTAAACACCGATTAAACATAGTATTTAACTTTAACAAACTAAGAGGTATGTGAAACAGTTTTAGAACCTACTTGTTTATAAATTAACTATTAAAGCTACGATGTCAAATAATCCTTGATTTGCGTTATGTAAAGTGCAAGACATGCAAAAGCAACTTGCTTAGATATGCGAGATTAGAGTGCTTACCTTATAGAAAAACGAGTCTTGATTTCGAGAATTTTTTTTTTATTAATTTATTTAATGTCGTCCGAACCACTGGAGTTATAGACGACAACAATGGAAAATACATATTGTAACAAAGAAAGGTTAATATTAATTACGTACTAACATTAAAGAACATTAAAGAAGATTGATATATGTAATATAAGTACAGTCTAGATATTAATTTAAATATCTTTTATGCCTAAAACCGTTAAAAACTTTATAATATTGTGTAGATGATTATTGTCTCTAAGAAGGTTGCCTATGTCGCTGGGAAGGTTGAGTTTACTTCTGGTTTCCTGGAAAATTTGACATTCGGTTAAAATATGTTTAACTGTATTGTTGGTTTGACACTGGTTGCAGTATGGAGGATTGTCTCTTGTAATTCGGTAAAGATGAGTATGACGGGTGTGACCAATTCGAAGTCGAGAAAAGATGACTTTTCCTCGGTAACACAAAGGCTTGTTTTTGTAAAACATTGTCTTTAATTTGCCTTAGTTTTTCGGAACACTGCGACCATTTGTTTTGCCACGCACAACTAACTATGTTTTTTAAGCACAATTTAAGATCACTTGGCACTATTTTATTTAATTGCACTTGACCATCACTTGTCGCTGCTTCGTGAGCTAGACGGTCCACAACCTCGTTACCATGTATTCCAATATGAGATGGAACCCAGATTAATACTACATGTTTGTTTTCCTTTACAGCATTTTGAAGTTCTTTGTAAATGTCTTTATGAATAGGATTGCTGGAGTATATGTTTTTGATGTCACAAAGAGCATTCATTGAGTCAGTAATGATTGTATAATTTCTCTGGTCCGTTGTGTTAATGAACTTTAGAGCTTCAAGGATTGCGTATAGTTCTGCGTTCGAGATAGTCCAGTTGTTATGCAACTTAAATTTAGCATTATGAATATTACAGAAAATGGCTGCGCCGACTCCGTCCGTTGTTTTTGATGCATCTGTGTAGATCTGTCGGTAGTCGCTAAATCTATCCATAATATCTTTGAAGTTGTTTATTAATATGGCTGGTGGGGATTCATGTTTATTAAATTTTGATAGATCAGTAATTACTGGTGGTTTATTTACAGTCCATGGAGGAGGAGGGTTTTCGGAAGGATGGTATATTGACGGGAATTGTATGCTATATTTATGAAGTAATCGGTTAATTCGTTCATAGAAAGGCGGATTACATTGAGGATGAGATGAGAAGTAGTGGCTGAAACGATTGCTGTGAACGTTATGGTAGACTGGGTTATCTAGAGAGGATAGAACTTTACAAGCAAACGACAAACTTAAAAAATCTCTTCTAAATTCTAAAGGGGTTTGCCCTGATTCACTACATATACTTAGTATGGGGCTTGTTCGAAAGGCACCCAAAGCGACTCGCAGTCCCGTATTTTGGATTGTATCTAGTTCTTTAAGAACAGATTTTTTGGCTGAGTTATATATCAGTTATATATCACGCCGTCGTATCTCGTGGTTGAAAAATCTCCGACAATGGTTTGGGATGACCTCAGCGGAGCTGTTTCGCAGAGCAGTCAACAAAACCATGATAGCCTTGATGATCGCCAACATCCGGACCGGATAAGGCACTGAAGAAGAAGAATATATCACTGAGCCGTAGTCAATTTTTGATCGAACTAATGATGAAAAGATTCGTAGAAGAGTTGCCGTATCGCTGCCCCAGTTGATGTTCGACAGTGTCTTTAAAATATTAATGCTTTGCTGGCAAGTACCTTTTAGATTTTTAATGTGTCTTTTCCAATTTAATGTTTTGTCAAATGTAAGACCGAGGAACTTTATTTCTTTTACAAAGACCAGATTTTTACCATTCAATGTTAAAATTGGATTATCCTCTTTTCGCTTTTTTGAGAAGAGCATGCATTTTGTTTTTTCGTTAGAGAAACTGAGTCCTGTTTTGTCAGACCATTTCTGGAGATTATTTAATGCGCTTTGTAGGATTCTTTGGGTGGATTCTAAATTTGTTCCTCTTAGTAGGATAACCAGATCGTCTGCGTATAGTCTTGCTTTTACTGGATGTTGACATTGTTCCAAGATATCGTTAATTGCAACAAGAAATAAAGTTACACTTAATACCGATCCCTGGGGGACTCCATTTTCCTGGATTCGACTTGATGATAGTGTTCCATTTGATCGTACTTTAAATGTTCTAAGTTGAAGAAAATTTTAAATGAATTTTAGGAATTGTCCATTAATACCCCAGGAGTGAAGCTTTTCTACTATACCATATCTCCATGTGCAATCGTAGGCTTTTGTTATATCGCAGAAAATAGCTAGACAGTGTTGTATGTTAATGAGTGCTTCGTGAACTTCGGATTCAAGATCAACTAGGTTATCCGTCGTTGATCTATTTTGACGAAAGCCGTTTTGCTCCGGGATAAGCAATTTTTTATCTTCCAGAAACCATGTAAGACGACGGTTTATAATCTTTTCAAATAGCTTACAGGTTGACGAGGTTAGGGATATTGGTCTATAGGACTGGGGATCTGTTTTGGGTTTTTGGGGTTTAGGGATTGGGATAATATATGATTCTGACCAAGACTTTGGAAAGTAGTGCTGAATCCACATTTGGTTCAAAACATTAAGGAGGTATATTCTAGCATTTGTGCTTAGTTTTTGGAGAAAAATTATTGGTATATCATCTGGACCCGGAGAAGAGTTTTTTATGCCAAACAATGCATCGTCCATTTCTTCAAGTAAAATTGGCGAGTTCATGTAGTCTTCCGTGTTCTCCGTGATCATTATCTCCTTTTTTTCATTTCTAAATTTAAATTGAAGAAAATTTGGAGGGTAGTTGTTAGTGCTGGAATTTTGTTCGTAAAGGTCTGCAAAAATTTCTGTGATTTCTTGTGTTGAGGTAATGAATTGATCATTATGTTTTAAGAAACTAATTTAGGCGTTTTGCTGTTTTCCAGATAGTTGACGAATTTTCCTCCATAATGCAGACAGGGGAGTAGAGTTGTTGATGGATGCCACGAAAGATTTCCAGTTTTGTTTTTTAGTTTGCTTAATTTGATATCGAGATTCAGCTCTCAGTTTTTTATATTTTATTTGATTTTGTGTAGTAGGACATCGTCTGAATTTGTTAAAAGCTCGCTTGTATTTTTTGATGGCTTCGTCACATTTAGTATTCCACCACGGTACTGGCGTGTGAGTTTTTAGAGTTTTGGTTTTTCCGACTGCTTTGTGGCCTGCTTCTAATATTAACTCAGAGAATTTTAGATAAGTTGAAGATATATTTGAGGTACTAGGGTCAGGGAGATATGGGAGTTTTTGGTCTATTTGGTCTGAGAAAAGTGTCCAATTTGCCTGGTCTAATTTCCATTTTGAGAGAGGAGTAGTTAAGGCGGTTTTAAAAGGACGGGTTATAAGAATAGGAAAGTGATCACTCCCGTATAAGTAGGGATGGACTTCCCAATTTAAAGATGTTTGTAGGACCGGATCGCACATGCTTAGGTCGATAACTGAGGATTCTCCTGTTTGTATACTAAATCTTGTGGGTTCCCCTGTATTCAAGATGTTTATATTGTTACTGTCAAGTAATTGTTCTAGTACTTTTCCTTTTAATGATCGAAATTTGGATCCCCAGTAGGGACTATGACTATTAAAATCTCCTAAGAGTATACGGGGAGATGGGATCTGTTGAAGTAGTTCCTCACTTACGGCAGTTGAAAAATTTTCACTCGGTGGAATATAAATGTTGCATATTGAGATCTTTATATCACTATTAATTGTGATTGCAACAGCTTCTAAGGGTGTATTTAAAGCTATTAGTTCTGCTTCGTACATTTGGTTGATATAGATTGCTACTCCACCACTTGCTTTATCTCTATTGGTCCTGTTTTTATAAAAGCATTTAAACCCCTTTAACCTTGCATGGTAAGAATCTTTGAAATGAGTTTCTTGAAGGCAAATAACTGATGGTGTTTGTTGAGCAATTAACTTTTGTAACATTTCGCAACGGGTGTTGTACCCGTTGAGATTCCATTGTATGATACATCTGAATGTTAAGTACTTAAGTTTTCTTGAGAGGATGAGAGTTCGCTGTCCATTGATGCAGATGTTCTGGAGAGTTGATGCTGTAATTTTCTTTTAATGTTTGTGATTTTTGTTTTCAGCTTTTTTGAGCTTTGAGTGTACATAGTGTCCAGATCCTTAAGGAAACCTGGTACATTGTCTGTATAGGTTTTAAGAAGATCCAATATGTCTGCGTTGTGTGGGGCTGATTCAAAGAAATTTAAAGTTTGGTTATAGTTCAGTGTAAAATTGTTTTTATCGTCTTCAAACATTTGTTGTAATGGTTGCATTTCATCGTGAATGGATTTTTCCGGTTTAATTTTCTTGGGTTTGGGTTTTTGAAATGTAGGTTGTTTGTGGAGGTCTTCAAGCGGTCGTGTAGACTCTGACATTTGTCGTTTAATGGAAATCGTTGAAGTTTCTTGGGCTACCGTTTCAGATGTTTTCATTGGTTCCGTATTCTGTTTATTTCGTTCTTTGGTACTTACATTGACATTTTGATTAACTGAAGATGCGCTTATGTTTTGACAAGATTCATCATTAGACGCTAAAGTGTTGGCGGCTTCTGTGCATTGGGCGAAATTCTCTAATGAAGTTTGCTCGTTATGTTGTAGAAGTGGGCATACTACAGCTAAGTGACCTGCTTGTTTACAAGAAAAACATTCAAGGTTGTCGGTTGCTAAGAAAATTCTGTATGATGTATTGTCGAAATTTATTATGAAAGAAGCTGGCAATATTGCATTGTTTTCTAAAGGAGTAATATACGTTTGTCGGCGAAAGCTGAGAATATGACTAAATTCTGGGCGAGACGCGTTTATTTTAAGAAAGTTGATAGGCGATAATAGATTTAGACCTAGCTTTATTAGCTCTGCTTCTAAAATAGAATGTGGTATGCTGGGGCATACATTGGATAAAACAATTCTTTGACTTGGAGTGATTAATTTGCGGGCATTGAGAATTTGATTGTTGACTTTAATTGAACCATAATTTTTTAAGAAGTTATCTACTAGTTCTTTTGAGGATAAGTAAATGCATATTCTATTTTGAGAAATCCGTGAGGCGAAAATAATATCTTTAGGATTTACAGTACTGCCCAAGGCTATTAGATAATCTTCAATTTTTACGTCGTCAATGGAAGTAAATAAGATGGCTTGCTGTTTATCGGGAAATTTGGATGATGTTTGATTTTTTGTTGTAATTGATGCGTATGATTGGGAATTGTATTGAGTTGAAGTACTAGATATGGGAAGGTTCAGAGGAGGGTTAGGGACATGGTCCCCTGGATTTTTGTTATCCATTATTTAAACGCCACATTAATAATTTAAATTGTGGCTGAGTACGGTCCTGTTCACCTGAAGAACTTGTTTTGATATTTCAACAAAATTTCGAAAAATGATGGGTGTTTTTCGATTGACAATAAATGCTTAAATATATGTAAACAAACTTTGTTTACTTACTGGTTTTTGCAGATTCAACCGTTGATTTTAGATGGATTTGATTATAACACTGTTTTTGTTTAATGAAAACTAATTAACTAAATACTTAATGTGTTTTACTTTTTTAAACTCGATAGTTTTGGAACTCGTATTAAATACGTCTATTCACTTTGCTGTCTCGATGCGAACTCCGATTTCGAGAATTGATTTATAAAATAACGTACCTAATGGATTGGTATTTCACATTGGTAAAACGAAAATCATAAATTTACTTCAAAAGTGTTTAACTATGTATTAGGTTAATGTCAACTATCAAAATATCATCTGTTAAAATATAAGTTTGTATTTAGGTTCCAATAAACGATTACAAAGCTTATCCAATTATTAAAATATCCTAATATATGTGGATACATTAATTATAAACATGGCACAGTCACACATGCATGGACCTGTAAAATTGCCTCCAGATTTCGACATACAGGGGCAGAATGCAGCTACCACATGGAAGTTTTGGAAGATCTCATTTAAAGATTATCTAGTAGCCACAGGGAAAGATCAGTCTTCCGATAATATAAAGCTGGCAATCCTCAGAAATATAATAGGAGCCGAGTCCGCTAGAATAATGTGCACAATTGCAATCCCTGATGGAACCGGTGAGCCCTACAAATACATGATGAAACAGCTAAAGGTATATGTTAATCCAAGAGCCAACGAAGTGTTTGAAAGGTACAAGTTTTTAAGCAGAAACCAAAAAGAGGGCGAATCTTTTGAGCATTACCTCACTGAAGTAAAGCACCTGGTGAAATCTTTTAATTTTAATGTAACTGAACCAGATGAAACAACTGAGGAGGAAGCTCTAAGAGACAGAATTGTCATGGCCATTCGTGATACAGTCACAAGACAAGCTCTACTAAGTATAGACAAGCTAAAGTTAAATAAAGTCATAGACATTTGCCGTGCAAGTGAAATCAGTAAGAACCAGAACAAAATGTTTGCAGAAGAGAGCATCGCAGAAATTCATGCTATCAAGAGGTTTCCCAAGGATAAACACATATCGCATACAAGCTGAAAACAGCAAGACAAATTTAAATGTAGGCGCTGTCAAACAATGCACGGGCCAAGGAAATGTCCAGCATTTGGAAAATCATGTTCACGGTGTGGAATCTTGAACCACTTTGCAGTTGCTAGTAGAGCCATAAAAGATGCTCTAAACAACGAGCTTGACAGGCTAGTGCAGAGAAAAGCCATAGTAAAAGTGGATAAAATAGACCCTCGTGCCAGCATAAACCGTATAGTAGTTGTTGAAAAAAGTAATGGTACATTGAGATTATGTCTAGATCCACAAAAACTTAATGGTCAAATTGTAAGAAAACCACAACCAGTCAAGACCATTGAAGAAGTGTGCTCCAATATGAACGGAAAAAAATATTCACTGTATTTGATTTGGCTGAAGGGTACCACCACTTAGAATTAGATGAGAACTTCTCTTGGAAATGTTTGCAGTTTTGCTACACCTTTTGGTATCTACAGATATGTGGTTCTGCCTAATGGACTTTCAAACTCCCAAGACTTATTCCAGGAACAAGTTGAAAGAAATTTTGGAGACTTAGAAACTGTCAAGATCCTACAAGACGACATGATAGTAGTGGGCCGAGATAAAGAGGAACATGATAAAGCAGTTGCACAAGTGATAAAAAGAGCTAAAGAAACCGGCGCCAAATTCATTAAAAAAAATTTCAATACTGCCAGAGGCAAGTAAAATTTATGGGACAAGTATTCTCAAAGAAAGGTATGGAAATAGAGCCAGATAGAGTTGAATAATTCAACTCTATCTGGGTCAAAGAATAATTCAAAGAATAATTGGAAGCTTTAATTATGTTAGAAAATATATCCCGAATATAGCAGAGCATATTAAACGTTTATGTGAACTTTTAAAATCTAATGTAGAATTTAAATGGCTGCCATTACAACAAAGGTGTTTTAAAAACTTAAAAGAAATAATTACTAAATCTCCTGCATTAACGCCATTTGACCCAAAGAGGAAGATTATACTACAACGTGATGCCTCCAAGAATGGATTAGGTTGCTGTATGTTACAAGAACATGAGAATAAAATTTAAATAAAATAAAAATAAAAATGAATGATCACAAAATGAACTACAGCCAAACAGAGAAAGAACTCTTATCAATTCATTCTATGATTTTAAGTTCCATGATGTTATTTATAAATCTATTGTTGATGTACAGACAGACCATAAACCAATTATATCTATTATGGCAAAACCTATATGTAAAATTGGATCTGTGAGATTACAATGATTCAGGTTGAAACTTAGAGATATTCCTTGGATACATTATATGTTTTAGCTAAAAATATCCATTTCGCAGACATGTTGTCACGTGCTGGTTTAAAAGTGCAGGAAAACGACCCTGAAATGATTGAAATGGTACATTCTGTGAGTAAACATCTACCAATCAGTATTGAGAAACGATCTGAATTAAGAGAATTCACGAGTAAGGATGAAACACTTTCAAAAATTTATAACTACTACTTCAATGGATGGTCAAAAGAGAATATGCTACCAGCAAATTGCAAACCATACTATAAGCTAAAAGATTGCATCTTTGTTGAAGCTGGTACAGTCCTCCTTGAGGACAAAATTATAGTTCATATAGCTCTGAGAAAGAATTACATGACAATAATGCATAAGGGACACCTAGGTATAAGCAAAACCATAAATAAGGCATGAAAAATATTTTATTGGCCCCACCTTAATGACAACATCACAACATTCATAAAAGAATGTAGGACATGTGAAAAGTACTTACCCAAGAATTTCAAGTAACCCATGTTACCTCATTCTGTACCTAAGTTACGATTTAATAAAGTTGCCTCTGATATAGTGGAGTTTGGCGCTAAATACTATCTTGTAACCATAGACTATCTTTCCCATTGGATAGATCTTGCCATTTTAAAAGATAAGACTTCAAATTCTGTAATCAGTGCATTCTAAGATCTGTTCAGTAAATTTGGATACCCACAGTTTTTAATTGCTGACAATTTACCCTTTGTGTCACAGAAATATTTCAATTATTACCGTGAAAAAGATATAACTATTGCAACATGTACTCCAGAGTGGCACCAAAGTAATGGTCTTGCAGAAAAGGCTGTCAGCATCTCAAAACAAATATTAAGGAAAAGTGTAGAAACAAACATTGATTTTCGTGATTCTGTAATGGAATATAACAATACAGGAATTATTGCACTGCATGCCTCTCCAGCCCAGATATTTCAAAGCAGGACTTTACGGACTCAACTACCCATAACTAGTGCAGTCACACTATTATCCTAATACGCTGATCAGCTTAAGTCACTAACTTCCTAATGTCCTAATCAGCTTAAGATGGAATACTGGTAGTTCTGTTATGACATTGTGAAGACACACTCAACTTCTAATACGGTGATTAGCTTGGGTGACTAATTACCTTATATGGTCACGAGTAGTTCGGTGATGACACATAAACACAGCGGAACGAGAGATAATAATTTAGTGTGATTTAATTATGACCATTGTGAACGAGTTTGATTTAATTTAATAAAATAGCTATATTTACGTAAATACGTGTTTTAACTATTTTAGTAGACGATACTATTTTAATAGACGATATCAGAAGTGTGTTAAAGAACCTACGGTAGAATTTAGTGAACTGTTTTTAATGTTAAGTGATTAAAAGTGTCCAAAATGCCGAAAAGGAAAAAGTCCAAGCGAGATAGTAGTTCCAGTCATGGTACAATGAATACACAAGTGAAACCACAACAATTTTCGTCTACCGATTCTTCGCCGAGAAGGTAGTCAAGGTATACAAAAACGAAAAGAACACGTAGAATGAAGTAAGTGTACTTAAAGGTTTTTACTAGTCGATATGGAAGAGAAATTTTAATAAATCATACACGTAAAATGTATTAAAGACACTTATCACCTTTTTACTGAATATGGTTTGCAGTAGTAGAAATATATTGTTGTCCGGCATAATAATATATGTGGGCTTACTTTGTTTTACATGCAACAGAACTTTAATTTTATGGAAGTAAGTAGCGATATATTGTTTTATTTGAAAACGAAAAGTTGATTAGGTGTAACTTATTTGTTTATTACACAAATTATCTGCTGAATGGTAAGTCGTATCATTTATTTGGTTTTACCTGTATGTAGAGCGGAAAAAGCTGAGAATTTTGGTATACTTAATTCAATATTTTAAAATTTGTCTTTACCTGGTTTTCGCAGTATACCGACGATATTTCAAGCGATTTCTAAGCTTAGAGGTACCTCTAAAACATGGTACGCTAGTTTTATTGAAAATGAAGTTGCATGGTCTCAATTTTTGTTGGGCAGAATGGAGATCAGTGTTAGAAAATACTTTTCAAAGTACACGAAATACTTATGATCTTTTTATGGACGTAGCCCATCATAAACCAACAGAGGGTTCTTCATTATATGAATTTTATTTTGAACATTTAGCAAAAATTAATAAACTTAAAGTAAATTTTTCCAAGTCAGATAAGATTTCTTTAATAATTGGTGCTATTAGAGACGAACATATTAAATCTGCTATTGAAGTTGCTCAAATCAAAGATGTCAATTTATTGGCAGTTTATTTAAGAAATAAGCTTTATCACAAAAGTCCAGAAAAATTGCCTGATTTAACAAATCCAATTGTTTTTTTTCCAAATCAAAATTTGTACATAATAACAAATTTGTTAATAACAAATTTAACAAGAATAAACCTTGTATGTGCTGTGGAATTCAGGGTCATTTAAAAAAAGATTGTCACCACAGAAACCAAATATGCAGGTTTTTTTTTTAAATTAAAGGTCATATTGAACAATACTGTTTTAAAAAGAACAAAGAATGTCAAGAGACAAAAGTAAATAAAACGAACAAAAATTTAGAAAAAAATAAATCTGTTAAACAAATACAGTTTGATTCATTCGAAAATAAATTTAATAAAATTATTTTCTTAAATGAGCACAGCCATACTGCATTCATTGATTTTGGCAGCGATTGTTCGCTAATTTCAAAAGAATTGGCAGATAAGTTTAAATTAGAAATAAAATCATTAACTAAAGATGTAAAACTTTCTGGATTTTTGGGAAATTCTTTATCAGTTGAATATTATGTATTTGCTAAAATAAAAATCGATTTTGTAGAATTAAATATTATGTTGTATGTCATGGATAAAGATTGGGTTAATGACCTTCTAATAGGAAGAAATTTTACAGAAGATGTAAATATTATGTATTATAGGATAGATAATAGTTTAACATTTAAATATAAGAAAGACTTAGATAAAGAAATAAAGAAAGTTATAGTCTCAGAACCAATTTTAACAATATTTAATCCGAAACATGACATAATAGTTTACACGGATGCAAGTAGAGAAGGATTTGGAGGCATAATAACTCAAATTGTTGATGGTCGTGAAAAGTCAATTGCCTATTTTAGCAAGCAAACCACAAAAGAAAAAAAGAAATATCATTCTTTTGAACTAGAGCTTTTGGCTATTGTCAAAACCTTAGAAAGGTATAGATATTATTTAGCAGGAAGATATTTTACTGTAATAACAGACTGCAATTCCGTTAAAAATGCATTAGTAAAACAAACAATAATCCCAAGAATAGCAAGATGGGTTTTGTGTTTACAAGATTTTTGTTTTGAAATAAAACATAAATCAGGAGTACAACTACAACATGTAGATGCCTTAAGTAGGAACTTTGAAAGAACTGAAGCAGAGGAAAGTCTTGAAATTAAAGTGATGCTCATCCAAGAAGACGACTATCTAAGAGAAGCACAGGATACAGATACGGAAATAAAAAAAATTAAAGATATTCTTTTGTCGGGAGATCAGGAAAATCATAAGGATACTTTCAAGAAATATGATTTAAGAGGAAACAAAGTTTATAAAATAACAGAATATGGTAGAAGATGGTATGTGCCTAAAAATTGTCGTTGGCAAATTGTCAAAATGAATCATGACGATATTGGACATTTTGCGTTGGATAAAACAATTGAAAGAATAAAAGAACGGTATTGGTTTCCACGAATGCGAAGATTTATTAAGAAATACATTTCGGCTTGTCTTGCCTGTTTATACCATAAATAACCGGGAGGAAAAAAGCCTGGCTATCTACATTCCATTCCAAAATATGCTAGACCGTTTCATACACTCCATGCCGATCATTTAGGGCCATTTGTGTTAACGAAATCACAAAATAAATACGTCTTGGTTTTGATTGATGCCTTTTCTAAATTTGTGTTTGTTGAAGCTGTCCCAGATACATCAAGTAAACATGTTATTCGTGCTTTAGAAGAAATTTTTAAAATATTTGGTAACACCAAACGAATGATATCAGATGCACGATCAGCTTTTGTTTCAAAAGAATTTTTGAATTATATGGCAGAGAGAGGAATTAGAGTGTTTACAACTGCAGTAGGAATGGCAAGAGGCAACGGCCAAGTAGAAAGGGCAAATAAAACATTACTGGATACCATGGCCACAATGGGTGCAAAATTTGAGTCCGATATGTGGGATAAAAATTTAAAAAACATTCAACAAGGAATAAACGAGACAAAACACCGAATAACTAAATCTTCTCCCAGTGAAGTGTTTTTCGGGTACAAATTAAGAGTTGATGGAGACAAATACATAGATGATAATGATATGGACATTATTGATGTAATGTTATTGAGAAAGGATGTAGCTAAACGATTAGAAGAAAACAGAATCAAACAGAATAACGAATTTAATAAAAAAAGATGCTCTCCAGTGAAAAATGCTGTTGGTGACCTGGTATTGACAAAAGTTACAAGTTTTCCAGCAAACAATGAAAGTAAGAAGCTTTTAGAAAAGTATAGAGGGCCATTCAGGATTGTTGAGGTTCTACCAAATGATAGATATCGTGTAACAGAAGATGTACATTCATCAAGAAAAAGGCGTCCTTATGAAGGAGTTGTTGGTGGAGAAAACATCAAGAGATTTAAGATTCAAAGATCTTAAAATTATTCAGGTTAGTTACATGATAGTGTAGTCATTTTGTAGAATGACATAAAGATATTCTATTGTTTAAAAGGAATTTGTTTGAATAGCTGGAACTAAAAAAAAAAAATATATTTTAATTGTCATTCTGAAAAATGACAACAAAGTGTTTCAATGATCTGAATGGGTTTATTTGAGTAGTTCTGACTATTTGAAGCAAATTTATTTTATTCGTCATTCTGAAAAATGACAAATAAATGTTTTAATGTTCTGAATGGATTTTCAGTTCGTCATTCTGCAAAATGACAAATAAATGTTCTAATATTCTGAATGGATTTTCAGTTCGTCATTCTGCAAAATGACAAATAAATGTTTTAATGTTCTGAATGGATTTTCAGTTCGTCATTCTGCAAAATGACAAATAAATGTTCTAATGTTCTGAATGGATTTTCAGTTCGTCATTCTGAAAAATGACAAATAAATGTTATAGTGTTCTGAATGGATTTTCAGTTCGTCATTCTGCAAAATGACAAATAAATGTTTTAATGTTCTGAATGGATTTTCAGTTCGTCATTCTGCAAAATGACAAATAAATGTTTTAATGTTCTGAATGGATTTTCAATTCGTCATTCTGCAAAATGACAAATAAATGTTCTAATGTTCTGAATGGATTTTCAGTTCGTCATTCTGCAAAATGACAAATAAATGTTCTAATGTTCTGAATGGATTTTCAGTTCGTCATTCTGAAAAATGACAAATAAATGTTATAGTGTTCTGAATGGATTTTCAGTTCGTCATTCTGCAAAATGACAAATAAATGTTTTAATGTTCTGAATGGATTTTCAATTCGTCATTCTGCAAAATGACAAATAAATGTTCTAATGTTCTGAATGGATTTTCAGTTCGTCATTCTGAAAAATGACAAATAAATGTTATAGTGTTCTGAATGGATTTTCAGTTCGTCATTCTGCAAAATGACAAATAAATGTTTTAATGTTCTGAATGGATTTTCAGTTCGTCATTCTGAAAAATGACAAATAAATGTTTTAATGTTCTGAATGGATTTTCAGTTCGTCATTCTGCAAAATGACAAATAAATGTTTTAATGTTCTGAATGGATGTTCAGTTCGTCATTCTGCAAAATGACAAATAAATGTTCTTATGTTCTGAATGGATTTTCAGTTCGTCATTCTGAAAAATGACAAATAAATGTTATAGTGTTCTGAATGGATTTTCAGTTCGTCATTCTGCAAAATGACAAATAAATGTTTTAATGTTCTGAATGGATTTTCAATTCGTCATTCTGCAAAATGACAAATAAATGTTCTAATGTTCTGAATGGATTTTCAGTTCGTCATTCTGAAAAATGACAAATAAATGTTTTAATGTTCTGAATGGATGTTCAGTTCGTCATTCTGAAAAATGACAAATAAATGTTCTAATGTTCTGAATGGATTTTCAGTTCGTCATTCTGAAAAATGACAAATAAATGTTCTAATGTTCTGAATGGATTTTTAGTTCGTCATTCTGAAAAATGACAAATAAATGTTATAGTGTTCTGAATGGATTTTCAGTTCGTCATTCTGAAAAATGACAAATAAATGTTTTAATGTTCTGAATGGATATTCAGTTCACCATTCTGCAAAATGACACCCAAATATTTTAATGTCTTGAATGAGTTTGTTTGAATAGCCGTAGCTATGTGAAACAAATTTATTCACATTGTCATTCTGAAAAATGACAGCCATATGTTTTAATGTTTAAAAAGTGAGCTTGTATGGATAGTTGTAGCTATCTGAAACGAATTGATTTAGACTATGTCATTCTGCAGAATGATGGAGCCTTTCTATAAATTGGCATTCTTAATAATAAAGAACATATTATTTTTTTTTAATAGGTGTTGTACGATCGAGGACGGTCGTGACGTCAGGATGGTCGAATGCAGTCACACTATTATCCTAATACGCTGATCAGCTTAAGTCACTAACTTCCTAATGTCCTAATCAGCTTAAGATGGAATACTGGTAGTTCTGTTATGACATTGTGAAGACACACTCAACTTCTAATACGGTGATTAGCTTGGGTGACTAATTACCTTATATGGTCACGAGTAGTTCGGTGATGACACATAAACACAGCGGAACGAGAGATAATAATTTAGTGTGATTTAATTATGACCATTGTGAACGAGTTTGATTTAATTTAATAAAATAGCTATATTTACGTAAATACGTGTTTTAACTATTTTAGTAGACGATACTATTTTAATAGACGATACTAGTAAACAATTAGAAGCTCAGATACAGAAAACAACATATGGATTGCTGTGCAAACAACAAGGGAATGTGAAAATACATTATGATAAAACAGCACTTAAAGCAGTAACTGAGTTTAAAAAGGGTGATAAGGTAGTAGTAGAGTATAACAATAGGCGCAATACAAACCAAATGAAACACTCTGTAACAAAATCCCAAGCTAGTGAGCTGCTACTAGAACCTGAGTTTTACCCTGACTTAGCTCAAGCCAATAATCTATATGCCCAAAAGCAAAACATTGTGGTAAGACATAAACAAAATAATGTACATAAACAGAACAAGGGTGACATATCTTAAAAAAATTTCGATACGATATTACTGTCGGTGTCGCAATGCAAGATAATCATCCCGGATGAATCATCCAAAGTGAAAAATAAATGAATCGTGTAAACTATTAATCATCGAAAATGATTATCCAAAATGAATATTGAACGAAGTTTAACCGAGTTCTACTTTCGTTCACTTTAGAGGATGCATCGCGGATACAAATTACTAATAGTTTAGAACTTAACCCATATTAAAAACAGTACCAAGTGGCAAACATATCTAAAACATAATAAAACAAAACTCTTATAACTAAGAGTTAAAAAATATTATGGTTATAATACACAATAAAGAAAATTACTAAAACAAAAATTTAAAACGACAAAGAAAAACTAATTGCAGGATTTTACGAAAAAAAATTGAAATTAATACTAAGAAAAATCGAAAACTATGTTGTATGGTGCTTAAATCATATAGACAAACAAAAACCAATGACATGATGACGATTGAAAATGCTTACCTACTGAAACATTAAGGAACAGTAATTGATGATAGAAAAAATATTTTTAAAATCTGTTGTGTCAGCATGAAAGACAAAAAAAGTAAATATTTCTGAACATCAAGAGCACTTGGAAGACAGTAGAAAAAGAAATAAAGAAGAAATAAAACAAAAAATATGCACTAAAGAAATAAAATGCCCATGCACGTGTAACACATTGGAGGAAGTATTTCTATAAACATGGTATTAATAAAGCATCAACTTAACATTTCCAAAAAAATAGGCGATAGGGAAGATGGGGACCAATTTATAAAATGGGTGACCAAATAAACTAACAATAAGAAAAAAAGTAGATTAAGGATTTAAAAACCACAACAAGTATTATTTTCTAAATTTGGTACTTGATGGCATATTATTAATAGATAACAATAAGAAATAGAATAGAATAGAATATCTAAAAACATGAAAAAGGCCTAACTAAGTATGAAACAAAAAAAAAATAAAACAAAAATAATTGTATCTAATATTAGCATAAAACAAACATAAAAAGTCCTACTATTTGAGATATAGTTACTACTATTTGTTAATACCGAAATAGTAATTAGTAACTTGGAAGTCCTTTTGGATAGAAATGACAGATTTGGTTAGATTTGTGAACTTGGTAGAAAAAAATAACATTTTTATATTAACAGATCGATACAAAAGGCAGTTGCTTATTAAAACAATACGAAGAAATCTTTCGTTTTTTTTACTGCAAAAATTCAGTAAAGTAAGTAAAGCAGAAAACTACTCTGTGCAGAATAAAGATACCGAATAATTGTCCAATTTTTTCATCTTTTATTTCTGATACTCTCGGTGCCAATCCCCTTTCATTTGACGCCTCTTACGTCAAAATCGAATCAACAGCAACGAACACACGATCTAATGTCCCTTTGGAAATGCCTTCATATTTGTTTTTATGTCTTTGTATTTGTCGTCGTCACAGTACGACGACGTCAACTCTTACGTCTCACCATAAACGAGATAAAAATAACCAGAATAGACCTTAGAATGGTTGTCTCATAAGAAACAACATGGGACGCATCCACCAAATACGCCGTTCTCTTGCTGTTTTAAAAAGAGACTATAATGTGTACCCTAAATAGTTATGTACAAATAAAATTACATGAAAATCCAAGCAGCATATCAACATGTAAATCACGAATATGAAAATGTATAAAATTAAAGGATTTAAACTGAATTCTGAGTTTGTACTTGAACGAGGTAACATCGTATCATTGTTTTGCTCCAAGTTTTAGTGCTTTTTGTGAAACCCAACAACCACTTTTAAATACTAGTAACACCAGACTTTACCGTATGTATTGACAAGCCTAATTGCATATTTTTCTTTTTGGATCGATTAGTTAATTAGCAAATCGATAATTTCTTCAAAAACTTGGGCCAGATACCAGTGGCGTAGGCCTACCTAATATGTATTTTTGTAAGAAAATACATTAAACCTAACTAAATTCAACAAAAAAAGAAATTTTTTGTCTACCTTTGACTACAAGTGTACCGATAATAAATACAGTTCTCACATCAGATCCTCACAGTTCACAACTTTTCAAGACGTCACAAAATATTCAGCATAACTCTACTTTAATTTCCTCATATGCAACTGTAACCAAATCAAATCCCAGATCAACCTTCCCAAAGAGGGATTAAGCTATGGTATTGCATGCCGATGGAAATCTAAAATTGTTCGATTACGTCAAGGCAGTAGGTGACGCTATTGGTCCCAAACAAATCCTATTCACATCCAAAATATCTAATATCAGAATTTGTATATACATATTTAACTAATTCAGAACTCGTCTACAAACTTCTAAAATCTCATCCAATTTTGACGGTACGAAACTCTGTGATGAATATTGAATATTAGCAGGCTAGTCTCCCCCACAAAAAGAATATTAATATCCAATATATCTCCATGTATACCACACGACCTTGCAGAAAATGCTACAAAAGAACTTGGGCTTCAGCTGGCCTTCACCGTCTCATTTTTAAGACCACTTTTGCCTGGCGATAAATATTCGCACATTATGAGCTTTAGAAGACAAGTGTATGTTTTTACCTCTGATGATAATTTCAACCTGCAAACTTCATTAGCTATCTCATTCGAACGTAATGAAAACAGAATATTATTTTTGTCCACAGACAAAATGGAATACGACATATGCAAGAAGTCAGGGCACATTGCTTCAAATTGTCTCAATCCTCCCCCCAATTATATAACATCCCAGCCTCAGCCGTTAATATCAACCCAGGTAACAGATCCCTTACCACCACAGTCTTCTATACAACCCGCAACATTACCACATATGTCTGCTTCAGAACTAAACAATTCCATAATGACTACAACACCCACACATAAACCTGGTCACTCTGAAATCGAGAGTACAAGTAAGCAGACTGATATTCCCGATAACATCTTCGTTGTAAATCCGTCCGAGGACAACATTATGCCCCCCTAGTAGGGATATTAAGAAACCAAAAAAGAAACCCTAAAAAAAGCTCACCATCAGAACGTTACCTTTCCGACTTATAACAAAAGACGCTGTCAAAGAAGTCTTTAAACAAACCTCAGAATCACTTGTTATTTCTCTCAAAAACTTAATAGCCTTTGTCGAAAACACTTTCGGCTGTAGTGACCTCTAGGCTGAAGCTCTTAACATAAAATGTTTCAGGGCTAATTTATAACATGCACGTATTATACCCAACTTGTCAGGAGAGATCTATCAAAAACAGGCTAACCCGTCCAACCAAAAAACTGATAAAGGCCTTAGGCACTGATCCAGAAGAACCTGCAAGTATGTCCAGTCCAAATCTTCTGCCGATTCCAATGAAGACAACTACAATTCTGATAGCTTACAACCATCGTAATCTTCTTAGTTCAGCTCCTATTAATACTAACACCATGCTAAGACTAGGGGAGAGTGTTGTACCTTGGGTCAATTTTTAGTTTTTATTTTTTTCTAAATCCTAAAATTATATATTTGCAAAGTTTATCCAATGTATTAGATACTTTGTCTATTTGGCTACATGCTTTCTTTTTATTGACACATTTTAAGCTTAGTAGTTAGTTAAAAAATATATTTTAGCAGGCCCTTGCATGTTGACCCAAGGTACAAACTGGTAATGTACCTTGGACCAGCATATATTGTACCTTGGACCAGCATTATATTGTACCTTGGGTCAGTTATAAAAAAAAATAGAACAAATCTTGAAATGTTTTATTGAATATCTCAAAATAATCAGAACATTATGATTAACTAATGATTAATTTAGTAAATAAAAACTTATTTGACATTATATCCGCTAAATTTAACATTAAATTTCAGGTGCGCATCGTGACGTGCAGTTCCGCTTATTTTGTGCGGTTGTGGAAGTTTACGTACAATATCATTGCGTAAAAAATCATAAGTCTCGGTTGAGTCGTTTATAAACTTATTGGAATCTAGAATTCTACGTAAATATCTAAGTTCATTATTAATTCCACTGTTCAGTATCTCGGCAACATAATAAACAAAAGATTTCTTCCCTGCCACTTTCACTAAAACAAAGTCTCCTTTTTTAATCTCGTTATTTTCAGATAAGTCATATATTTTTTGGTCATTTAATAATTCTTCTTCTCTAGTTACCAAGTCCTCAAATGTACCTCCATCACTTGAACTTGATTCACTATCATACTTAGCAGCTCTCTTTGGCACATTTTGTATATCTTCTGTCGCTATTTGCTTTGTAACTGCCTGCACTTTCTCAAATGATACCGTCTTTCCCTTTTTAAGCGTAGCTATTTCATCTTTCTCTGGAGTATCGGTAAGTATTCGTGACTTTCCTCTTGCTCTTCCTAACTTCTTTTTGCGAACAGGTGCCTTTGGATAGGGTCGCAACATTTCAGGTGTAATAGAAATTCCTGAAGTTCCTGCTTGACGAATATTTGAGGTAGAAGGAGTAGAGACTTCCATTTCATTAACTGTAGTTTTAGTTTTTTCCCCGTCCTGTTCAACATTGACTTGCTCGCGACTGTCAGTAAGCTGGTTTAAAGGACGATCAGTTACATACGAAGACAGAAACTCATTATCTTCAAAAATGTTTTCATTGACGGGATAGAGACCGCTCACCTCAAATACCTTCTGGATATTAGATGTAGTAAATGCTTTTGGAAATGCCTTACCTGCAAGTTCGGCTATATCGTAAATCGTAATAGGTTGTCCAGGGTGCATAATCATCCACTCACTACAGGCGGTATTATAGTAAGTTTTTATCGGTCCAAAAACTGTTCGATCGAGCGGTTGCATTTTGTGGCTGGTGTGGGGATGAAACGTTATCGGTAGAATTCCATTCTTCTTACAGAAATTAATGACACTTACATTCACGTGGCTATCGTGATTATCCAAAAGTAACATAACTGGATTTTCAACTGTTGGTTTCACATGATTTTTAAAGTGTTGTAGGTATTCCAAAAACAATATTTCGTTTGACCAGCCGGACGAATTTACACCTCCTATAGTTCCAACTGGACAACCTTTTATCATGTGAGGCTTAAAATTAACCCTCGGAAATATCATCATTGGCGGAATATGATTTCCGATTGCATTTATTGAGGCTATCAAGGTTACATTTTGACCTCGCTCTCCACTTGTCATTTGACCTAATTGTTTTATTCCCTTAGGTCCTACAATTTTTGGTGGTACATGGACAGTCGTTAACCCTGTCTCGTCACAATTCCAAATTTTTTCTGGGGAAAAATCTCCACGAGACAAAGCTTCTTTGTAGTTCTTAAAAAAGGAAGATATATTTGTTTTATTGAAGGATGTTGATCTGGCCAAACTTGTAGGTTCTGGTTTACGAAGTGATAAATCTTCATGTCTTCTAAGAAACTGCCTCAGCCATTCCTTGCCAGCTATCTTTTTTTGGTCCCAAGAAGGCGGATAAGACTTGTTATTTGCAGTTGCATACTGGTATGCTAAAATACGAACTTCCATTTTCGTCAAACCATAGTGGAGGCGTGCAGCAGTGAGAAGATATATTTTTAACTCAGCTTCCTCTTCTTTATTAAAAACTTGTTTTACATTATTGGCAGCAACATAAGAAAATTCTGAAGCCCCCGACTGCCTGAAGGATTTTACGTGCCTGATCAGCGTGGTTTTTGATATGTTATAGCACTTTGCTGCTTCCCTAATTGATAATTCACCACTTATGCATTTATTTGCGGCTGCAGTTAAATCCTGGGCATTTAAATGTGGTCTTTTGATACCCACTTTACTTCTCGGCATTTTAAAATGACTATCTGAAACAATAATAAAAGGTTTTTTTGGTAACAGACACACCAATTAATTTAAATAAAAGTCAAAATAATGTTAATTCGCAATAAGATTGTACCTTGGTCCGGTCCATGGTACACGACCTACCGGTGACCCAAGGTACACAAAGTAACAATTTCAGCTGTTTTTTGTTTTCTAATATTAGGTTATGCGTTTAGACAAAAAATACATTCATGATTATCAAGCGTAAATATATATTGTCCATTACAGATAATAATAAAATATATATATTTACATTTGAACCGGATTTTAACAGATAACAAATAGGTAAATAATTTACTTACGATCAAACAAAACACAAAACGCTCTGCAAGTCACCACGCTGCAATTTTTTGATAAGTGTATTTAGATGCCATCTACCGCTGATATTATTAAACCACTAATTCAACCAAATCCAAGAGAAATCTGCAGTGGGTAAGAAAGAAAGTCAACTGACCCGAGGTACAACCCGGTCCGAGGTACAACACTCTCCCCTAATTTAATGGAACTGCGATGTCTTTTACCCCAGACTAGAATATTTATAAAAACTCATATCGGACTGCTCGCCCAAGTTTTTCTGTCTTCAAGAAACCAATTTCACCAAAGATCACAACCCCTACCTCAAAAACTACATTAGCTACAACTTCCTAAGACCCTACCATAGACACCTACGAGCAAGTGGCGGCTCATTTATTTTTGTTTCCAACGATAGATAGATAGATAGATAGATAGATAGATAGAACGTTTATTGACCACTTTACATAAAGTTTGAAGTCCGTATAAAAAATACAATAAAAGATATAATAATGTAAACTTAAAAATAACTTAACCATATTGGCTAAAGTAATATACATATGTAAGTATTTGCAGAAGAATTAAAATTAAAAATTTAAGATAAAAAAATCTCTAACCGAAAAAAAAAACACACCTAAACTGTCACATAAAATATCTTTGAAATATGGAAGTAACAAAAATGTGCAAATAATTAAGAATATTTCTATTCTATAGAATATAAGATATATTCTATTAAGAGTTTAACTTATACACAATCATAGAAGCGATTGCGATAACCACATGGTGTCCCAACACGATACTTATTTGTTCTCTAGAACATAATAACTCGCAATAAAAGAATACAAGAAGGCTATTAATAGATATCGCAAAACTCGTAGCATCGATGATCTTTTAAGAAAATACGTGCAAAATCCAAAAGAATTCTGAAGGAAAGCAAAAAAGAATCCTGGAAAAAACTCGTTAACAGAATAACTTTAGATACCCCTCCCGCCCAAGTGTGGACAAACATTAAACAAATGAAAGGTTTAAACACATATCACAAAATATCCGCAATAACAGATGAAGATAATGTCATTACAAATGATAACCAAATAATCAAAACGCTAGCCAAATACTTCAACAAAACTAAGTCTGAACTCTCCATTTCGTACCCCACAAACCACTCACAACCTAACCCTATCCAAACCAATCCATTAAACCTTGCCTTCACAGAAGTGGAGTTAAATTTGGCAATGTCATCAATAAAAAACTCATCTGCAGGTCCTGATTACATCCCATCTATCTTTCTCAAACATCTACAGTCAGGATCCCTCTTGAAGCTACTTATATACTGTGCTCTACAATAAGAAAGTTCAGCCAAAGCTTTCCGAGTCTTTTTGTGACAGTCGCTTATCATATCGATCAGGAAAAATGATTCAACTTCTAACGCTACCAGTGCCTACAGACTAATCTCACTAACATGTAAAATGTGCAAACCACTAGAAAAGATAATAAATAAACGTTTGATTTGGTTTCTTAAGCAAAATAATCTGATAGATGCAGCACAGTGGGGATACAGACCCAATCAAAGTACGATGGACAACCTGGTACCTCTCCAAACAGAAATAATCCAAGCAGTATCAAATAAGACGACTGACGTCATCATAGTTGCCTTAGACTTAGAAAGTGCCTTTGACACAATAAACAGAGCTGCTGTTATTAGAAAACTTGAGCAACTAAATTTAACGGGTAGTATTCTCATCTTTAAAAACAATTATCTACAAGAGAGATCATTCAAAGTAGTTGCAAACAGGAAAACATCTACATCATATATCTTACAAAATTGAGTCCACAAAGGCTCAGTTCTCAGCCCCACGCTATTATTTCTTAGCATTAACGATATAAACTTTCTTGTTTTTTTTCCAATAAAATACTCAATATACGCAGATGATCTTGGTCTTTATTGCCAAGGTAAAGTTAGAAGGAGCACATGCTCTTTACTCTAAAACACTCTTAATAATCTTTATAACTGGTCCACTAAAATTGGAGTTAATTATCATCTTGAAAATCTAAAGTCATAAACTTCTCTACAAGACATCACACTCACCCTCCTCTACTTCACCTAAATGGATTTCCTCTTTAAGCAGTTAATAAAAAGAAATTATTAGGAGTAATATTCGATAAATGACTTACATGGAGAGATCAGATACAGAATACACAAACAAACCGCCTAAACAGAATCAATATCTTAAAAACTTTAGCGCATCATCAATGGGGACAGAAGAGAAAGTCCTCTTAAGAATTTAGAGAACAGTGATCTGCTCTAGGTTGAATTACGGAAGCATTCTCTACAAATCTGCTTCCGACACTCACGTTAAAGGTCTGAATACAATTCAGAACACTTCTTTACGTATTATCCTCGGCGCCTTTAAATCAAATCCTTCTGAAAGTCTTTATATCAAATCTTCAGAACCTCCACTTTATATAAGACGGCAAAGTTTACTATTGTCTTACTTCTCTAGAATTTCTGCTAATCTAAAAAAACTAGTAATTAAACTAATTAATACTCCCCACTCTGTCCCAGATAATAGTTACCCTCGAGCACATTCTCTCTCATAAATTTTAAAAACTTTGCTAAAAGACACAGACCTAAAACTCACAACTCCGTTTACTACGTCCAGAATTCGCCCGTGAACCAAAAAGCTACCTACTCTCTTTACCAGCTTGAACTGATACAAAAAAGAAAAACTGTCCATACCTCTTTTGGTACAAGCATTTGAAGAACTTATACAGACACAGCATTATGACAAAATTCTCTACACAAATGCGTCCAAAGAAGAACATGATCTAAAATACAATAGTAGCATCATATCAGCTTTTTCCCAGATGCAGTATACACACAGTAGAACTGTAAGGAATATTCAAGGTATTAGACTCGCCCATTGCTAATGAGAAATCAGTAGCAAGACGAACCGATTCTATCTCCGCAATTGACTCAATCAGAAATATATACTCCATACATCCCATTGTACAGTGCATACATAGTATCTGCCAACAGCAATCAAAAAATGGTGTTTCAGTAACTATTATCTGGATACCATCCCATGTTGGTATCAATGGAAATGAGAACGCTGATCATGCAGCAAAACTGGCCTTCTCCTTAGAAAATATGGAAAACATACAACTTCACCAAGACCTAAAGGCCAGTATCAATAACAACGTACCAAGCACTTTGCAAACACACTGGAAAGTGCAAAATACAAAAATACGCACAATTCGACCAACTGCTACCTCCATCACCATGCCTCAAATGAGCAGGAAAGACAATATTATTATCAGAAGGCTCAAAATAGGTCACACTCAGCTTACTCATGGATATCTGATGTCTTCTGAAAACCATCCTCACTGTAAACATTGTAATGAGTCGTTAACATTTCAGCACGTATTACTAGAATGTGTCTAATACAAATCTCAAATAGAGTGGTGCAACTTTCAAAATAATTTAAGTGATCTACTCGGTTCTACGAACATGTACAGTGCCATAATTCATTTCCTAAAAGACTATTACCTTTACTACTTGTAAATATATTAAGATATTATTAATATATCCTAACGTCTATATAAACAGAATGTATATGTATGTAAACATAAACAATATAATAAACTTTGTACCAGTGTCAATGGCCCATAGTTGCGGAGACACTTTAATTAAAAAAATCAAAAGGTAATAGCATAATATTTAAAAAATAATTTATTTTAAAATATACGATATAAATTTTAACCTAACATAAAAATTAAATAAGAAATTAAAAAATGATTTTAAACTGCTACGAAAAATAAAATTTTAGATAAAAATAATATTTATAATACACGTGTAATAGTAAAAATGATACCCTTTATTAACAATACCCTTTTTTTAAATTAGTTTATAAAATATATAAGTAATAAAAAGATACCTTTTTGTAAATAATTAGTTTCACCATTATGATCATGACTTATCAAAAACGTTAGATGATATGTTCACAAAAGTATACGAAGAATTTATAACATAAGCAAATACAACAATTAAATTAAAATTTAATTCTCTTGAATGTACTACAACTTAGAAATGGTGTATATAAAAAAAAGCATAGTTTATATAAAAAAAAAGAAAAAATGTTCATTAATGAAAACGACAAATTTGGAAAAAATACAAATAATTTAGAAAGAAGAGAAAAGAGAAAGGGAAAGAAAGTGACTCTTAAAAAGGTTGCGTTGAAAATTGAAACTAAGGAAAGTAATAAGTATGATAAAAAACATTAACAATTTTTGGTAGAAAACACTTTGGACATACATGAGACTGATAAAAGTAAATTTATAAATATAGGCAAATAATTACACCGATATAAAATCAATATTTAAACAATGCAACAAATAAAGTAAATTAAAAAAGTAAAAAGATAGAAAAAAATAGAATTCCATTTTAAAACTATAGCGAGTGCTGTTTAAACGGATAAAACAGAAAATTCAGTTAAATGTGACTTTTCAACTGACAATAGAGATGAGGATGAAAAAAATAAATTCTATAAAATGCAATGGCAGAAATACTTCCAAATTTAACCTAACAGTAGTTTTGAATGGTTTTAAACTAAAAGTAAAGAAGAAATATGGAAAGTTATATAAACAGAGGGTAAGTTAGATTAGGTTCAATGTGAGTAGACGCTTAACCACCCTTCCACTCGACCTAAGAGGTCTATTGTGGCTAATCGACAGTAAAAAAATACAACTAATACAAAATGTAAAATAAATAAAAACTAAATAATAAATAAAATTATTAATAATAAGTAAAATAAAATTTTAGAACGTCCATCAGACACAAAAATATAATATATAATGGAACTTGGATATAACCTAATTGATGGTGTATTAACGAGATCACTTTTAAAAACAATGCGGAACAAGATTAAAAGGGGATTACATAAATTTAAATAGACGATGGCCATAAACAAAAAAAAAGTATAGGCTAGAACTTTTAAAAGAAATTAGGTGGAACAAAAACTTGAAAGAGATAATTGTAGAAACTTAAATTCAAAAGTAAGAAAAAACTGAAGAAACAATGTCTCATAGGAAAATACTTTTGAAGATAATTTTAATGAATTATAATCGAATTTAATTAATAAAAAGTGGCTTAATGAAATATGGAACTTGAATAACACCAAATATTGGATAGGATATTATTGAGTTAGATCATTTTTAACTCCCAATACGGGACGGATTAAATCCTTGCTTGCTCTGTTAAGATTAAAAGAGATCTCACAAATTTAAAGAGAACAAATTGAAGAAGCAATGTCTCTTGGGAAAATCGTTTTTGAAGATAATTAAAATAATTTTAATCGATTATAATCTATAAAAAAAGTGGCTTAATGAATAACGCAAAACGGTTTGAAAAGAAGAAGTGCAAGGTCAAAATGATAAATCTAAGTGAAGGGAATACATAAAAATACAAGAAAATGGAAAAAATGTATACAAACACTAATTAGATAATTTGATAGGGAAAGTAGAAGATTAAGTTTACTACGAACTAGCCAATTTAAAAATAAAAT
Source organism: Diabrotica undecimpunctata (assembly GCF_040954645.1). Lineage (NCBI taxonomy): Eukaryota > Metazoa > Arthropoda > Insecta > Coleoptera > Chrysomelidae > Diabrotica > Diabrotica undecimpunctata. The sequence continues at coordinate 80,504,841 of NC_092812.1, read as the reverse complement.
TACGCAAACATTATATAAGGATATTAAAAAATTAAAATTTTAAAATAAAAAGTATACAATAATTGAATGGAAAAACCTCAATGGTATGTATTACTATGTACCAGGAAAGTTAGACGAGAAATAAATTAGCAGAATACAAAGTAATGTAAACGGGGAGAGAATAATACACAATAACTTTTGCCATCGTCATCTGGGTATAAAATCATTAATAGAAACATAATTGGACGAATGAAAGCATAATTTATTATGAAAAAAGGACTACTTATGAATTTTACGAAATAGCCAAAACTCAAAATTAATAAAATAAGCAATTAATAAAAAATAAGTTAAAACTCAGTAATAATTAAGGAGAATCATATTTACCCTCAAAATACCAACTCTAAGAGGAATGAGATTGTTGAAGATTTGCTTTCGATGTTACATTTTACACTAAACTAACGGAACGACAAAGAAGCGATATATTTATATGCTAAATAGCTATGTCTAATTATGATTCATATTCCAATTAGAGAATTTACATTTAGATATTATAATCAATAAATTCTTCTACGACTTGATCACAATTGTTTGAATTGTTTCATGTTGGCAAAGCTTACTCAACGATTTTGTCATGGGTAGGAACAATCAGTACAGTAATATCAAATATTAACTTAAGGTTACATACAATAAGGGTGTAAATGTAATGTAAAAAAGTGTCTTTCTTATTTAAAAAATATTTATCTGAACGCAAATAAATATTCATTCTATATATAATTAAATATAAAGCTATCAAAATCCCATATAATGTACTCCTTGTTCTATTATCAATATTCTGTCCTATCCTCTACATCCCTTCCCCACTGCTGGATAGGTGTGTAATGAAGGTAGATAATGTAATCATACTGGACACAATAACTGTGTGCCAAGTAACTTGTTAAGTAATATAATAGTAAAAATTGAGAATAAAATTGTATTGAAATAAATTTTATTTACATGTTCAGTTTTGCTACATATTTAAGTTTATAAAATAAAAATTGATATGTTACATTTCATTCCCATTCTGCTTCAAAAAATTGGCAGCTTGAGAAGTGCTGGCGGGAGTGTTTCTGTTGCCTTTTGTGATTATATTTTTTGCGGTTGAAGTTTGTGGTGATAATCCTAGTGGTAATGGAGTTTGTCGTTTTATAGCAAAATTTTTAATTATATTCTGTGATTATTAAAATATAATGGACGAACAACAGAGTTGTTCCAAGAGAAAAGACAGCAAAATGTTAACGTCGGAAGAGAAGGTAGTGATACGATATGAAGGAATTTAATTGCATGATGCAAAAAAATTGCATCAAATATTAGCCAAGCGGTCGATATTTGTAGCAGTTTAACAAAAGTATCCATTAGCTGTATTTATTATGTGCCTAAAAATACATCGGAAAATAAAAAGCAAGTAAAACGTAAAACTAGAGGTAGAAAAAACATTGTTTTGGATGACGAGATAAGACATTTTATTTTCGGAGTAAAATTCCAACATGAAAAAATTTCTCACGGGCTCGAAAACTACTTTTTACCCAAGATATCTCGTAGAATATTAATGGGAACTATGCGCGAAATGAACTTTCGATATGTAAAAACAGAAAAAGTGTGTTATTAGAAAAAAAAAAGAAATTCTTGTGTGGAGAAGAAAATATTTTAAAGAAATACGCACACTTAGCAGCATTGAACGGAAAACATATTATTTGGATGAAACCTGGATTAACGAAGGTCATACAGTTGGAAAAGATTGGCAGGATTTAAATGTCAAAGATAAACGCGAAGCATTCATAGAAGGCTGCTTTACAGGATTAAAAGCTCCATCAGGAAAGGGACGACGTTTAATCATTAACCATATAGGAAGTGATACAGGGTTCCTTGATGATGGTTTGCTTCAATATGAGTCAAGAAAAACAGGAGATTATCACGAAGAAATGACTTCCGAAGTATTTGAGCGCTGGTTTAAGAGAATCTTAATAAAATTAGAACCTGGTCAAGTCACGTCAATAGACGTTTTAGCGTAACTTCCGCAATAGCTGGGTAGCATCAGTAAGCTTTCTGCAAATTTATTTGTTTTTTTATAGGTTTTTGTGACAATATAACTATGAAAACTTTGTTTTCGAAAATTCCACAAAATTTATTATAAAATCTTATCACTACAGTTGTTTCGGCACCTTTCTCAAGTGATCTATTCTTGGTATGCATTTACACATTATAGTCTTTAACCAAACAGGTTGAGGAGGGGAGAACTGTTTGTCTCAAGTTGGTTAAAGACTATAAAGTGTAAATGAATACCAAAAATAGATCACTTGAGAAAGGCACTCTGTCGAAACAGCTGTAGTGATCACACTTTATAATAAATTTTGTAGAAGTTTCGAAGACCAGGTTTTCAGTGTTTTATTGTTACATAAAATGAATTTTCATCAAATAACGGTCGAATCCATCAAATATAGCTTTTTGCTTATGGCTTTCTGTATTTTGAGGGGAATGTAGGGAATAAGCCACAAAATATATTTAAATGTTTCATTTACTGACGTTTCGATCTCTATAAAGAGACCATTTTCAAATATATTAATGATAGATATATTTATTTTTTATAGCTTTTTGCTTGTGGAATTCTGTATTTTTAGGGAGAATTTTGAAAATAAGCCACAATATATCTATTTACATGGTTAATTTATTGCTTTTTCGATCTCTATTGCAGAGACCGTTCTTAAAATTAGAAAAAAAAAGAAAATAAATAATATAAGATTTATATAAATAATAATATATAAATATATAATAATAAAAAATAAAATAAATGTAACTATCATGTATATCTTTGAAAACGGTCTTTGGATATAGAGATCGAAACGTCAGTAAAAACCTGTAAATAAATTGAAGACATGAGTTGATAAAGGTTCTATGTCCATTTTTTTCAAAAAATGACTTATTTGTATATTTGGTTACCTAAAGTCGTAATACAACCCCTGAATAACTCAAGATTCTTAAATTGTTAATAATAAGGATTATTTTAATTTATAAAGGTACTATGTCCTATGACTAAGTACCCTTTTTTATTAGATAAAGGTGCTATGTCCATATTTAAGGACATAGCACCTTTATCCACTAGATAGTGGGAAAGTTTTATTTACATGGTAGGTGCCATGTGACATTTTAAGGTTATGTTTGTTGTTTATCACATCTTTCAACACGGGTTCGAGAAATAAAAGAATGTTAGAATTAGTAAAAAACAAGAAAATATGTGTTTCAAATAAAGGTAAGTCCGAATAGAGAATTTTTTGTAGATAGAAACTGTATTTTGTACTTCTCTAGAGGTCAATACCAATGCGGTGATTTTAGAACAGCCAAGCACTAGTGGACTTCAAAAGAAGGTCAACTCTAAAGCAGGTAAGCATATTAAAAAATTTTTTACTACCTTTATTAATTAATCATCTCTTTTTAATAACAATTTACCCCTTCTGCAATTATATATATATATGCAATAGATATAATATACATTACTTGAGTTATTATTACAGACATACCTACCTATGTACATAAATTAAATTTTTATACTATATGGATAATTGTACTGATGAAAGTGTTACATCAGGCAGCGAATATTCCCCTTCCAGTGAAGAAGATTCAGAAGAGGATTCTGATAACTCAAATATTTCTTATTCGACGAGTCTCATAAACAAATATCCGGATGTTGATAGAGTCAAACGTAAAATGTTTTCTGATAACCAAGAAATTAAAAGGGTAAAGCTAAAAAAAGTTAAGATTAAGAAATTAAAATAGAAATTAGAAATAAGTATAAATTTAATAAATAACTAAGACATTTTTAAGGTTCCGACAAACAGCAGGGAAACCCCGGATAGGATTGACGAAGTGCAGGAGGAAATACCTCTTGAAATACGTATAGAAGACCATAACCAGCAATTCCATGTTACTGCCGATGAAATAAGTAGAAGAGAAATTGTTAAACCAGTTTTAAAAATAACTAAAAAAAGAGTCCGGAAACCTGATAATTGGAAACGAAATAAAGCTGCAAGGTTAAGACAACAAGGTAAAGAATATATTTCTCAAAAGACTGGTGAAGTGATGGAAGAAAAAACAATTAAAAGAGATTTACTGTGTAAAGAAAAATGTAGACTAAACTGTACTGAGAAGTCTAGTATTGCAAGCAGAGAAGAAATTCTAAGAAAATTTTATAAGCTAGATACAAATTCCAAAAATATTTTAATTTTTAAAAGTATTAAGATGCAGGAAGTTAATCGTCACCGCCCTCGTAAAAATATAAAAACGAAAGCTTACAGCTCTAAATATTTTATTACGTGTGATAAAGAAAATACACTAGTGTGTAAAAATGCTTTCTGCTCTTTATACCGAATTGGACGAAAAAAAGTCTTTAAAGCTCAAAATGACTTAAAATCTGGCCAGGTAATGCCCTCACCACATAAGCAAGCGCATCACAAAAATCCAAAAAAAATATCCGATGAAGTAATAAACTGCATTGAAAATCATATCAAGCAGTTTCCTTCAGTAGAATCACATTATTCTAGGACTAAAAACACACATAAAAAATACCTTTCCCCTTTACTCAATATTAACCGACTTCATCAACTGTATACAGGGTGAGTCATAACTATTGGTACATAGACTAAGGACAGGTTATTTGGACCAAAATATGGCTATTGGGCCCAATATGCCTTAATAAAATGTTGCTGAGAAAAAAGATACAGGGTGTTAAAGTTAATTTTTGTTTTTCGTTTTTTGCTAATAGTTTCCCTGTATATTTATAAATTGCTATCAAAATTGGCACAGAGGCATAATCTTAGACAAGAAATAGTATTTTATTTACAATTCCACTATCAAATACCAAACTAATAAACAAAGTTGCAACTAACGTAAGGTTTCCGTTTTGACGATAAATCAAAATTAAACACACTGTAACTTAAAAGAACTCACAAAAACTCAAACTATATGTTCTACATGGTCTCTTCCGATTTATATGCCTTTTCTAATTCCTTTTATAAAGGATTTTCGGACGTTAAAAAAAATATTATTCTGTCCCATTATAAGATTAGCTGCATTTTGAATGTATCTCCAAAGTTCGTCTCGTGTATTAATTTCATTGGCATAAACTAAGGACTTCATACGTCCCCAAAAATAAAAATCTAGCGGGTTGTACTCAGGACTTCTTGGTGGCTATTGAAAATCACTGCCTCTGCCAATCCATCGTTGAGAAAATACGTCATTAAGAGGATTTCTAACAGCTAATGAAACATGAGGTGGCGCTCCATCCTGCATAAACCACATTTTTCTTCTTACATCCAGTAACAGATCATCTAAAATATCACTAAGAGTATTTTCCAAAAAGAATAAATAAGAATCTCCATTTAAATTCAAAGGAAGAACATAAGGCCCTAGTAGTTGGTCGCCTATAATGCCACACCAAATATTCAATTTAAACTCATGCTGAAAATGTCTAGCTTTAATAGCATGCGGGTTTTCTTCTTCCCAATAATGACTATTTCGCCAATTAAAAACCCCTCTTCTGGTAAAAGTTGCTTCGTCGGTGAACATAATATTCTTAATAAAGTGTCTGTCATTACGATGTTTATTCAGAATACGTTGGCAAAACTGTAACCGTCGTGGAAGATCTGTTGGAAGTAAATTTTGAACAGGAGTGAAGTGATAAGGATGGAGGTTCTCTTTTTTTAGAATTCTAACAATAGACGACTGACTTACTCCTGTTGCTGCTGATAGATGTCGTGAACTTAGTTCAGGATTTTCATCTACTCGAGCCAAAAGTTCATCTTCTTGATTAGGTGTGATTTGTTTCGGTCGACCACCCCGATTTTTAGTGTGAAATGACCCAGTTTCACCTAAACTACGATATAATCTTGCAAAAGTTTTGTGATTTGGTTGCCTTCTGTTTGCGTATAACATTTCATACTTTCTGGTTGCCGAGCGACCGCAAAAATTTTCTTGTGCGTATACGCAAATCATATCTCGCATTTCTTCATTAGTAAAATGATTGTGACGAGGCATTTCAATCAAAAAAAGTAATGATTACTTTTAAAAAATGCAACATTACTCTACACTGTCACATCCAAAATAATTTACTCTGAACAAATGACATTTACCAACAACAATTATCTGACAGTCCAAAGCATACTTTTCATAAATGAAATAATATTTGAAATCCTTTTTTAAGACTCCAAGCCGTTCGACTGCGTTTTTATCGAAAACGGTTAAAATTATCATGTTTAAACAAGAGTACCAATTTTACGTAAAAATGATGTTTACGTCCTATTTTCTAATAAAAATTACTAAAAAGTTTCATCAGAAAAAGTTTAGACTCAATTTGATCATTAGGTATGATCCACGTGGCGCCCTCTATGACAAAACGTAAAATTGTAAATAAAATACTATTTCTTGTCTAAGATTATGCTTCTGGGCCAATTTTGATAGCAATTTATAAATATACAGGGAAACTATTAGCAAAAAACGAAAAACAAAAATTAACTTTAACACCCTGTATCTTTTTTCTCAGCAACATTTTATTAAGGCATATTTGGCCCAATAGCCATATTTTGCTCCAAATAACCTGTCCTTAGTCTATGTCCCAATAGTTATGACTCACCCTGTATAGAGGATTGTCAAACAAAAAAGCTCCAAACTAAATATTTCGTAAAGGCCTCTTTTTACAGACATATATTTGAAACAAGGTTTAACTTATCTTTTCATCATCATCACTGGCTCGACAACCCTTTTTGGGTCTTGGCCTGTTCTAGGATTCTTCTCCATTCCGATCTGTTTCGTGCTTTTTTTCTCCAGTTTTTTATTTTTAAGGTTGTTATATCATTTTCTATTTGTTCTAAGTATCTCAGTTTCGGTCTTCCTCTTGTTCTTTTTCCTACTGGCATCTGTTTGAATATTTTGTTTGGTATTTCGCCTTCTTCCATTCTTTCTACATGTCCTATCCAACGCAGCCGTCCTATTTTGATGAATGTTATAATATCCGGATCCTGGTGTATTTTGTATAGTTCAGAGTTGTATCGTCTTCGCCATATTCCGTTTTCTTTTGTGCCCTTATATATGTGTCACAAGATTTTTCTTTCGAAGGTGGCTAACAACGTTTCCTCTCTTTTAGTAAGTGTCCAGGTTTCTGAGCCATATGTGAGTACCGGTCTTATTAGGGTTTTATATATTTGGCATTTTGTCTTTCTTGCGACGTTATCTGATCTTAGGTGTGTAATTAAGCCATGGTAACATTTATTTGCAATAAATATTCGCCTCTTCACTTCCTCCGTAACGTTATTATCAGACGTGACTAGAGATCCCAAGTATATAAAGTTTTTTACCTCCTCTATGTTGTATTCTCCTATTGTTATATTTTGTGGCTGCCTTATTTCTGCGTTTTTTCTTACCTGCATATATTTTGTTTTGGTCTGATTGATTTTAAGACCACTATTTTGTGCAGCTCGTTCTATTTGGTTGTATGCCTCTATCATTTCTCTTCTTGATCTTGCGATTATGTCAACATCATCTGCAAATGCTAGTATTTGCACGCTTTTATTAATGATTGTTCCTCGTGTATTGACTGTTGTGTCCCTCAGTATTTTCTCGAGCACGATGTTGAACAAGATGCATGATAGAGCGTCTCCCTGGCGTAGTCCCTTTTTCACATCTATTGTTTCCGTTAATTCATTTTGTATCCGGGTTCTACTTTCTACTTTTAGAGATTATTTTATCAGTTCTATTAGTTGTGTTGGTATATTAAATTCTTTCATTGCTTTTATTAAGAATTCTCGGTTTATATTGTCATATGCGCTTTCAAAGTCTATGAAGGGATGATGGGTGTCGATGTTATATTCACTTGTTTTTTCGAGGATCTGTCGCAGAACAAATATCTGGTCTATTGTTGACTTCTGTCTACAGAAGCCACTTTGGTATTTGCCAACTATTTTTTCAGCGTGTGGTCTAAGTCTTTCATAAATGACATTGGACATTATTTTGTATGCTGCATTCAGCAGCGTGATTCCACGGTAGTTTCCACATTCTAACTGATTTCCTTTTTTATGTAGTGGTACAATAATACCGCTATTCCACTCCGTTGGTAGCTGTTTATTCGACCATATCTTTGTTATCAATTCATGTATTGTTTTTTGTAGTGCGTCTCCTCCTTCCTTTAGTAACTCCGATGCTATTTGATCCGATCCCGGTGCTTTATTGTTCTTTAATTTTTCTACTGCTGCTCTAATCTCGGCTATTGTTGGTGGAGTCTTTTCTCTGTTGTCTGCTTGGTCTAATGGTATGTCAGGGGTCGTCTCTCTCCGATCTCCTTCAAACTTTTCCGTAAAATGTTCTGTCCATCTACTTAGTATCTCTTGCTGTTCTGTCAATATATATTACCTTCCTTATCTCTACACATCGTTGTTCTCGGTTTAAAGTCTTTTCTGCTTTTGTTTAGTCTCTGATAAAATTTTCTTGTCTCAGTTGATTTACTTAGTTCTTGTAGTTCTTGAAGTTCTTTGTTCATATATTCTCTCTTTTTTCTTCGGTGAGTTTTCTTTTCTTTTTTGCGTAGTCGTTTATATTCTTCCTCTGCTTGTCGGGTTCTGTGGCCCTGTTGCATCAGTAAATATGCTCTGTTTATTACAACTGATAGTACAAAGTAATCAAGTTGTTTTACAAAAGTTACCTAAATGCGGTGGTTTGACTTCTGAAAAAATTTCAAATCTGCAAGATCAACTTACGTTTATTCCAGCAGAGTATAAATGGTATTATGATATTGTTTTGGAAGAATGGTTGAAAAACCCTAAGAAAAAACGTAATTCACGTTAAATTTAAATGTTTCTGTGTCTTTGTTTATAAATTTTTAATGTATCTTACTTTGCTTTTGTTAATCTGCAAATAAAATTTAATTTCCAGATTATTTAATAGTTTTTTTATTATTATTTTTTAATTTAAATACAACATAGGTGACATAACACCTTTCTCTACTCAAGCTTATACCAACATCTGCATAAAATGTTGGTTGATTAAGGTGCTATGTCCATTAAAATTAAAATTACTAAAAAAGTTTAAATTCTAGAAAAAAAAATATTATATAAAAAAGTACAAAACGATTCTAATCTAATAAGATATTGGTAATTAAAATTTATTAAAAAAAATGTATAAGTGAAAACGCGTTTCCTTTAATTACTCAATATCTGAAAAAGTGGACATGGCACTTTTATCATCTCAAGTCTTCAATTTATATTGTGGCCTATTTCGAACAAATAATATTTAAAAAATATAATATAATTAACGTTGAAATAAAAGTGAGTGTACTCCACTAGATTTTCATACATCTTTCTTCACTTCTCTGTCATCAAACGATGAAATCACTCTCTCAAATAGTGGAATTATAGTATAGAGTTGTATAAATGCCATTCTTAAAGAAAAGTAATTAACTTTCTCCTAGTTCCTCCTCCTTGTTTAGTAGAAATTTAACATTTGTAGCTATGGCATCAGTATTGGTTTTCTAAAGGCGAATCGATCTATAAAAAAAATTCAGTTGTTGACCTAGCCTTTAACAGAAAATTATGAATAGTATTTAAATCTCTTTTCTTGGTATGCTTTCGCTCAAAAAAACAATTCTTAATTTAACTTTTAGAATTAATTCTAACATTATTAATTCTTCTTTTCTTTCTAATGGTAAATACCAGGCCTGTAGAGAAGAAGAGACTAAATTTAATGTCCATTGATATATAAACTAAAATTACAAGTCTTCTAAGAATTGTGTTTTTGTACAAAAATTAATCAGAAAAATCCTAACTATTTACGTTCAAAACATGCTTAACAAATCCAATAACCTTAGTTTTTGAACTTGCCAAGCAGCGTCTGCCTCCGTTACTATGTCGATGGAGTTATTGTATAATCATTCTGACAATCTTTCTAGAGTTGTTTAAATTATATTATTGAACGCCCTTTTTAAATAAAATAATTGAGCTTCTCCTAGTTCCTCCTTGTCTCATTTCCAATAGAAATTTAAAATTTGCAACTGTGGCCCCAGTATTGGTTTACTACAGGCGTATCGATCTGTAAAAAAATCTGACTTATAACAAAAAATTATTACAAATTCTTACCCTATTCGCAACATCGATTTTCTTAGTATTCTTGCTTCCGATAAAAAAAATATACAGAATTGTTTCTTCTTTTCTTCTGGAAGAACTCAGCAACAAACATGACACCTCAAACTTACATAAAAAAATGAAAGAACTTACAGGCAACACCAGACAAAGAAAAAAAAATATAACAAGAGATAATAATGGAGAAATACTTACTGAAGAGAGCAAAATAAAGGAAGTATGGGAACAATATATAATCCATCTGTTCCATGACGAGAGAGAAAATGAACAAGATATAGGTGAAGAAAAACAATACCTACAAATTTTACCCTCAGAAGTAAAGAATGCCCTACAGAATGCAAAACAAGGAAGAGCATCGGGTCCTGATCAAATTCCAGTTGAACTGTTAAAAGCCTTAGATATCGGTAATATAAAGAGACTCACCCGAATTCTCAACCACATATATGTAGAGGGCAACATCCCGGAAGAATGGCTTAAATCGATATTTTTACCTCTACCAAAAAACAACAATCCCAAATCATGTAATGACTATAGATTGATAAGCCTAATGTGCCACCCTTTAAAGACTCTCTTGAAAATTGTTCAAAACCGAATTTATAAGAAATGTGAGGAGCAGATAGATGAAACTCAGTTTGGCTTCAGAGGAGGCATGGGTACAAGAGAAGCATTATTTGCGTTGACGGTACTCTTGCAGAAATATCGGGAATATAACAAGAGTGCATATGTATGCTTCATAGACTTTAGAAAGGCCTTTGACCGAGTGCAGCATATGAAGTTAATAGATGAATTAAAAAACATCAATTTAGACAAAAAAGACATTTAGTTTATTAAGGCTATATACTGGAACCAGAAAGCAGTAGTAAAGGTGAACGATATAGAAACAAATAACATACCGATTGCGAGAGGGGTTAGGCAAGGATGCGTCTTGTCTCCGACGCTTTTCAACGTGTACTCACAGGTCATATTCAGAAAAGCCTTATGGGAAAGAAAAGAGGGAATAAGAATGGGTGGAGAAATCATAAACACCATGAGATTTGCAGATGACACGGTAATTATGGCTGAGAGTATAGAAGAACTACAGACTTTACTAGATGCAATAAATAGTGAATGCATTCAAATGGGACTTGACATCAACACAGATAAGACCAAATTTATGATAGTATCAAGGAGTCCAATAAATAATGAACAACTAACTCTTGGTGGACAGCAAATAGAGAGAGTGACAAAATATAAACATCTGGGAGCTTACATCAACACAGAATTAGATCCAGACCAAGAGATCCGGGTACGAATAGAAATGGCAAGGGCAGCCTTCTTAAAATTCAAACAATTGTTCTGTGACAAAAATCTGAATACTGCGCTGAGACTGAGGTTTGTTGAATGTTACGTCTGGTCGCAACTATTGTACGGGGTAGAAACATGGACACTAAAAGCGCAAATAGTAAAAAAAATTGAAGCCTTTGAACTTTGGATATACCGGAGAATGTTAAGAATTCCATGGACTGCCAGGGTCACCAATGAGGAAGTGCTGAGAAGGATGGGTCGAGACAAAAAATTGTTGAGAACGATAAAAGTACGCAAGACTGCATACCTTGGACACATACTAAGAAATAATAAATATAGTCTTCTGCAGGTCATCATGCAGGGTAGAGTCGATGGCAAAAAGGGAATAGGTAGAAAGAGGAAGTCATGGCTGCGAAATATTCGAGACTGGACAAACATGACTGTAGACGAATTATTCCACGTTGCAAAAGACATAGAAGCTTTTAAAAATGTGGTCGCCAACCTCCGTTAATGGGGACGGCATAGGAAGAAGAAGAAGTTTCTTCTTTTAAGATGATGTCTTCTAGTGATGCTGTCGACCACATTAACTCATCTTATCCTATTCATAGCAGCTCGAATTAGATCAGATGACGTTAGATGAGTCCATTTTTTACAACAGAAAATCTTCCCAAAACCGTTAAAAGAGCTTCTTCAATATAATATCTGTCGTTCATTCTTGCTTGTTGTCTTTTTTTGATTTAAGATTTTCATGTGAAAGTACCTATGGTAATAGATGTCTTCATTTCGTTTCACTTTTCTATGCTGCTACTAGTGTTTTCAACTATTTTCGCAGAATTCTTATTAAGCTTTGTTTTTACTTTTTTCAGAAAGTTGTTTTCTTTCAGTAGATTGTGGGCCTCATTTTCTTGTGAATTATTTTGAATCGTATGTTGATATTTACATCTAATAAACTATGATACGAGAAGACATCTTTTTTTTTGTTGATAATATCAACATTATTTCCTTCTAGGGTATCACTGGGTGCTTTTAGTGTATAAAGCCTTCCTGGATGTAATTTTAAAAATGTATTCATTACAACCATATACGTGTCATGGCAAAATTGAATCACTCTTTCTCCTCTTTCGTTTCCTGTGATAAGATCATATATCTGCACAACATTCTCGACTGTCTTGTTCTATTTTAGCATTTAAACCGCTCAAGATAATATTTAGTTTTTTTTTCAGTTTTAGGGAATCTTCTGGAGTCAGATAGAAAGTTTTTATTTCTACTTCAGTAGATTGGATGTCAGTGCGTAGACTTCAATGATGTTTATATTAAAAGGGACTTGAGTTAATTTTCCATAAAAGATCTCTGACTGATAAGGGCGCCATTTCTATTTCTTGTTAAGTCATCTCTCGAATAAATGATATGGTCTTCATGTATAATTATTACTCCAGAATTTAGCTTTCTAACTTGTATGCATTGCATAAAATGATTTGCTATCTTGTCTGCTTGGTAAATGTTTTAAATGTTCCACTTATCGATCCTTTTCACTTTAGGGACATTTATTGGCTGACAAAGGGGTCTCGAGGGAGCCTTATCATCCTCTCCCATTAAGGAGTGCCGGGGACTGATCGCCATTTCTTTTGGATTTTTGGCAACTGTGGTGTCCTGGAGATAACCTTATGGATCTCTGATGTGGTAGTCATCTCGTAGCTTTTAACAATTTAATGCAGTTAAAAAATGTAGTTCTTCTGTCTTTGGATTGAACTTGTCAGCTTGAGAGTAATGAAGTACCCTTTGACTGACGGTTCTTCTATCCGTAGCTGTTTACGAACAAGTGAGGAAATAGTTATACCAATAATCGTTTGGTTACTATAGTTTGTAGTTGATGGAAATATAATGACCCTTCTGCCCTCAGAAACCTAATAGCCAGAAACCTAATAGCCATTCGGGGTCGGAAGAAACAAAAGTTAGCTAAAAGAGATTGACAGGAAAGACTAAAAACATTTTACTTATGACAAGTTAAAAAAGAATAAAATGTGAAGACCCTTATGATCTGTAAGGTGCGTTTCATAAGCGTATGAGTATTGATACACTTTGTGTTCCCGCTGATACCTCGGGGTGTGGACTACAGACTGTATGGCTCGTCCAGCATGCCATAGCATGGAGGGTGCAAGACATTTTACTATGTAGATACCTTAACTGCATGGCCTAACCTGACAGAATTACTCCTGATACCAACAACAAGATCAGCAGTGCCATCACAGCATGGTAATACTATTTTTTGTAACGGCTTGGCAATTGAATTATAATTGTTGAAAATATGCTTTCTGACTAGTAATTGGTTTTACCGGTAATACGGTAAGTAATAAAGCATAAGTAATATAAACACCAATTATCCAGAATATAGATCACAATCGAGGGAATTCGGCCCTGATAGCGATCAAAACTACCACGCTATCAGCTGTCCCGAAATATAGTCATTTTAAATGGTAAAAACAAATCATAATTTAATATTTTATACCTCTACTACAAATTTAAGTGCATTAGTTAGTGCTGACAATATTACCTCAAGTAAGTAGCACTGCTTTTCGTATTATTTTTGTAACAACAACGAAATAACCTTTAAATAAACGTACGTAAGGAGATAACAAAAATTCCAGTTGGGTCTTGACCAGTTTTTTGGACGGGCCACAGAACCGGCTCAACTTCTGATCAAGAAAATTAATAAAATGACTTCATACAATAATACTACACACAACTCCGCTAAACACAGTTACTCAGGTGTCGTAAATTATTTTAAACATCGAACAAAATAACAAGCAATAGTCATTTCCAGCATTAAGGGTACAAAAATCCATGATTACGTCGTAGCTGCTAAATCACTAGTGTGTCAAATTAATGTACTTTCTGCCACCAAAATTGCTAACAATAATATATGCATATAATTCTCTTTAAAAAACACTGTTGATGCTCTTTTTCATTCTTATAAATATATTGAAATAAATGGATGTCAAGTCGAAGTAAGATTAATTTCTTCAGCCCAGAGACTTCTAATATCTAATGCATGTCCTACAATCCCGATCGAAATAATTGAACAAGAATTACAAAAAATTAGTATTCACACTGTATTCAAAATGACTTTTCTTTAAGTTGGTATGTCTGAAAGTGAGTACAGTCATGTTCTGAGCTTTAGAAGGTAATCATTTATTACACCCCTGGAAAATATGTCTATTCCTGACTCTTTTGCCATAACTCATGATAATACTTTCTACTGGCTATTTCTCTTCATATACGGATTCAGTTACTCCACATGTAAAAAACATTGGTCATACTAATTTAACTACCCTCTTGGATTCAACCCAAACCACATCATTATTATCTAAACCTCATAAACCTAATGATACCCCTTCAACTCCCCTCTCAGTTTCAACTCAAACCACATCGTCGTTATCTAAACATAATGAACCTAATGATAAAATATATCAATCTACGGAAACCGACCTTATCCAAAACATATCTAAAGATCATCCAAACACTTCGTCTTCTTCTTCCAAAACAACATCACCAGCTGTAAATAACACTGAAAATACTACGACACTAGAAACAATCATAACCATAAATAATGCAGTCAACTCTTAACAGCTAAAAAGACATAACATATCGTCTTCTGAAATTAACGAAGGAAACCCAAAAACCGACTCATCCGTTTTTAATACTCCTAAACATAATAAACCAAAAAGGAAACCCAAAACCTCTTCCAAAACCCCCCGCGAGGATGTCATTCACTCCCTAGAATCCATCAAAAACAAAATCGAAAATAGATCACCTCCATTTATACTAAATTTAATGAAATATGTGATTTTATGGAAAATGTTTTAAACTCTCATAACCCTGAATTAACTTCTAAAGATTACTACAATGAACCAGAGAAACTAATCCAGATCTAGAGCTTTTAATCCTGTGTCTTCAAGAAACTTACTTCAAACAAAATCAGTTTAAAAAATTTTCAATGTTTTAAAAAAAATCGAATAGCTCAACAAGCTGGTGGGGGAGGAGCTATTTTCACCAGAGCTGATTTGGAAACTAAACCGATGGCACTAAGTACTAATCTTAAAGCTGTAGCTGTCTCTATTAGCTATCATAAAAAGGTTAACATAACATTTATTTACCACACAATAGTAATCTACATATGCACGAATTAAATAGCCTTATAGACACAATTACACATCTTAAATTAATTTTAGGAGACATGAACTGCCACCATCCGTTATGAGGAAGTCACATGAAAGAAACTAATAAATACGGTAACTTATTGAAGAACCTAATTAATTGTTCTGATTTATTGTTACTTAATACAGGGAATCCAAATAGATTTATTTCTTATAACGGTTCATTTTCTGCCACTGATATATCCTTATGTAATCAATCACTCTCAACTACATTGTCATGGAATACTTTGAACTTATTATATAATAGTGACCACTTTCCAATTTCTATAACATCAGATCACATTCATTCCCTTGATTTCCCAATATATCAGTCCTGGAAATTAAAAAATACAAATTGGGTATCCTATCAGTCCTATATCAATAATAAACTTAAAAACTTTCATTTAAGCAATGATATAAACTATGATATCACCTCTTTAAATAATATTATCATTGTTTAAATGGGACTAATTAGACAATCCTTATAGAACAAACGTTTGATTTTCAATCTGCCGCCATGTGGCGGCCTCTAGTCATTAATTTTAAAAACTATTAACAGAAACTTAATTCTCTGCAGTATTATTCTACTCGAGTATATTTTTAGCTGTCTGATAACTAATGCAAACATGTACACGGATGCCAGATTGTGAAGAAAATATAAGACTTAAATAAAATGCTTATTGTTATTATCGTTGTATGCGTCTTGTGAAAGATGACTTAACTATTTCGAACGAATATTTCAAATTATTTTTATACTTTGAGAGTTGCTAAATCTAAATCGGTCAGTAATCTATTTAAATGAAGTAGGTAAATGATGCCTTTTTTTAATTTATATTAGTTTACCAGATATTTAATTTGGTTATATGATTTGTTAGAAAAGGATTAAATATTTAATTGAAATAGACTCGATTGCTATCGTCTTAGAACACTCATGCGGAGGTTTATTTTTTAGCCAAGACTTAAGTTTTATCATTGTTTAAAAAAGAAAATCTGTTTAAACAATGATTTTACGTATGTTTTGAGAAAATTAAATTTTCAATCTTTTAATCTTTAAAATGACGTTTGAAATTATAGTAAATTTATGGGTATGGTTTTTTGATAATGGTTTTGAAACAAATAAACCGATCGATATGCCACAACAAGAGGCATGACTGATTTGGGGACAAATTAATCTATGTGTTGGGATAAAATGAATAATAATTAACAAAACTTTAATACATAGTACCCTTTATTTTATTTATTTATGTATTTTATAATATACACACCATTTTTGTATTTCTGTTTACACATCTGAGCTGTTTATTATTGAAATAATTTTAAATTACAAAGTGCCAGATATTGCAAAAATTAAATTCGTATTATTTTAATAGTTATATAACACTTATCAAAATTGTAATATCTACACATAAACAATATTAACAAAATAATAACTCAAGGTAAAAAACCAAACAAAATTGTTTACATCAATAGTTATATATATATATATATATATATATATATATATATATATATATATATATATATATATATATATATATATATATTAATATATATATATATATATTAATATATATATATATATTAATATATATATATATATATATATATATATATATATATATATATATATATAAATTGATTGTAACATTGTTTTCATGAACTAAAATAAGCAATGTACGAGTTGGATATATGTATGAACCAGCAATACTAATTTAAAAATATTAGATCGTGTACAATACAGATACTTAAGAATATGTTTAACTACAATGGTATCAACTCTTACAAACGTTATGCTAGCAAAGTGAAATCCCATTAGAATTACATAGACAACTATGAGCACAAAAATACTGTATAAAGATGAGAAACACTGAGTCAGTCCTTTTAACAAATCTGGCATTATTAAACATTAAAAACTTAACTAATACATATTGGAAAATAAAAAATTCACCCCCACTTACAGATGTATTTATTGAAACCATGAGTTATACAAAATTATACAAAAATAAATTACTACGAATTTATAAATTTCCGTGCAAAAATTTGATAAAAAAACCAAGAATCATAAATTCTAATTATACAGAATCAAATCAATTAAAAAATACTTTAATAAAATCTATACTGAGTGACTTTGTGGATTACACAGTAATTTACACAGACGGTTCTAAAAATCAAATAGGAGTAAGATGTACTACGTAGGTGCAAAATTCCCACCAATACAATAATTACAAATGATCTAGTGTTAGTAGCTAGCATCTTTACAGCTGAACTTATAGCCATTGAAAAACTCTGCAACATATGTAATTAAAAACACAGATTTTAGTTCATACCAATCTAGAACTTTGTGTAGTATAAAAAATAATCTAAAGTGGAAGTGGTATTCATATGGCGATAAGGACATGCCGGTATAATAGGTAATGATATAGTAGACTGATTGGCTACAGATGGAATAACAAAGGGTGAGATCCTAACTCAGATTTTATCGAATGATGCAATAAATGATTTTAAAAATAGAATATATAAAATATGGGAAGAACAATGGAACAATATTTCAAGCATGTCAAAAAATTTGAAACAGTGAAGGCAAAAACTGAGGACTTTTCTCGTCTAGAAATATTGGGTAGTAGGGCTGGAGAGATATCCTGCTTGTTTTTTCGAAGTGTTCCACATAATGTTATTTGTCGATCTAGGAGTTGTTTTGCTAACGGAACACTGGTAAAGAAATTATCAGTAGTGATGCCATAACCAGTTTTTAGAAATGAGACCAAATCAAGTACTACTCTTTTGCCCTGGTCTTTTTCTGGTTTGTTACCATCTTTTCCAGTATAAATCTGAAGGTTAGCAGCATAGGTGATTGTTGCATCAACTGGAGCCCATATTTTGATGCCATACTTGGCTGGTTTTGATTTAATGTAGACTCTAAATGGACACTTACCTCTAAAACTTACAAGTTGTTCATCAACAGTTAGATGAGAGTGGCACTTAAAACTTTCTTTACAGTTTTCTACAAACTTTGAAAACACTTCCCTAAAAGCTGCTAGTTTGTTAGAACTTCTACGTTCTTCTCTAGTGTTCAAATCATCGAATCGCATAAGTGAAATTAAATCTAGAAATCGGTCGCGTGACATGGCAGCCGGAAAAATAGATCGACTGTACAAAGGGTTTCGACACCACAAAAAGTGCACTGGTTCCCTATTGGCTTTTAGCGCACCCGCCGTAATCAAGAGTCCCAAGACCGCATAAATTTCCACTGAATCAGTGGGCAACCAGGTTCTTGTTTTATTAGGATTTTTCCCATTCCAATCCTGAAAGTATTTCTCCGCTCTTTGGTTTGTACATTTGACGATGATCTCTACAATTTTCTCATCTACAAATAATTTGAAGCAATCGCTAATTTTAGCGACATTTTTAGATTTTTCTGTAAGCCCTGGTTTTTCGAGCAAGTTTTTTGTGCGACATCTAGTTTGTCGTAAAGGACGATTTTTCCAAACTGTACCATTTTTGGAAATAAATGTGGAATCTACTGCCCCCAAAACTGGTTTATCAGAATCATTACTGTCGCTCTCAGATGGCTAAAATATAATAAACTCAAGATAGAAATATCGTACATAAAACAAAAATAAAAATTACCTGCAGAATTTCAGGCTCATATTCTGCTACTTGTAAATTATCATCTAATTCTTAATCATCTGATAAACTATCTCTTTCAGAAAGGTAATCATCATCACTTTCCTCTAACCATTGCACTGCAGTTTCACGATCCTGTTCTTTCCGAAGGTCTAACTTTATTTTTATCGACATATTGGTAAATCGTGTAATCACAAATGGATAAACTAAAACGGTATGTTAGCACTAAGTCATCCACAGAACTGATTTGTGTGTTATTGCAAACAACAGGTTGGTGCCGTGCGCAAAACGTCTGGTTTAGTCAGTGGCGTCGACCGCAATGAACTGTACCGCGGTTGACGGAGGGAGTACAACTTGTACCCCAAGCACAGTGCTGCACTTTTCATAGGTAAAAATATGTCAAATTGAAAACAAATGGTTGAATATGCTTTTACACATCCCAATGAAGAAGTAACTAGAACAGTTAAACAAAATTCCAACATTTTTAAAAATTATTCATGAAAAATAGAATTTGGGGTACAATCTGTACCCCTCTCCGGTAGCGGAAGGTTAAAAAAATTCAAATTACGATCATCAATATAATAATAATTAGCTTACCTCTGCACATACAGTGGTTTCTACAGTCAAACTTCCTTTAGAAGATGTTGGGTGTGTACATGTCCTTTTTGTGTCGGCATGATCTTCATTGTTTTCTGTGAAGCCAATGTTCTGATTAGCCAAATTATTCGAACACAGCTGCAACAAAAAAGAAATTCTTAATACTAAAAACTTGAAATTGTTTTGCTACTTACAATAATTTTTGAATCTTCTAATTCAGTCAATATTTTGTTCTCATCCGTGCTATGCTCTGAATCATTAGTTTTCGGTATTGAAACCATGTTGTTAATGAGTTTTCCTCTCCATAGCGCGGTATTTGCATCCATGATAACTTTTAAATTGATTAATTTCTTATAAACCCTACAACAGAGATTTTTATCAAAATAATTCAAACAGACTATCTAAATATTTGATAATAAACAGACATAATTTGTAGAAGTTGTACCATATTTAAATGATTTTGAGCAATAAAATGATACAAAAACGAATATCACTGTTTATGATTAAAATAAAAAAAAAATAGGTACCTTAACTTTAAGTAATAAACTGACAAAATCCTGAATATTTCAACGGTCGATGATGTTCTTCCTTTCGCTGCTGAAGTAACACTAAAACCGGTCAGTTTATGACTGAACCGCCAAAATGGAACAATGCGGTACTAAACTGACGCAAGCAGAAATCTATCCACAGGAGTGTCCGATTTCAACATGTGTTAGCATTAAATCAATAGAGGGCACTATGTTCAGTTATTTTATGACCCAAACTCAAAATTTAAGAATTTTGAGTTGTGCCACTTTATTATTAAAAGTGCGACATGTCTAATGCCTTTAAAATGGCGATTGCTTCTCCCGTGAAAATGCTGCAGAATTGAGGGATGCGAACTGCATATTCAGACATTTCTAGAATAAAGGCCGATGCATGTCCGTTTTAAGTTCTTGACGCATTAGTAAAAATCTTGTTTTAGCCAGTGTATTCTGATATCTGTTCTTGATATAATTTGTTAATGATTAGAGGTGGTACTTGATGTGATATTGCTTTGGCTGTAGACTTCGAATATTGTAGACAACTTTAAGCTGTCAGTGTTTGACAGAAGTCACTGTCACTGGCATATTAATTTCTATTGTTTTAATCAACATAAATAGAGAAGTATCTAAGACCCGAGAGGTTCGACGGGGATCCATCTGTGAAACAGCAAAGGAATGGGACCATTGGAAAAGAACTTTTATGAACTTTTTAGCTGCCCATATTGTCACTCCCGCTGTTTCTGCTGATGGTGCTGCTGTACCACCCCTAGATATTAATGATACTAAGCTACAACTGTTAATAAATCATATTTCGCCACGAGTATATACATATATAAGCGATTGTAAACCTTACAACGAATCCATTCAAACTCTTGACAAAATATACATCAAACCAAACAGTACTATTCATGCTCGTCACAAACTAACCTTATATCCTAGGTTTTGCTTTATCATTTCAGTACTCTTTGGATAGGCCGTGAGGGATATATCAATAGTGGGAAAATTAATAGACCGGGGAGGTATAGTTCGTTATGTAGGATAAGAATGTGTCAGCTGCTCCAAGTCAAATCCATATCTGGTTAAACGTTCTTTAAGGGGTGGATAGTTTTGTTGATGGCAATGAGTAGATGGATATACTTTGTAACGAAGTAAATAGTTTATGTTATTAGGGTTGGAAAACAGTCTCGCGGCATATTGTAAAGAAATGTGTTGTCTTCGTATTGATAGGGGAGATTCGTCTAGGATAACCTGAAAACTTGAAACGGGACTAGTTCAGTAAGCAGCCAGAAGTCTTAAAGGTCTCTTTTGTGTAGTGTCTAGTTTTTTAAGAATATAATTACTCGCAGTTGAATAGCATATTGCACCATAATCCAGTTTATTCGGATTAATGATTGGTTTATATGCAGCAATTTTATGGTGTCTGCTCCCCAAGACCGATTTGATAGCATTTTAAGGAGATTTATTTTAGATTGGCAGGATACGACTAGCTTTTTAATATGTTCTGCCCATGTTAACTGACTTTTCTTTTATTGAATACGATGAAACGAGATTTATCACCTGAGAACGTAAAACCAGTTTTTTGGGGCCAGTCTTCTAGTTTATGCAGAAATTATTGCAAATTTTTTGAGTCTAATATAATATTGCAGCTAGTAGTATATACAACTAAGTCACCTGCATACAGATTTGCTTTCAAAAGTAGCTTTATCTCTTGAGCAATCTTTCTATAAACCGTGTGTAGCTTTATCTCTTAAGCAATCTTTCTTGACCGCGTGTGTGACTTAACTGTGTAAGTCCTCTATTAATCTTCTAGACTTTGTAAAATGAATTAGTATGTAAAGTAACCTAAAATTAGCAGTGAGGTATACACTCAAGTATATTGAGGGCTCACATCACTAGTGTATATTTTTTTGAGACACCCAAATTAATCACCAAAATTAGTGATAACATGCAATGGATTCCCTTGTCCTATTACATTGCAGTAAACAACTATGCTACTACACACGCGAAACCATCGTGTGCCGTCGGGTCAATCATTCCAAATATTTGCCTTATGCGTGTCTGGTAGATAAGAATCAAAATAGACGTGGACGCATTGATGGTCGCTGCAACTTATTTTTACTTTAATGCAGTTGGCTGTGTAAATACAAAGTTACTATATATATATATATATATATATATATATATATATATATATATATATATATATATATATATATAGTAACTTTATATTTAACTTTGTATATGGTATATATGTGCTTCTTATCTTGGTACTTCCGGTTGCAGCTGCTCTCCGTCTGGAATATTTAAGGACTGTCTGGCCGAGATGTGAGAAGGAAAGGAATTATATGGAGTATAGAATTGGAACCTGTTTTTTTAGAAACAGTAGCTGGTGTGGGGACAGGGTTACCAAGCCCTGAAATAGTCTGTTTTTTACTGGAAACTGTAAAAGAGTACTATCCGTTACCCCTTATCATTCTTACATCCTGATCATCTATTTCTCTGTTTCGTAATATGTTTGTAAGACTTCTATGTTGTAGTTTGTCGAAGAATTTCTCGAAGTCAACTAGACATATGAATACGTCACAGTTTACATCTCGACACCATTATATGAGTGTTTGTATAGTAAATAATACCTCTCTAGTGCGAAAGTCTTCTTTAACTTACAGTCATACACATTTATGTATTACTCACATGCAGACTTTTGAAACATAGTTTATCGAGCTAACTGTTCTATATTCTTCACATTTTATTGCGTAGTGTTTTTGAATATTGGAATAAACTTAGATATTAGTCATTTTTCGGAATTTTCCTGGTATATTAAATTTCACTGAATAATTCTACTAACATCAATGTGATTCTCTGTTAGTAGTTTTAATATTTTTGGTATTTCATCCGGTCCCATGGATTTATCATTTTTTATACGTTTTACTGCTTTTTCAATTTTCCCTTTGGTAATTGTATGTCTATTTATACTTTTTGATTCTATTGTTTTCATACTTTCGTTGTCTTTAAATATCCCTTTTATATATACCTCAGTTCCATCTAAGCTTTTAACGAGAGTAGACGTATTTACGATAAGTATAGTGGTGAAGACAAAGTTTATTTTGTGAAATGGAAGTAGTTAGAAAGGAGATTAATGATCCTGGTGGAACAACTATATCATTATCTGGTGAGTCGTTTCCAATAACAAACGATTATAAAAATGATAATGATCTGAGTCTTATCAGAAAACATTACGATAAAAACATACGATATAGGTTGTGTGACACTGGCCCATTCGTTGTGTATGTAGAGTCTATCGATAAAAATATCGGTAAATTACATCCAATAAGAGTTGGACATTATTTACATACAAATAATTTAAAAAATAATATTACTGAAATTAAATCTATTGGTAGGAATAAAATTAAGGTAATTTTAAATAATGCTTCTTCTGCTAATAACATTGTAAGTGGCGACTTTTTAGAAGCCAACAATTTAATTGCTTATATACCACGGTTTTTTGAGGAACGTCTAGGTTTAATACGTTCAATTGATACAGGGTTTACCGAAACATATCTACTAGAAAAACTTAAAAGTGAGAATCCAAATAGTAATATTAAAGAAATAAAACGACTAAATCGTAGAGTCACTACAGAAACAAATGAAACAAAACTAGTACCTAGACAATTTGTATGTATAACATTTATCTGAGCTTCTTTACCAAAACAAGTCATAATAATTAATAGTTGCATTTTTCCAGTGGAACCGTACATATATCCTGTTATACAGTGTCAGAAATGCTTAAGATATGGACATATGACACAACAATGTAATGGAAAAGAGCGTTGTAAAAACTGTGGTGAAAATCATAATAATAAGGACTGCTCTGTGGGAACTAAATGTTTATACTGTGGTCAGCAACATTCGGCACTATCAAGAGAATGCTCAGAATATATTAAACAACGTAAAATTAAGGAAATTATGGCAACAAAAAATATCTCGTTTCAGGAAGCTGAAAAAGTTCAAAGCAATCCAAATTATTATTCAAACATATTAACTAATAATAGATTTTCGTTACTAGCTAAAGATTCTAGTAGTTTTCCTCCGCTACCTTCCAAAAATGTTAATGTACCTTCAGTGTGCAGTATCTCTACACCGAGAGTTGTGAGAAGAAATTCCACATCAAGTAACAGTTCTGAATCTTTTAAAAAAAGAAAACTGAATGAGAGCGATTATATTGATAATGAAAGAATTGAGAAAAGTACAGCCAGTTCGTCAATCTTATCAAATCCTTACAGGAATGAGTTCATGAGACATAAAAAAAAATAGTTAAAGGTATTACTAATATACTATTCAGCTTTCTCTCTGATGTTTTAAATTGCAAAGATTATATAGACAATGATCAAAATTTAATTAAAAAACATATAAATCTATTGGAAAATTTATCCAAATCCAATGGATCATAACAGTTCAAATAATTGAAATATAATTCAATGGAATAGTCGTTCTACTGTATCTAATGCGCAATCTTTTTAACAATTTCTGTATTCGAATGCTATTGATATTGCAATTTTATCTGAAACATGTTATAAGACAAAACACAACATTGTTTATAAGGGATACCAAATGATAAGAAAAGATCGTCAAGATCGTAGATTTGGAGGTGTAGCTATATTTTTAGGCCTACGGATAAATAAGTATAAGATATTGGATATTATAAATGTTAAAACATTGGAAATGTGCGGTGTAAAAATTCATTTTAATGGCAGAATAATTAATATAATCTTATTTTATAAACCTGACAAGAATATTAGCATCCGAGAATGGGAACGGCTTTTTAATTGGTGTTCCTCACTCGAAGGAGAGACGGTACTAGGAGGTGACTTCAACGCCCATCATGCGGTATGGGGTTCTCCAAAAAGTAATACTGATGGCAATAGAATAATTGATGCATTAACTGATATGGATTTAATATTTCTAAACGATGGTTCGGCGACTAGAATTACCCCTCCAAACTCTACAAAATCAGCTGTAGACTTAACGCTAATAACTCCTGGACTAATTGCACTAGCACATTGGCAAACATCGGATAAAACTCTTGGATCTTGGAAGTTGAATATTGATGTACCCTCTTCTGTTGTCTATCCAACAAGGAAATGGAAATTAGAGAAGGCCAACTGGGAATTGTTTCATAGCACTCTTGAAATGGAACTGAAGAATGTTGTATACTCTGAAAACTGTAATGAAATGGCATTTAATCTGAATAGAGTAATTAATACAAGCAGCGAAGCTTCTATCCCCCAAAACGTACCCTTCAGTCCTAAACATAGACAAAAATCAATTTGGTGGAATGATAAATGTAATACACAGATACAGCTTAAGAAGAATGCTCTTAAAAAATACAAAACAACATCTACACTGAATAGCTTTCTTGAATATAAAAAGATAGAAGCTACAACTATAAAAATGTTTAAACACAAAGCCAAAACAACATGGATTAAATTTTGGTCCAGTCTTAACTCTAGTTGCCCATCAACTCAAATATGGAAGATGGCTAACAAATTAAACAACAAAAACGCAAACATCAAACATGCTCCTTCCGCAGTTGCAGAAGATATTCTTCAGAAGTTATGTCCACCATTTGTTGACAAACATATACCTTACATGGCTTTACATCCAGAAGAACATTATTTATTAAAAGAAATAACATCATCTGAACTGGAATATGCTATCAAGATATCCAAAAACACAGCTCCAGGTCCAGATCAGATTTCTTACATTATGTTACAAAAAATGGGTGTACTGGCTAAAAGACTACTACTATATATTTATAACTGTATTTTGCAAACTGGAATATCCCCTTACACATTTAATGATTGCTTTGTTATATTAATTCTAAAACCGGGAAAAGACAAAGATAATCTGGAATCATATAGACCAATAACATTATTGTCATGCATTTTTAAAATATTTGAAAGAATTCTAAAATTGAGAATGGAAATTTGGTTAAGGCGGCATAATATTCTACCAGCAACACAATATGGATATAAACAAGGCTATGGAACCACGGAGGCAGTAGTTCGTCTGACTACAGATGTACAAATTGGTTTTTCTAATTCCATGAACAGGTGCATTGTTTATTGACATAAAAAGTGCATATGACAATATTGATTTAAATATACTATGTGATAAACTTGTGTTTCTTGGCATTCCAAAATCGATAGCACATTTACTATCAAATCTATACAAAGACAGAAGTGTATCGATAAGAGTAGGTCACAATATTATTAGACCCAAGATCACATCAAAAGGTATTCCACAGGGAGCTGTTTTAAGTCCACTTCTTTTTAATTTGTAAACATACGATATGCACAATTTATGGTCTCCCAATATTGTTTGCTTACAATATGCTGATAATATTGTCATCTACTCACATAAGAAAACGTACAGTGAAAGCACTACTGAACTCAAACATATTATGTACAACTTGGATAATTGGACTTGGTTAAATGGATTCAATATTTCGTACCAAAAATGTGCCGTAGTATTTTTTTCAAGAAAACACCCTATTAAACATCCCGCTGTAACCTTACATAACAATGATATTCCAATTGTTTTGGAATTTAGATATCTTGGTGTCGTACTTGACAGAAAATTGCTTTGGACTCAACATATTAATTATACAATTGGTCGCTGCGAAAAAGGTTAAATTTTCTTAAAATGGTGTGTAAAGGTTCGTGGGGTGCAGATCAAAACATTGCATTAACTTTTTATCGAGCCTATATAAGATCTATAATAGATTACTGTTGTGTGGTATATGGGTCAGCTAGCATAACCAATTTACGTAAACTTGATAGAATCCAATTTAAAGCTCTAAGGATTGTGTTAGGGTTGATGAAAAGCACTCCAAATGAAGCCACCCTAGCTCTAGCATCTGAAAACCTACTCTCATTGCGCAAAGAATATCTGGCAAGCAAATATTTCCTAAACCAACATTATCGTGGCACTTATAATGCTAAAACAATTAATGAAATAAATACAGCTGATTTAACATCTACATACTTCATTAAAAAAAACTCTCCACCACTTGCAAGAGCAATTATAACTTGCAACGAACTGAAGTTAATAAATTCCCCTTGTAATCTTATCTGGGAATCGTTGGATATACCACATCTAACAAGTGTTCTAGCTACAAATATTATTATCCCTAAATACCAAAACGAATTTTGCTACACTACTCTTAAAGAATTCTTAAGTGGCTTTTTAGATCATATTGTGATCTATACAGATGGGTCAAAATCACCAACATGTACAACCAGTGCTTACTTTGTACCAAAAATGAAGATTAAAAAATCATTTATTTTAAATAATTAATCCAGCATTTTTTCTGCTGAAGCATGTGCTATATACAAAGCCCTTGAATTGTGCTGTGAAAACCATTGGAACAAAATTGTCATATGCAGTGATTCACTGTCAGTATTACACTCCTTGCAAAACTTTAAATTCACAATAAATAGCAATATATTCATATTAGAAATTTTTTAACAGTTACTAAAACTATCAGATCCATATGGTACTAAATTTTTATGGGTTAAGGGACACTCAGATATTGTTGGCAATAACATTGCTGATTCTATAGCTAAAAATCCATTACAGTACCCACATATTATGGTGATAGAAGAATTTAACACATGTGACCTACTTGCCTATATCAAACAACATATTAAATTTAAATGGGACAAACAATGGATTCAGTTTGGTGAAAGCAGGGGCACTAATTTATACAAATTACAACCAACAGTAGATGTAAAACAATTTTACAAAGATGTCACACTAAGCAGAAACACAGTGTCAACTGTCTTAAGATTAAAAGTAGATCATGGATGTTTTCCGGAACATCTACACCAAATAGGAGTTCTCCCAATAGACATATGTTAGTGTGGAACTAGTATAGCTGATTTAAATCACATATTCTTCAACTGCCCACTACATCATAATATAAGTACGTGGCTGCTAAAAGAATTGATAAAAGAGGGTTTAAGTAAACCATTAAACGTATATCTTCTATTAAGTGAAGACAATATAAAAATCTTTAAAATAATTATTATATTTCTTGTAAAAATTAAGTTAAAGGTATGAGTGTAAAATTGATCGTATGCGTGAACATTTCCTTTGTATGTTTACCATATATGTTGCCCACCTACCTAACCGTGGTTTATGTCTTGTTTGTTACAATAAAGCCGCTCTGATGAATCCCTGAGCGTGAAAAGTGTGCTCCTTGTACAATCCTGTATGAATGAAGACTAATATTTATATGTAATTACGTGGCTAAAGGTTTCAAGCCAAAGACAATATAAAAAAAATATACATATTTTCCTACATATTTATGTTTTTTGTACATTTAACTATTATTTTGTTGTTTTTGTCCATATGTTTCCAATATCTCCTTTTTTATAATATGCTAGCTGTTTCGTTAATCTTCCTGTATATGTTAAAGCTCTTCTTCTTCTTTTTAAGTAGACATGACTCTGTCTGTTTTTCAATGTGCCTCCAGTAAGTTGTCGTTTCATCGTTTTCGTGAAACTTCCAGACTTCCTAGTAATCGTCTTCATATAGTTAAAGTTAAAGTTGTCCTATTGTTTTCTAATCTTTTTATTTCTGCATGATTTTCTATTAGCCACAATTCCCTCTCTTCTTTGATATTTTTGTCTGATTTTTCTATTTTCATTTTTGTATGCTTGTTAGATTTTATTCTTGTATTTTCTCCTTTACGATATCGATGACTATTCCATGTGTAATCCATCGTTTGTTTTTAGGAGATGTATCACCCTTCAGTTGCTCTTTATAATGTTCATCAAGATTTTCTATAACTATATCCATTTTTCTGTAGCTTTAAGCTTTTCGTGTCTTCAAACTGTCTGGACTTCCTTGTATATTTCTTCTTTGATAAATTGGCAAGTTGGATAAGAGCAGCTGTTTTTGGTCTTCTTAGATGAATTGAAATAGCTTTAACCATTTAGAATTTAACCATTATAACTATTGATCATAGATTCTGTTTTGTATGAACTGCTTTCCATTGTACCCCATGCAACATAAACTTGATCATATGTATGAGGTGATATTACCTAGAAAATAAAAAAATGTAGCTGTCCACAGGAGATCAAGAAGACAGAAAGCAAATTTACGTAGCAGTAAACCAGAAAAAACAAACAAAATGTAAGTATATATATATATATATATATATATATATATATATATATATACATATATATATATATATATATATATATATATATATATATATATATATATATATATGGCTAAATTGGAAGCTCAAAAGCAAGGAAGGCATGGAAAACGTTGAGGATTACATATAATACCTATGAAAGGGGAAAGATAGGGACATATGGACGAATGGGTATTATTGTTTATTATATGGGACTCGTTTGGAATTCCTTTCCCCAGGTAGCTGTAGCCTCCTCCGTGGTTATTGTTAGTTGTTACCCTGGAAACCATCAGGGTCTCCTAACTGTAATGCTACAAATTGGTCGCATTGTTCCTGTAGTAATCCTTTCCCAAATTAACATGCTCCTTTTCTAATTTGGCTGCACCGTACTGAAGACGACCAATAGTCAGAAATACGTATATACGGTTGCCTTCCATCGATATACCTTTTTTGGTTTTCTGTTTTGCAAGACATGCCATTACATTTTATGCATTGAAGTAGCTCGTATCTGCCTTGATTTCTCATTATATGTCCCAAGTACTACAGCTTACGGCTCTTTACGATGTTGACCAAATCCGCAGTTGTGTTTATCCTTCACAGTACTTCTTCATTGGTGACTTTGTATGTCCATGGTATCTTCAGGATCCTTCTGTATGACCATAGCTCAAAAGCCTGAAGGTTTCATAGAGTTTCCGCCTTCAATGTCCACGTTTCTACTCCGTATAGAAGTACTGAGTACACATAACATTTAAGGAGTCTTATTTTTGTTTCTAAGGTGAGGTCATGGCTCTTGAACACAGAACTTATAGTCAAGGATGCACTTTTTGCCTTTCCGATGCGATTTAATCTCTTGGGTACTGTCCCACGACTCATTGATTATAGTTCCCAAGTAGTTGTATTGTGAGACATGTTTAATTCTCATTTGTTTCACATACAGATTTGCTACAGTTATGTTTTCCTTGCTGATGATCATTAGCTTGGTTTTGCTGGTGTTTATATCTAGTCCATATTTTCTACATGTTTCCGTTATTTTGTTCATTAAGTTTTGCAGCCCTTCTATGGTATTGGAAAACACTATTGTATCATCTGCATACCGCAGATTATTGAGCTTGACTCCATTTATTGAGATGCCTTTATCAATATCCTTTAGAGCCTCTCCAAAAATATGCTTAGAGTACAGATTGAATATCAGTGGTGAAATTATGCACCCATGTCTCACTCCCCTTAAGATTTTGACCTGATATGTATATTCTCCATCTATTCGGCCTACCGCGGATTGATTTCAATACAGGTTAGCTATTATTTTCAAGTCTTTTCTGTCAATCCCTGTCGTCTTCAGCACTTCTATCATTTGTTCATGCCTGACTCTATCGAAACCCTTTTTGTAGTCAATCAGGCATGCAAAAACATTACAGCTGACATCTCTACATTTCTGAAACAATACCTGCACGCTAAATAAAGCTTACCTCATACCAACGGCGTTCACAAATCCAAACTGATTGGGCGCAATTTGTTTGTCGCATTTCCGGTAAATTTTGTTGTGGATGACTTTTAAAAACAGTTTCAGCAGATAGCTCATTAGGCTTATGGTCCTATAGTTTTCACAAACTTTTACTCCTGGTTTTTTAGGCAATGGTACGAACTCCGATTTAAGCCACTCTACTGATATTTTTCCTGCCTTGTATATTTCATTAAATATTTAAGTTATTATTTTTATTTGTTCTGCATCTAATAGCTTCAACAGTTCTGAAGGAATTTCATTCAGTTCCGGTGCTTTTCCATCTTTCATTTGTCTGACGGCTGCCGTTATTTCTTCTGGTAGGATTTCGGGACCCGAATTTTCTTCAATGGCGGGCTCTTTTATTGTTCTAAGGTCATGGAAAAGCTTCTCCAAGTATTCTTTCCATACTTTCTTTTCATCTTCTTTGGTTATGGCAATATTGTCTTTATCATTTGTTATTTTTTCGCTGTTGCGTTTTCGGAACTTTCCAGCTATTTCCTTCACCTTTCGATGAACATTGAAGTTATCATATCGACTCTGATACTCCTCTATTCTTAGCATTGTTCTGTTTTTTGTTTCTTCTTGGCTTCTCTTATTTTTCTTCTGACGATGGTATGTATTCTCTTATATTCTTGGAGATTTTCTTTGTTTTCTATTCTCTGATCCATAAGTTCAAGTATTTCATCGGTCATCCAACATTAACGTTTTTCTGTATCTTTCTTCAGGTGTTAATCTTTAATTTCTCTGACTGTTTCTTGAATGATGGTCAGACTTTCCTTTATAGTTCCTGCATTTTAGCACCTTTGTATTGAGGTTTTCACTCACTTTCAGTCAAACATTGGGATCTTTTAGTTTTCTAACTATCATACTTCTTCATCGACTTACTTGTAACCTTCTTCATTCTGACTTTGAAATTACCTATAACTGGTATATGATCAGAATTTATGTCTGCCCCGTGCATGTTTTGACAGATGTACAGCTGTTCCTATACCTCTTATTTACTAGCATGTAATCATTCTGATTTCTTACAATCCTTTCCACAGAATCGTGTGGAGATTTCCAGGTGTACAGTTTCCTTGGGTGTAGCTTAAACCAGGTGTTCATTATTACTAATTGATTTGCTTCCGCAAAAATCTCCAACGTTTCTACCCGATCGTTCCGGTTTCCTAGACCAAATGGTCCAACTGCAAATGATGTTTTGCTGGCCCCAACTTTGGCGTTGAAGTCACCCATGACAATTAGGTTAGGTCTTGCTTTTTCAAGCTTTTCACGACTTGATTAATGCTATGGTATAGTTCTTCTATCTCTTTTTCTGTTCCTTCTGTTGTAGGAGCATACACTTATATTATTATTATATAATATTATTATATATTATTATAGTATATGTTATATATTATATATTATATATTATATATTATATATTATATATTATATATTATATATTATATATTATATATTATATATTATATATTATATATTATATATTATATATTATATATTATATATTATATATTATATATAATTATATTAGTGTCGATTGGTCTTGCTTTTAGTTGTATGAGCATCACTCTTGCTGAAATAGGGATAAAGTTGTCAACAGATTTTGCAACTTCTTTTGTCAATATAATGCCGACACCCAAGTCATGTTTGCTGTTATCTGTTCCAGAATAGTAAATGCGGTGTTCCCCGATATTTACGGTTCCTGAATCTGGCCAATGCATTTCGCTTATTCCCAGAATATTTCATTTCATGTGTGACATTTCTTATATTGCATTATGGATTTTACCTTCCTGTGCCATGGTTTTCACGTTCCATGTGCCTATTCTGATATCTTCTTTGCATTTTAATCTTTTTGTTATACTTGTAACTGCTCCTTCCGGAGATCCAATTGAGGAGCTTACTCCGGAATAGAATTTCGCTGCAAGCATAGCCATTTGATTCTACTAGGACTTATCCAATCCGGATCTTTAATAAGGTGTCTTGTCCCAATCTTTATTCCTCATCTTTATCCTGTTGACCGCTTCCACGGTTCTTTCGCCTTTGAACCCAGTTTTTTAACTCCAGGACAAAGCGGCGCCCTACCATTTATTAACTCCTCCACCCGAAGCAACAGATAATATCTGTTGGCCAGTAAACAGGGAATTGCTTATACCGGCAATAGCTCGGTAGAATTTTAGCCTGCAAACCAACGCAGTTGCCCGGGGTGTGGCACTTGGAGCCATAAGTGAGAGTTAATTGTCTTATGAGGACCAGTTATCAAGAACCATCTCCCCTCTATGACGCTCGATGTGGCCGTTCCGATAAAAGGTGCTACCTCTATAACACAACTCTACACCCCTTTACTACCCCACTTTACATATAATATTGGTTAAATATATTGGTCGATATGACTCAGGTGATGTTCGGGATTTCTCAGGTTTAAAAAGTGGTAGTATTATTGCTTCAGACCAAGTTGATGGGAAAACCTGGTTACTCCAGATAAAATTATAGAAGTCTAGTAATAAATTTTTCCCATTGTCTGGTAGATGTAGTAGAAATGCTAAGGGGATACCGTCTGGTCCTGGGCTTGAATCTTTGGAAGAGTTTAAGGCTTAAGCAAGTTCTATGAAGCAAAAAGGAACGATAAGGTTGTGAATCTTATATCCGTCGAATCCCAATATTTTTTTTCCACGTTTTTTTATGTATTTTAAAATTATAAGTGTAATTTTCATCACTGGAATTTAATTCGTATTGGTCTGCTAACATATCTACGATTTCTTATCTAACACTAATTAGTAATTAGGCAGCACCGGTTCGGCGTATTTTCCCATGTTAAATCCCATAAGAAATCGTATTGGTCTGCTAACATATCTACGATTTCTTTTCTATCACTAATTAGTAATTAGGCAGCACCGATCCGGCGTATTTTCCCATGTTAAATCCCATAAGAAATCGCTAAGGTCCATTCTGGTCATTTTTGGCTCATTTCGTGGTGGGGGTAAAACGACTCGTCGGATCGTGACGTGTGAGGCATCGTTACAACCGTACGCGCAACGGGTTTCACGCAGCTATGGGTAACACTGTTTTGGCTACGGGGTAGTGGCGGTAGGGCGAAGGGGGCGAGTGGGGCCGGGCGAGGGTGCGGGGGGGACAGGGGTACTCGAGGTGTCGTCGATACATGAAAATAGCGTTAATTCTTCTTCTTTTTTGAAAAATCGTCCAAACGTGAAGATAGCGTGAATTCTTCTTCTTTTCGTATCGTTCGAACTTGAAAATAGCGTCAATTCTTTTAAAGTGTAACAGGAGTTGTTGGAAAAAGGGGGCGTTGGCTCGGCGGATCGCGACGTATGAGGTGTCAAACGAACGGGAAGGGGACGGGGAACACGTAGAAAGAAAAAACAAAGATGGCGGCATAGTCAAAACGACACTATAACGTATCGCCTGGTCTATTGGTCCGATTGCAACGTATGAGGCGTCAAACGAAAGGTGAGAGAATAACGAATACGTCAAGATGAAAACAAAAAACAAAATCAATGTCAAAACGGCACTATAACGTATCTCAGGGTCTATTAACCCGATTACTACGTATGAGGTATCAAATGAATATAACGTACAGCAGCGGCTATCGCTAGAAATAAAACGAATAGGAACGTTTACCATTCTTTCAATATGATCATACCAACAATCATCCACTATATAATCTTCACACTAACGCGTGAAAAGTAACGAGCTGCATACTATATTATATCTACAACCATAATTTAGAGTATATATAGCTACATAGACTACAAAAAAATATTAGCAAGGACAGTCAAGCAATAAGTAATGCTTAAATATAATAAGTAATGGTAAAGTGTAATAAGTAATAAATTGCTGTTAGTATCTAAGCAAAGGAATGATAGTAAGTTAGCGAATATAGAGCCATGCATGAAAATGATTAAAAGTATGCCATGAAAGGTACGTAGTCAATTCGGTTCAAACAATCATTTGTTGAAAAACAAAAATTTGTTCTTAACGGCAGTCACCAACAAGAAGGTAAGACTACATGACCGCCGGGGGAGGTTATGTTAGTATGGAACAAACAGTTAGTATGAATGAATTCTTTTACATAATAACATTGCCAAAAAGGCACTACACCATATCTTCGTTTCTATTGGTCCGATCTTCGCGAATGAGGGCTCGTTAGAAAGAGAAGATATCAAAATATGTTATCACAAAAACAAAGACAAAGACACTGTCAAACAAAGGCACTATATCGGATCTTTGTTGCTATTGATCAAATTTTAGCATAATAGACGTTGAAGGAATGGAGAGTAGTCACTGAGGCTAACAGAGAAAAAAACATGACAACATTGTGAAAACGACGCTAAATCATATCTGTTGCTATTGGACCTATTTAGAAGGGGATTCCACGTACATTACAGTTCATCGAAACAATCGACCAATGGTGGTATAGGAACATCCACAAGTAAACGCCTGAATGGTGACATGCCAACGCCCAATGATGACATGTAAACGCCACAAACCGAGGTGTTACGTATTCTCGTATCACCAGGCACTAACCAATACGTACCCTCATGCACCACACCCCAACATGTATCGACTACTGATGACATAGGAACGGTAAGTAAACGCCTGAATGGTAACATGTAAACGCCCCTCAACACAATGAGAATGAAGTCATGACCAAAGAGATTCCACCCCGAGGCTCGCAGTCGTGTGGGATAAAAGTCGACCTGATAGAGGTTACATGATTGAATAAAATTCAGTATGTATCAAGCCTTCTAAGAAGTAAGATACATAAAATCAAGTTGTTCAGAGGTCCGAACGCAGTCAGAAAAATAAAACGCTGAAATTTAGATGACATACTTATTGATCAATGGATGACAAACACAGAAGTTACCTGCTATATCTTTTATATCAGCGAAGAACCAGTATCGTTTGTTCTATTATCAAAATGCGCCTTTGATCCACTCAGACAGCATGATGTACCAAGATTATTAGATTACGTATATACATTAACTCATCATAGAAAAAGAGGATACGCATGCAAACTTATAGAACATGTAAAGAAAAATAACCAATTCACAGCATTTTGCTTCAACAAAGAATCGGAACGGTTGTTTGGTTAATGTAAATGTGTTAATCATGGAATAATTAATTATACTGTAATGTTTAGATATCCATAATAAAATCGAAATAAACATATAAACAACATATCGTGCTTTATTTCTTCCACACTTATTTCAGTCTACCACACTGTACTCTGTAATAACGGAATAGGTAATAGAATATAGAAAAACGTGATATTGTCAAAGGACATACGATGGGTATATCGCATCAGAATGACTAGAAAATAATTCACAGGTAACCTATCGATGTTTAGCAATTTTAAACTTCGGACAACAACATGTAACGATCTAACGCGATCGAACATATAGCAGACGTATACCTGACACTATCTAACGCATATGAGATGTATAGCAGACGCATTCTAACTCATATCAGACGTATAACAGTTATATACTAGACTCAAGATAGGACAGAACAATCGCTAAAGAAAATCTGTCGGAAAAAAAAATGAAATTTGTTAGAGTAAGAAATGAAAGAATCGTAAGAAATTATGTGCGTTAATCACAGAATAACGAAGGACATCGCAACTACACTGGTATGGACACGTCCACAGAATGGGCGACAACAAAATCACAAAAAAGTATTATATTGGACACAACAGGAAAGACGGAAATGTAGGTCATCAACTACTATACATAAATATATAAATCTCATATGAGCAGACATTTTAACTATCCTCCGAACAGTAACTACACAACTCACAAATACGATTATTGGTATGCGATATCGTTTTATTGCATAATATATTTTATCTATAACAATTACTATTTTACAACTATATTCAGATATAATCCAATTATAACGAGGACTAAAAACGAATTTACCATTCTTCCAGTATGTTCAAACAACTAACGTATATTACTCGACATAGATATGAGTTGGATGATCACAAACCGACAAGGACCTAAACGTTCTCTACAAGCCACATCTGAACGACCACTACTATACACAAATCTCCACTGAACGTACAATTCGACAAGAGTCTCCGCTGAACACTCACTAATACACACAGATCTCATCTGAACGTATAGTTAGTCAAGAGTCTTATCTACATATCCACTACTATACATAAATCTCCAAGATGACTATTTTTCGATTTGATGCATATTATATTTTATCTACAACAATTACCATTTTACAATGATATTCAGATATAATCCAATTATGACGAAGACTAACCAACGAATGATTACCATCCATAAATTATGTTTAAACAAACTAACGTGCCGAAAGACCATTATAATATATCTTCGTTGTTATTTATCCGATTTTGACGTACAAGGCGTTAAATGAAAGGTGAAAGGAAAGCGTAAATATGTGCATACTATAGTTTATCCACGACGAGCAAGTAATTTATTGTTTTAAAGTGGATAATGAACATTGGTCTCTGTGAGAATATATGTTGGTCATAGACGGTTCTTCGATAGCCATCAGGCAACAATTTCCCCTGATCATGTTTATAAAACATACGGAATGCACTGTATATACCTAACCCTAGTTGACAGCGCACTTTGCAGGTCCCGTCTCACGATCAACTAATAGGTTTAAGTACAACTCCCTTCATGAAGGTACACAAGCGTGAATCCGTGCAGGAAAATGTCGACCATCCTTTTTATACTCCGTAAAGGACCATCAAATATTCAACGTTAAAATATTTCAGGTGTATTAACAAAGAAAAATTAAATTAAATACATTTTTAGAGTATATATAATTATAGAGTATATAGTTTTAGAGTATATACTTTGGATGTGAAAATTGAAAGTAATTATATTATGTTATATAAAAGAAAAACTCAGCCATCGAGTACAGACATAACTACCACAATACGCTACGGTAACTCGAAGACTGAAATTATGTACATGAAATGATAGAAAAACATGTACAAAATATCTGATATAGAACCATGTAAGACAGAAAGCATGGACAATAATGATGGAAAATTTATAAAATATCCGACATAGAAACACGTAAAAAATAAACGTTGTAAATAAAATGATAGAAAATGTGTGAAATATCTGAAATACAAACACGTAAGGCAGAAAACATGGACAATAATGATAGAAAATGTATAAAATATCTGACATAGAAACATGTAAGACAGAAAAGCTGTACATAAAATGATGCAAAATGTATAAAATATCTGACGTAGAAACACGTAAGAAAGAAATGCTGTACATAAAAATGTATGAAATACCTGATATAGAAGCACATAAGACATAAAGCATGGACAATAATGAATAAAAATGTATAAAATATCTGACATAGAAACACGTTAGGCAGAAAGCATGAATAATAATGATAGAAAATGTATACAATTGCATGTTTTAAATAATACATAAATTAATAAACAATATGAAAAACTTGGAAAAAAATAATGGATAACAGATGTGGTATAAAACCAAAATTTTAAAATATTTTTTGTGTCTCTATTTTTTTAATCAACAATTACTTTATTATTTGTGAAATGCACTGTTCCATTTTAAAAACGAGAAAATTAAACAACATATTTACAAATAATATTGCATGTTTTAAATAATGCAGAAATAAATTAACATAATGACAAACTTAGAATGATGGTGTATAAAATCAAATACAAGCCCTCTAAAATATATAAAATAGTACTTACTTTTTTAAATTGTTTTACTTGTAGCACAAATTTTTTTGTAACACAAAACGAACACGTTATTACAAAGGTGAACTGCAGACTGAGTATAACAGAATGGATTCGTTCATTAAATAGGCAGACGGGTATGACGTAACTCGACTGGAAATTACCGAGAACTGCAAGCTGAAGCTTGTTTACACGTGCACCGGATATTGTCGACTGTGAAAACGCTGAATCGTGAGACAATGTTAAAAAGGAATGTTATGATATCCGCTAAAGTTCTCGTTAGCAGTATTTCACATCATATTACGTCCAGCCGTATATGTATACCTATATGACTAACAAGCTGATTCTTGAAAAAAAAATGTTGCACGTGTTTCCAACGACCGTGTAAGAAATGTTAAAAGGAAATGCATATCCGCTGGTTGGAATATTTATAACTATTTATAAGTTTAATTATATATACGAAGTTACTCGCAAATTACTAGTAATATATAAATTGAAAAATCAACGAACGAGTTTTTGCTATTACACTAATCGTTGTGGATAAAATATATACAAGGTTGATTAAAAATTACTCGTAAAATATAAATTGAGAAAATTTAAAAGTTCTTAGAAACACGTAAAAAAGAAATGTTGTACATAAAATGATAGAAAATGTGTGAAATATCTAAAATACAAACACGTAAGGCAGAAAGCATGGACAATAATGATAGAAAATGTGAAAAATATAACTGATGTATATAAAATTATAGAAAATGTATAAAATATCAAACATGGAAACACGTAAGAAAGAAATGCTGTACATAAAAATGTATGAAATATCTGACAAAAACACGTAAGAGAGAAAGCATGGACAATGATGATGGAAAATGTATAAAATATTGAATAAAAATTGAGAAGTACTGGAAAGGATAATAGAAAATGTATAAAATATCTAACATAGAAACACGTAAGAATGAAAGCATGGACAATAATTATGTAAAATGTATAAAATATCTGACATAGGAACACGTAAGAAATAAATGCTGTACATAAAATGACAGAAAATGTGTAAAATATCTGACATACAATCACGTAGGGCAGAATGCATGGACAATAATGATAGAAAATGTATAAAATATAACTGCTCTACATAAAATGATAGAAAAAATCTGACATAGATACACGTAAGGCAGAAAGCATCGGCCATAATGATAAAAAAAATGTATAAAATATCTGACATAAAAACACGTAAGGCAGAAAACATGGACAATGTTGATAGAAAAATGTATAAAATATCTGACATAGAAACACGTAAGAATGAAAGCATGGGCAAAAATGATGTAAAATGTATAAAATATCTGACATAGGAACACGTAAGAAAGAAAATGTCTAAAATATATGGCATAGAAACACGTAAGGCAGAAAGCATGGGAATTAATGAACGATTTACATGTAAAATTTGCTGAATAGAGAATAATTATATGTCGAAACCGGCAGAGTCTAACATATTATTCAATTGCCAACAATGAGCATAGATGTAAACAACAAAAAAAATCTTTATTATCCCCATCACAAACATCGCTAACACTGAATATTACCAACAGGCAAAGGTCTACTCGGATGGTGTTACGATGAAAAAAGGAGTGTGTAAAAGTAAATCGACGTCGGCATATTGTAAGGTTACTCTAGAGTTCAAATACGACAAAAAAAATGATTATTGCTGTAATACAGATGCTAGGATATAAATTAAAGTAATGTTTAAAGTATTTGTTTTTTTTTGTTTATAACTCAGTTGTTGAAATGACCTATTGTAAATACGAAGAAAATGTTCTAATAGAATACCTGCGGGAACACTTTACAACAATATTTTTAACAAAATATGGTGTGTACAAAAATATTATTCTGCAAAAAGTGAGAATTTTAAACGTAATACGAGAAAATTAAACATATAGACAAATAATATTGCATGTTTTAAATAATGCTGAAATAAATTAACAATATGACAAACTTAGAATGATGGTGTAAAAAATTAAATTCGAGCCCTCTAAAATATATAAATAAGTACTCACTTTTTAATTTTTATTTGTAGCACAAACACCAAACGAACACGCTATCACAAAGGTTAACTGCACACTACGAGTGTAAAAATGTATTCGTTCATTAAATAGGCAGGCTGGTATGACGTACACGTGGAGAGAAATACACCTTGCTCCAACTGATCATGCAGGGAAAGATCCAAGGAAAGAGAAGCATAGGGAGGCGTAGAATGTCATGGCTGCGCAACCTGAGAGAGTGGTACGGATGTACATCAAATGAACTTTTCAGAGCAGCCGTCTCAAAAGTTCGAATAGCTATGATGATTGCCGACCTCCGCCGCGGAGATGGCACTTGAAGAAGAAGAAGAAGGTATGACGTAACTCGACTGGAAATTACCGAGAATTGCAAGATCAAGCTTGTTACACGTGCATCGAATATTATATTGCGAACTTCTCGATGTGGGAATGAAAATAGCGATTGGAATTCAATTAC
Organism: Diabrotica undecimpunctata; assembly: GCF_040954645.1. Taxonomy (NCBI): domain Eukaryota; kingdom Metazoa; phylum Arthropoda; class Insecta; order Coleoptera; family Chrysomelidae; genus Diabrotica; species Diabrotica undecimpunctata. The sequence continues at coordinate 80,463,549 of NC_092812.1, read as the reverse complement.
ATCCAGTGACGTCAGATAGCAAACAACACATTTTCTTTATAATATAATATTTCAAGGAATTATTATGATGTATGAAAACTTTTATTAGTAATTATATATATATATATATATATATATATATATATATATATATATATATATATATATATATATATATATATATATATATATTGTTATGATATGTAAAATCGAGAAAAATATTGGTTTGTTTAAAAATATTTCAAAATTCAATAACATTAAAATAATTCAGATAAGTAGGATAATATCCAACAAACATTTCGAAGAAGGAGAGTTATTAATTTCTTGAATGACCTGTACCAAACAAAAAGTAAGCTTTGCATAAATTATTTCTTTGTTATACTTGAGTGACCCGCATAATTTTAAGTGAAAACAAAAAGACAATTGAACGGGGTTTTCCAAAATACATTAATGCAGTGATTAGGGACAAATAGAAGAGATTTTAGATAGAGGTTTTTGTTAGTTTTTAAGAATTATAGAAAATATTATTTGTAAATAAGTTTTAGGAAATTTTATAATTATAGGTAAAAATTTGTTTGTTATCGAAATGAAAAATGGGGGAATTGTGACGAGTTGTGATTGGCGGAGATTGAAAAAGGTGGTATAAGTATGTAGGAAAAAGTTTAGCGAGATTGAGGAGAGAGAAAAGATATAGTCAGTTGGTTTCCAAGTCTGTGAGAGGAACGGTGATTGTTCTCTGGCGGTTCCTGAAATGTAGCAAGCAGTAGTGGAATGTTAGTGAGTTTTTGTGGAGTTAGTGTATCTGACAGGAGCTGAAGCAGCAAAATATTGTAAGTCATATTTCTCTACTTATATTCCAAGAGTCACTGTTCAGGCCAACGAGAGATTCAGTTTATCGTAAAGAGAAGATATTCCAAGAGTCATTTTTCACTCGGGCCAACGAGAGATTCAGTTTATCGAGAGGAGAAAGGCTATCATAATTTGAATGATTTGTGCTTTTGAAGGAGATCATTAAGGACGATATACTTGCAACAATCTGTGTAAGATTGCTGATTACATAGGGAGCGGTTGAGAGGAGATAATATAGTCTACAAGGAACAAGGATTTGGACCACTCATCATCAGAGAGAGATATTTTTGTTTCTGCAGTTTTTTTTCTTTTATTGATAACAAAATTTTTACACGTAATTGAGAAAGGATATAAATATTTTGATTAGGAGAGTTAGAATAGTCTGGGATTTTGAGATTTCAATTAATATTGTTTGTACCATTAATTTTGATTGTTCACGTACGGAGAACAAAATTTTGAGAATCCTTATATGAGATTTGTTTATTGAAAACCTTTGAGTGTGAATTGTTTCATTATTTTTATTTCAATATATAGTGTTAGATCATATGTGTTTTTTATTATTCCGGTATTCTCTGGACCTTACCTTTCACATGTAATAGCCTAGATATTGAAGCACGAATTTAACCCTGAGATAAAAGAATTAAAAATTGTGATAGAGTCATAATCATATCATTTAAATAATTTTAATTAATAAAAAAAATTAATTAGCTAATTATTGCTTGGCGCACCAAGACAATAAATATCACAATAATATATATATATATATATATATATATATATATATATATATATATATATATATATATATATATATATATATATATATATATATACCCGGTATTTAGGCGGCACACGCCCTTCCGGTAGGGATCTATGGAGGAGTATCACCGAGCCGCAAGCCCTTATCTCTTGCCGTACTCCTCCACCATAGGCCGATCAGATACCAGCATATTCTAGACTAAGCCGCAGATTCATTTTAGAATTTTAAACTGCTGCGTTAGCCTTTTTGTTTTCTGTCACCGAGCTGGGGATCGAACTGACATCTCTCGCAGTGAAGCGAAGGAGAAGCCAGCCGCCCAGCCCGCTTGGCTATCCGATCGACTATTATTAGTAATTATACCGGGGGTAATTAAAAATTATAAAGTAAAACTAATTTTAGCGTTATTAATGAATATATAGTAACATACGAGATATATGACACTACTAATAATATTATATATGCTGTATTATATATTGTTATTTATTGATATGAAGAAGGCCTCTGACTAAGCATTAAATAAACAAACCGCCGAATCCATACATACGACACATTCAAGAAAAGTAGGATGATATTATGAATATGTTGAGATATAAAAATAGATATGGAGACTGCTAAAAGAACGCTACATACTATATTGATTATTCATGAAAGTATAGCGACATATGTGACATCATATAATACAATGGACGGCAATAGACACACTGTAAGGTAAATTTGTATTTATTGACCTAAAGAAGGCGTCTGACGCAGTAAAAAGCAAAGAACCAGTCGAATCCTAACATGTGACACATCAAATGAAAGAGGAAAATTTTACGAATATGCTAAGATAGAAAAACAAAACAATGAATACTAAAAAAGGCACTATACACTATCGTCACTATCTATGATATTAATGACAGTATAGTGATATATGTGACATCATATGATACTATGTACGATAATAGAAACACTATAAAGTAAATTTGCATTTATTGACCTAAGGAAGGCGTCTGACGCAGTAAAAACAAACAGCCAGTCGAATCCTAACATGTGACACATCAAATGAAAGGGTTAGATTTAACGAATATACTAAGATAGAAAAACAAAAATATATTGAATACTAAAAAGGCACTATCTTTGCTATTAATGAACATATAGCGACATACGTCATACAATATGATGCTATGGACGATAATAGACACACTATAATATCAATTTACATTTATTGACCTAAAGAAGGCGTCTGACACACTAAAACAAACATCGAGTCGAAACCTAACATGTGACACATCAAATGAAAGGGGAAGAGCTAACAAATATATTATGATAGAAAAAAAAAACATGACCACTAATAAAAGGGCACGATACACCATTTTTAATAATATTAAAATTATAGTGAAATACGTTATATAATATGGTACTACTGATGGTAATAGATTTATCCTATAAAACAAATTTTAATTTATTGACTCGAAGAAGACCTATGACTTAGTATAAAATAAAGTGATAATTAAGCGTTGAAAAAGCGATGAAAAGCGATCACTTTTCATCGTTTTACATCGCTTTTTTAACATTTTTAAAAAATTGCTATTTATCAATGATTTTATATGTCTCTATATGGGATCAACAAGTGCGTAAAACGATGAAAAGCGACAGTTTTTTCATCGCTTTTACCACATCACGCCCCCGTCAAATGTCAACGTAGTTAAGTTTAGACAGAGTTTCGATAGGTAATTAATTAGGTTAACTCGTGTCACGCGTCACGCCAAAACGTCACTTTTGCCTCCAAACGTCACGTTTTAACATCAAAATGTCACCCACCACATATCATGTATAAACGACACATTTTACGTGAAGACATCACGCGTCACGTCAAAACGTCACGAATCATGTCAAAAACGTCACGTTTTAAAGTCAACACGTCACACCCTACATATGGATAACATGGGAGTAAAGCGTCTTTTCGTCTCTTGAGTAAAGTTAACGATGGTTGAGCGAAGGTTAATTTATTAGGTTAGGTGGTGCCGCGAAGCAACCCAACCTAACCTAATAAATTAACCATATTCATAACCAAACATATTCATAATATCATCCTACTTTTCTTGAATGTGTCGTATGTATGGATTCGGCGGTTTGTTTATTTAATGCTTAGTCAGAGGCCTTCTTTATATCAATAAATACCCATATATATTACAGCATATATAATAATATTAGTAGTGTCATATATCTCGTATGTTACTATATATTCATTAATAACGCTAAAATTAGTTTTACTTCATAATTTTTAATTACCCCCGGTATAATTACTAATAAAAGTTTTCATACATCATAATAATTCCTTGAAATATTATATCATAAAGAAAATGTGTTGTTTGCTATCTGACGTCACTTGATGTAATTGAATTCCAATCGCTATTTTCATTCCCACATCGAGAAGTTCGCAAGATAATATCCGATGCACGTGTAACAAGCTTGATCTTGCAATTCTCGGTAATTTCCAGTCGAGTTACGTCATACCAGCCTGCCTATTTAATGAACGAATACATTTTTACACTCGTAGTGTGCAGTTAACCTTTGTGATAGCTTGTTCGTTTGGTGTTTGTGCTACAAATAAAAATTAAAAAGTGAGTACTATTTTATATATTTTAGAGGGCTCGAATTTAATTTTTTACACCATCATTCTAAGTTTGTCATATTGTTAATTTATTTCAGCATTATTTAAAACATGCAATATTATTTGTCTATATGTTTAATTTTCTCGTATTACGTTTAAAATTCTCACTCTTTTGCAGAATAATATTTTTGTACACACCATATTTTGTTAAGAATATTGTTGTAAAGTGTTCCCGCAGGTATTCTATTAGAACATTTTCTTCGTATTTACAATAGGTCATTTCAACAACTGAGTTATAAACAAAAAAAAACAAATACTTTAAACATTACTTTAATTTATATTCTAGCATCTGTATTACAGCAATAACCATTTTTTTTTTGTCGTATTTGAACTCTAGAGTAACCTTACAATATGCCGACGTCGATTTACTTTTACACACTCCTTTTTTCATCGTAACACCATCCGAGTAGACCTTTGCCTGTTGGTAATATTCAGTGTTAGCGATGTTTGTGATGGGGATAATAAAGATTTTTTTTGTTGTTTACATCTATGCTCATTGTTGGCAATTGAATAATATGTTAGACTCTGCCGGTTTCGACATATAATTATTCTCTATTCAGCAAATTTTACATGTAAATCGTTCATTATTACCCATGCTTTCTGCCTTACGTGTTTCTATGCCATATATTTTAGACATTTTCTTTCTTACGTGTTCCTATATCAGATATTTTATACATTTTACATAATTTTTGTCCATGCTTTCATTCTTACGTGTTTCTATGTCAGATATTTTATACATTTTTCTATCATTTTATGTATAGCTTTTCTGTCTTACATGTTTCTATGTCAGATATTTTATACATTTTCCATCAACAATGTCCATGTTTTCTGCCTTACGTATTTTTATGTCAGATATTTTATACATTTTTTTTATCATTATGGCCGATGCTTTCTGCCTTACGTGTATCTATGTCAGATTTTTTCTATCATTTTATGTAGAGCAGTTATATTTTATACATTTTCTATCATTATTGACCATGCATTCTGCCCTACGTGATTGTATGTCAGATATTTTACACATTTTCTGTCATTTTATGTACAGCATTTATTTCTTACGTGTTCCTATGTCAGATATTTTATACATTTTACATAATTATTGTCCATGCTTTCATTCTTACGTGTTTCTATGTTAGATATTTTATACATTTTCTATCATCCTTTCCAGTACTTCTCAATTTTTATTCGATATTTTATACATTTTTCATCATTATTGTCCATGCTTTCTCTCTTACGTGTTTTTGTCAGATATTTCATACATTTTTATGTACAGCATTTCTTTCTTACGTGTTTCCATGTTTGATATTTTATACATTTTCTATAATTTTAGCAGTTATATTTTATACATTTTCTATCATTATTGTCCATGCTTTCTGCCTTACGTGTTTGTATTTTAGATATTTCACACATTTTCTATCATTTTATGTACAACATTTCTTTTTTAAGTGTTTCTAAGAACTTTTAAATTTTCTCAATTTATATTTTACGAGTAATTTTTAATCAACCTTGTATATATTTTATCCACAACGAATAGTGTAATAGCAAAAACTCGTTCGTTGATTTTTCAATTTATGTATTACTAGTAATTTGCGAGTAACTTCGTATATATAATTAAACTTATAAATCGTTATAAATATTCCAACTAGCGGATGTGCACTTCCTTTTAACATTTCTTACACGGTCGTTGAAAACACGTGCAACATTTTTTTTCAAGAATCAGCTTGTTAGTCATACAGGTATACATACACGGCTGGACGTAATATGATGCGAAATACTGCTAACGAGAACTTTAGCGGATATCATAACATTCCTTTTTAACATTGTCTCACGATTCAGCGTTTTCACAGTCGACAATATCCGGTGCACGTGTAAACAAGCTTCAGCTTGCAGTTCTCGGTGATTTCCAGTCGAGTTACGTCATACCCGTCTGCCTATTTAATGAACGAATCCATTCTGTTATACTCAGTCTGCAGTTCACCTTTGAAATAACGTGTTCGTTTTGTGTTACAAAAAAATTTGTGCTAGAAGTAAAACAATTTAAAAAAGTAAGTACTACTTTATATATTTTAGAGGGCTTGTATTTGATTTTATACACCATCATTCTATGTTTGTCATTATGTTAATTTATTTCTGCATTATTTAAAACATGCAATATTATTTGTAAATATGTTGTTTAATTTTCTCGTTTTTAAAATGGAACAGTGAATTTCACAAATAATAAAGTAATTTTTGATTAAAAAAATAGAGACATACAAAAAATATTTTAAAATTTTTGTTTTATACCACATCTGTTATCCATTATTTTTGTCCAAGTTTTTCATATTGTTTATTAATTTATGTATTATTTAAAACATGCAATTTTATACATTTTCTATCATTATTATTCATGCTTTCTGCCTTACGTGTTTCTATGTCAGATATTTTATACATTTTCATTCATTATTGTCCATGCTTTATGTCTTATGTGTTTCTATATCAGGTATTTCATACATTTTTATGTACAGCATTTCTTTCTTACGTGTTTCTACGTCAGATATTTTATACATTTTCCATCATTTTATGTACAGCTTTTCTGTCTTACATGTTTCTATGTCAGATATTTTATACATTTTCTATCATTATTGTCCATGCTTTCTGCCTTACGTGTTTGTATTTCAGATATTTCACACATTTTCTATCATTTTATTTACAACGTTTATTTTTTACGTGTTTCTATGTCGGATATTTTATAAATTTTCCATCATTATTGTCCATGCTTTCTGTCTTACATGGTTCTATATCATATATTTTATACATGTTTTTCTATCATTTCATGTACATCATTTCAGTCTTAGAGTTACCGTAGCGTATTGTGGTAGTTATGTCTGTACTCGATGGCTGAGTTTTTCTTTTATATAACATAATATAATTACTTTCAATTTTCACATCCAAAGTATATACTCTAAAACTATATATACTCTATAATTATATATACTCTAAAAATGTATTTAATTTAATTTTTCTTTGTTAATACACCTGAAATATTTTAACGTTAAATATTTGATGGTCCTTTACGGAGTATAAAAAGGATGGTCGACATTTTCCTGCACGGATTCACGCTTGTGTACCTTCGCGAAGGGAGTTGTACTTAAACCTATTAGTTGATCGTGAGACGGGACCTGCAAAGTGCGCTGTCAACTAGGGTTAGGTATATACAGTGCATTCCGTATGTTTTATAAACATGATCAGGGGAAATTGTTGCCTGATGGCTATCGAAGAACCGTCTATGACCAACATATATTCTCACAGAGACCAATGTTCATTATCCTGTTTAAAACAATAAATTACTTTCTCGTCGTGGATAAACTATAGTATGCACATATTTACGCTTTCCTTTCACCTTTCATTTAACGCCTTGTACGTCAAAATCGGATAAATAACAACGAAGATATATTATAATGGTCTTTCGGCACGTTAGTTTGTTAAAACATAAGTTATGGATGGTAATCATTCGTTGGTTAGTCTTCGTCATAATTGGATTATATCTGAATATCATTGTAAAATGGTAATTTTTGTAGATAAAATATAATATGCATCAAATCGAAAAATAGTCATCTTGGAGATTTATGTATAGTAGTGGATATGTAGATAAGACTCTTGACTAATTATACGTTCAGATGAGATCTGTGTGTATTAGTGAGTGTTCAGCGGAGACTCTTGTCGAATTGTACGTTCAGTGGAGATTTGTGTATAGTAGTGGTCGTTCAGATGTGGCTTGTAGAGAACGTTTAGGTCCTTGTCGGTTTGTGATCATCCAACTCATATCTATGTCGAGTAATATACGTTAGTTGTTTGAACATACTGGAAGAATGGTAAATTCGTTTTTAGTCCTCGTTATAATTGGATTATATCTGAATATAGTTGTAAAATAGTGATTGTTATAGATAAAATATATTATGCAATAAAACGATATCGCATACCAATAATCGTATTTGTGAGTTGTGTAGTTACTGTTCGGAGGATACTTGAAATGTCTGCTCAGATGAGATTTATATATTTATGTATAGTAGTTGATGACCTACATTTCCGTCTTTCCTGTTGTGTCCAATATAATACTTTTTTGTGATTTTGTTGTCGCCCATTCTGTGGACGTGTCCATACCAGTGTAGTTGCGATGTCCTTCGTTATTCTGTGATTAACGCACATAATTTCTTACGATTCTTTCATTTCTTACTCTAACAAATTTCATTTTTTTTCCGACAGATTTTCTTTAGCGATTGTTCTGTCCTATCTTGAGTCTAGTATATAACTGTTATACGTCTGATATGAGTTAGAATGCGTCTGCTATACATCTCATATGCGTTAGATAGTGTCAGGTATACGTCTGGTATATGTTCGATCGCGTTAGATATCTGTTACAGTTCGTTTACAGTTAGGGTACGTTACATGTTGTTGTCCGAAGTTTAAAATTGCTAAACATCGATAGGTTACCTGTGAATTATTTTCTAGTCATTCTGATGCGATATACCCATCGTATGTCCTTTGACAATATCACGTTTTTCTATATTCTATTACCTATTCCGTTATTACAGAGTACAGTGTGGTAGACTGAAATAAGTGTGGAAGAAATAAAGCACGATATGTTGTTTATATGTTTATTTCGATTTTATTATGGATATCTAAACATTACAGTATAATTAATTATTCCAGGATTAACACATTTACATTAACCAAACAACCGTTCCGATTCTTTGTTGAAGCAAAATGCTGTGAATTGGTTATTTTTCTTTACATGTTCTATAAGTTTGCATGCGTATCCTCTTTTTCTATGATGAGTTAATGTATATACGTAATCTAATAATCTTGGTACATCATGCTGTCTGAGTGGATCAAAGGCGCATTTTGATAATAGAACAAACGATACTGGTTCTTCGCTGATATAAAAGATATAGCAGGTAACTTCTGTGTTTGTCATCCATTGATCAATAAGTATGTCATCTAAATTTCAGCGTTTTATTTTTCTGACTGCGTTCGGACCTCTGAACAACTTGATTTTATGTATCTTACTTCTTAGAAGGCTTGATACATACTGAATTTTATTCAATCATGTAACCTCTATCAGGTCGACTTTTATCCCACACGACTGCGAGCCTCGGGGTGGAATCTCTTTGGTCATGACTTCATTCTCATTGTGTTGAGGGGCGTTTACATGTTACCATTCAGGCGTTTACTTACCGTTCCTATGTCATCAGTGGTCGATACATGTTGGGGTGTGGTGCATGAGGGTACGTATTGGTTAGTGCCTGGTGATACGAGAATACGTAACACCTCGGTTTGTGGCGTTTACATGTCATCATTGGGCGTTGGCATGTCACCATTCAGGCGTTTACTTGTGGATGTTCCTATACCACCATTGGTCGATTGTTTCGATGAACTGTAATGTACGTGGAATCCCCTTCTAAATAGGTCCAATAGCAACAGATATGATTTAGCGTCGTTTTCACAATGTTGTCATGTTTTTTTCTCTGTTAGCCTCAGTGACTACTCTCCATTCCTTCAACGTCTATTATGCTAAAATTTGATCAATAGCAACAAAGATCCGATATAGTGCCATTTTGACAGTGTCTTTGTCTTTGTTTTTATGATAACATATTTTGATATCTTCTCTTTCTAACGAGCCCTCATTCGCGAAGATCGGACCAATAGAAACGAAGATATGGTGTAGTGCCTTTTTGGCAATGTTATTATGTAAAAGAATTCATTCATACTAACTGTTTGTTCCATACTAACATAACCTCCCCCGGCGGTCATGTAGTCTTACCTTCTTGTTGGTGACTGCCGTTAAGAAAAAATTTTTGTTTTTCAACAAATGATTGTTTGAACCGAATTGACTACGTACCTTTCATGGCATACTTTTAATCATTTTCATGCATGGCTCTATATTCGCTAACTTACTATCATTCCTTTGCTTAGATACTAACAGCAATTTATTACTTATTACACTTAACCATTACTTATTATATTTAAGCATTACTTATTGCTTGACTGTCCTTGCTAATATTTTTTTGTAGTCTATGTAGCTATATATACTCTAAATTATGGTTGTAGATATAATATAGTATGCAGCTCGTTACCTTTCACGCGTTAGTGTGAAGATTATATAGTGGATGATTGTTGGTATGATCATATTGAAAGAATGGTAAACGTTTCTATTCGTTTTATTTCTAGCGATAGCCGCTGCTGTACGTTATATTCATTTGATACCTCATACGTAGTAATCGGGATAATAGACCCTGAGATACTTTATAGTGCCGTTTTGACATTGATTTTGTTTCTTGTTTTCATTTTGACGTATTCGTTATTCTCTCACTTTTCGTTTGACGCCTCATACGTTGCAATCGGACCAATAGACCCGGCCATACGTTATAGTGTCGTTTTGACTATGCCGCCATCTTTGTTTTTTCTCTCTACGTGTTCCCCGTCCCCTTCCCGTTCGTTTGACACCTCATACGTCGCGATCCGCCGAGCCAACGCCCCCTTTTTCCAACAACTCCTGTTACACTTTAAAAGAATTGACGCTATTTTCAAGTTCGAACGATACGAAAAGAAGAAGAATTCACGCTATCTTCACGTTTGGACGATTTTTCAAAAAAGAAGAAGAATTAACGCTATTTTCATGTATCGACGACACCTCGAGTACCCCTGTCCCCCCCGCACCCTCGCCCGGCCCCAGTCGCCCCCTTTGCCCTACCGCCACCACCCCGTAGCCAAAACAGTGTTACCCATAGCTGCGTGAAACCCGTTGCGCGTACGGTTCCAACGATGCCTCACACGTCACGATCCGATGAGTCGTTTTACCCCCACCACGAAATGAGCCAAAAATGACCAGAATGGACCTTAGCGATTTCTTATGGGATTTAACATGGGAAAATACGCCGAACCGGTGCTGCCTAATTACTCTAATTATTTTGTTATTTTTTGCTAGAAAAGGAATCTTATATGGTTGGCTTTTGTCAGAGATTTTCCTTTCTCCAAACTGTACTTATGCTTGAAGATGTATTTAGAGATGAAATGAATTTTTTCCAGGATTCTTTTCTATTCTTTTTTAGAATGTATCTTGCCTTAGCTCTTCATTTTTTTGTAGTCCGTTAGGTTTTCGGCTGTTTTATGATGCTTTATTCTATTGTAGCTTGGCTGCATTCAGGTGTCCACCACGGAAGAGGTTTATGTTTCTTTAAAATTTTTGTTTTTCTTACATACATCTTTGCGGCTGCTGTGATCGTTTGTAAAAATGTACTTAAAAACTTCAATGTCGTTTGATGATGTAAAGTTGGTTTGGTTAATGTCCTGTTCGATCTGTTTGGTAAAATTAATCCAATCAGCATTTTTAATATTCCACTTTGAGATAGGCGATTCGATATTTGTGGTTTTCTGATGCGTTAAAGAAATTATAATGGGGTAGTGGTCTTCGATATCGAGATATCGAAGAGGCACTTAGAACAACGAAAACAAGAGAAATCACGATAGTCCTAGGTGATCTCAATGCAAAGATTGGAAAGGGACAAAGCGGAAAGTGTATAGGAAACTATGGTCTGGGAAATCGAAACGAGAGAGGAGACCGTCTGTTACAATTTTGTCAAGAGCAGAACTTTATTATTACAAACACATTTTTTATGTTACCAAACAGACGACTGTATACATGGCGATCGCCCGCAGATACATCGGAGAAAGTAGTCAGGAACCAGATAGACTACATTATGATCAATGAAAGATACCGTAATGCTGTTAAAGCCGTGAAAGCATATCCTGGATCAGACGTGGCCTCAGATCACAATCCACTTATAGCCAAAATTACACTCACCCTTAAAAATATTAAAAGACATCAAAGAATCCCTACAATAGACACAAGAAAACTTAAAGAACCTAAAGTAAAAGAATGCCTCCAACATGAACTGCATGTGAACTGCAACAAATTGAACACAAACACCAACGATATTGACGAGTACTGGAATCGACTAAAAGATTGTCTACTGGAACCCTGTAAAGAAATATTAAAGACTTCCTCAAGGAGAAAAGAGGAATGGATGAATGACGAGATACTCAATATGATGGAACAACGGAGACAATTTAAAAACAAGGATAACAATAAATACAGAGAGATAAACCACGAGATTAGAAAGACGATAAAGCAGGCAAAAGAAAAATACTTTGAAGAGCAATGCAAAGAGATCGAAGACCTTCAAAATAAATATGATCTGTTTAACCTACACAAGAAAGTCAAAGAACTGGCAGGACTAAGAAAACAAAATCCCACTTGTGCAATTCTGGATAGACACGGTACTGCTATAACACATACGGACGAGAAAATACAAAGGGCAGAATATATCGATGAATTGTTCGATGATGAAAGAGGAGATCTGGAGCACATAGAACTTACGTCAGAAGAAATAGGTCCATATATTACAAAAGAAGAAATATTGCACGCATTAAAAACAATGAAGAGCGGGAAAAGCCCTGGACCTGATATGCTTCCTATAGAAATCCTAAAAATTCTAGATGAGAAGCACATTGATGTTTTAGTGACACTTTTGAACCAAATTTATAGTTCAGGCGTATTACCCAAACAGTGGTTAACATCTATTTTTATTTGTCTCCCTAAAAAGAAAAACGCAAGAGAATGCAGCGATTACCGCACCATTAGCTTAATGTCTCATACGCTAAAGTTACTACTTAAAGTCATCCATAACCGAATATATCACAAACTGGACATAGACGTTAATAATACACAATTTGGTTTCCGCAAAGGCCTAGGAACACGTGAAGCTCTTTTTTCACTTAATATACTAATACAAAGATGCCTGGACGTCAATCAAGATATATACGCATGTTTTATTGACTATAATAAAGCATTCGATAAAGTACGACATAAACATTTAATGAATGTCCTGAAATCAAAGAAGATTGACTACAACGACCTCAGGATTATATCAAATTTATACTATAAACAGCGAGCAAAAGTACGTGTTAACGAACAGCTGTCAGAAGAAATTGAAATTAGATGTGGAGTAAGACAGGGATGCGTATTGTCGCCAATTCTTTTCAACGCCTACTCCGAAGAGGTCCTGAAAAAAGCTCTTGAGGGTGAAACAGCTGGAATAAAGGTAAATGGAGTTCCCATTAACAACATTAGATATGCGGACGACACTGTGATTTTAGCCGAAAACATTGAAGATCTTCAGAGACTGGTGACCAGAATAGCAGAGTATGGAAAAGAGTATGGTCTAACAATGAATGTCAAGAAGACGAAATTCATGAGAATATCGAAAACTCAAAGAAATAATGAGAATCTTCTAATAAACGAAACCAACGTCGAACAAGTGGACAAATATGCATACCTGGGAACAATGATTAACTCCACAAATGATTACAATCAGGAGATAAAAATAAGAATAGAAAAGGCTAGAGCAAATTTCAACAAAATGAGAAGAGTTCTATGTACCAGGGATTTAAAACTGGAACTAAGAGTTAGGTTGGCGAGGTGCTATGTTTTTTCGACCTTATTTTATGGAATGGAATCTTGGACCTTGAATGCTACATCAATAAAAAAACTGGAATCATTTGAGCTGTGGGTGTACAGAAGAATTCTGAAAATATCATGGACAGAACACGTCACAAACAAAGAGGTTCTGAGAAGGATGAACAAAGAAATGGAAATTTTAAATTCAATAAAAACAAAAAAATTGGAATATCTCGGACATATTACACGTGGAGAGAAATACACCTTGCTCCAACTGATCATGCAGGGAAAGATCCAAGGAAAGAGAAGCATAGGGAGGCGTAGAATGTCATGGCTGCGCAACCTGAGAGAGTGGTACGGATGTACATCAAATGAACTTTTCAGAGCAGCCGTCTCAAAAGTTCGAATAGCTATGATGATTGCCGACCTCCGCCGCGGAGATGGCACTTGAAGAAGAAGAGTGGTCACTACCATATAAGTAGGGTAGAACTTCCCATGTTAACGTAGTGGACAGAACTGGGTCACACAGAGAAATATCAATTGCCGATGATGTGCCATTATGTATGTTGAATCTGGTTGGTCTTCCGTCGTTAAGTAGATTCATATTTTGGGATGTTATAATATCTTCTATAATTCGTACTTTCGGGTTGAGTTTTATGGAACCCCACATCGGATTGTGGCAGTTAAGATGTCCAACGATAATTCTAGATGAAGGAATTTGTTCCAAAATATCTGTTAAATTTCTTGTGATATAGTTTTATTTGGTGGAATATACATATTACATATACAAATCTTTTGATGTATATTTATTGCGATAGTTATCAATTCAATATTATTTGAAGTCAATGGTAACTGTGTGCTCATAAATTTTTCATCCACGTAAATTGCTACTCCTCCACTGGCAATATTTTGGTTTAATCTGTTATTATAAAAAAAACATGAATAATTACGAAAGTTATATACATGGTTTGAATTTTTGAAATTTGTTTCCTGTAGACAGATAATAGATGGGTGTGTTACAGAGATAATATGTTTTAGTTTTTCAAAATGGGTGTAAGATCCATTTAAGTTCCATTGAAGCAAAGACGTGAATGCAATTATTCTTTAGAGGAATTATTTACCGATGAGTCGGAATCTTCTTCCGAGAATGAAGTTTTCACTGCACATAGGGAGAAAACCTGTGTATTTGCGAAGTTTTCGTATTAATTTGGTGCTTTTGGTTTTCATTCTTTTGTCGATGTACTATGGATGTAGTTTTAAATTTTATAAGTGCATGAAAATCTTCTGAGTACAATTTTGTTACGCTGATTAAGTCTTCTGATCCTTGTATATTTTCGAATAGATCCACTACTTGATCGAAGCTCAACAATTGCTTTTCCCTTTCTACATATTCTCTAATTGGTTTTAGTAATGTTTGGAGATTTGGTATCTCATCTCTTTTTTTTTAATCTCAAGTTTTTGTCATCAATTTTGTTTTTTTTCTTTAATTGAAGCTTAGTTTTTTCAAAGTTTTCTTAGTGTTAACTGAAGAGGTGGTCAAATGTACAGATGTATTTTGAAGTAAGCACTGTTGGGTTTGGTTTATTGAAAATTTAACATTGCATTATTTGTAATCTGGTTTGAGAAGACGTAGTAAGTGTGGAGGGAGTGGTATTTGAGATTGTGGGAGTATTCTGTAGATTATCTTGTGTGTTGAGTATGATTTATTGATAAATTTTGTCTGATTTCTGTTTGCATTTCACTATCATTGTGAGGATGGTTAGAAGGTGAAATATTTGGATAATTAGCTGCCTGGTGTCCAGTTAATTTGCATTTAAAACATGTTTCGTTTTGGGCTATAAATATGTGGTATGATGTTTTTTCCAACTCGATAATAAATAATTCAGGTAGTACAAAGTTGTCTGGAAAAGGTGAAACAAAAATTTGTCTTCGGAAGCTTAGAATATGACTGAAGGCAGGATTGGTTGCTCCTATCCGTATCTATGATATGCCTGGGAGAGGATTTAAACCTAGTTTTATTAATTCGTCCATTATTAACTTAGAAGGTATGCTTGCACAGGCATTGGACAGAATTAAGCGGACTGATGGAGTTATTAATCTTCTCGCTTCTAGTATATTTCTATTTACTATTATCTTCTTTGGTTCTGCTATGAATTTATCTACTAGGTTTTTAGATGATAGATATATGCATATTCTACCGGTTAATATACGGGATGCGAAAATTATTTTTTTTCTTCTATATGCTGACTCAATCCTTCAAGATAGTCATTAATTATACAATTCTCTAGAGTGTCAAATAAAGTAGCTAGATCTCTGTTTGGAATTAATATACTACGTGGTTGACTAACTTTTGAGTATGATGCATTTTGTGGTAGCTGACTGAAAGATGACATATTTTAAATGGATTGAAAATTCGACTAAAACCGGTGCTGTCTTACAGCTTTCGTTGTGATACCAGTTCATGGAAATTGGATAATACTTATAACTAATTGCAGATCGAAATCCAAATAGATGAAAAAAATATATTTCTATATCTACTCACCATTTCAATATTCAGTATTCAAATCACTTTCACTTTTATACTTAATTTCTTTTAAATTTATTTCAATAATTATTATTTAACGAGCACGATAAATTAATGCCTAAAGCGCATCTTTCTCGCTTGCTGGTTAAACATCAAGTATAAAATGTTGTTTTAAGCAGTTGATTTGTAAAGTAGTTTACCTATAAAAATTGAAAATTGTGCAAGTATGCGAAAAAAGAGCAACATTTGTTTAGGCAGCTTACTTATAAAAGTTTTTAGCTAGACATTTGAAAGTTCACATTGAAGAAAACCCAAGAAATGTGAAATTCGTTTTAAACAGTTGGTTAGTTCAATAATATGAAAGTTTTTAATATGTCTTTAGATGTACCATATGAAAAATGCACACCATGCAAATAATTACAAAATATTGTGTTTTTATACGGATCAATTTAAACTTTATTTTGAACAGGAGTTTATGAAGTGAACAGTATAGAAGCAAGCATCCTTAATTTTACATCCACAATCAAAGAGTTCTTGCTATTTGGTGGCTCGGCATCCTAGATCCAGTTTTACAAAACAGTGCATGGAAGAGGATTTGCTGAGATTATATCGCCCATAGTGAGGGGCGATGTTAAGCGCCTTTCTGAATATTATGTTCTTGCTAAAGATTGGCACCTCTTAATTATGTATTTTTACCGTGTGCCCCCCCCCCCCGTTAATAAACTGAAAGTTACAGATCTTCCTAAAGTTCTAAAGAGTGTGAGCCATATGGCTCAACAAAATATCCTTTACTTTGAATTTTGCACAAAGGAAGCAAAACATTCTGAAAACTAATTACGAGAATTGACTGACAGAAGAACATAGCTAATGCAATGGTAGCTCACATTGGTTAAAAGGGAATCAAGAAAGAAATTTACTTTATACCCTTTTAGATCGCTTATTAAATATATCGCTGCTTTAATAATAAAGTGGTGTAACTCAAAAAACACGATCTTTGGCAAACAGCCAAAAACTGTGTTTTAAATGAAATGGTAAAATTCAGTTGCCCATTTTATCTTTGTTTGTTAACGTACTTTAATTTCAATTGGTTTGGTACCTGAATCGTTCAATCTGCTTAAGATCTATCTGTAAAATATGTATTATTGCAGATTTATATTTAAAAATAATGATCTTTTAAAAAGACAGTTCACTTTTACTTCTCTTTATTACTAAAAAGTAAAACAAAAAAAGGTGAATTTAGTTTTACTTCAGTTTTTTACTAAAAATAACTTGTATTGAACTCATACATTCAGATTTGCTTTAGTGTTCTTCTGATTAAATACAGATTACGAATAGAAAGTTTAATTTTGTTTCTGTCTAGTACTAAAAAAATGTAAACGGAAAAAGAATGATTGGTTTTTATTTCAGCTTACAACTAAAGGTAAGTGAATTACCTGCATTAAGTAGTAAAATATCAGTTTAATACAAAGGTGGACCATGTTTCATATCGAAATTTAAAACCAAATATTGAAAAAAAAATTGTTTAATGTACTTAAAGAGGTTATTGGAGAATAATAAAGCTAGCTTGTGTAAATGTTGAATTTTTATTTCAATACATTAATAAACAGAAAACTGAATATTTTAATCAAACATATCTTAAATCCTAATTTATCATAATAAAACACAAGTTACATTCAGTAGAAATAGTGGTTATTTGACTAATGCGTCATAGAAGGAAGCATAAAACGAAGGAATTAAATTTTTGCTTATAAGTTCTTTAATGTGCCTCTTTTTGATTTCACTGATTTCAGCTTTTTGAGTATACGCCTTTTTTAAATAAATTTCATTTATCGTTAATACCTTTTTTCTTGGTTTATTTCTTACATTTATACTAAAAAATTGATGGTCTTTGTACGATAATTTGTAGAAAAGTGTGAAAGGCTGATCTTTTCTACATTCAATAACTTTTATTTTATTCCATACTACACTTTCACCTAAAGTATTTATGTTGAAATTGTACCCCCACTCTTCTTGCAATGCTTTAACATCAGTAAAAAAATCGTAGTTCAGTTCATGAACTTCAAAATAAGGAGTAGTTTTTTTAGCACCTTTAATAATCGTAACATATTGTGCTGGTATGTAGATGGGTCCTGATTTTAAATTTCTTTTAATATCTTTTTCAATGAGACTATGAATGTTGTCTCCTTCATTCTGGCTATGCCCCTTAATTAAGAATTTGTGAGTAATTTTATTGATGTTTAAATTGGTCACGGCATATAAATAAACGGATGCAACATATTTATTTTTCTGTTGACCGCAGCAATTATCAGAGAAAAACGTCACGTCTGAACCTCCACTTAATTGGGAAAGATAATTTAAAATACATGATCCAATTTCTACTGCACCTCGCTTTGCATCACATTCACTCCAGAAATAACAATGAACTTTTTCGTAACTCAAATTTTTGCCCCTCTCTTCTTTTTTTGTCAATTCTGCCATGGTAAAATTATATGAATTTAATTTTGATTTGTAATAAAATGCCGACGTACTACCCTGAGGGCTCTGAAGAGTAGCCTGTAAATCAAAAACTACAACTTTGTTATTTTCATGTATAAGTTTTCGATCTTCCTTTTTCTCATTTCTGCACAAAATTTTCTCCTCGTGATGAAGATCATATAATACTTGCAGTGATTTCTTTTGTTCATTATTGGAATTTGCATATTGTAAACATTGGTCACACTGATCTTTTTTTGGCTGGTGAAACCCTATATTAAATTCTCTTGTAAAAATATCATAGTATGTACAGTATTTACCTGTATCCTTGCTTAATGCCTTCTGTGTTTCTGTAAAATCTCGATAAAGTTCGGCAATAGTTTTGCTCCCTTCAATATATTCTCGAGACGAGTCTGATCTGATATAGTGAGATTCGATTCGAGGAATTGAATTAATGTGATCTTTAATACTTTGAATCAATTCCTCAGAGAGCTTAGGGTGGTTTGAATGCCTACCTCTAAGATCCGGTTGGACAAAACCATGTTCATCAGTCTTTTGTAAAGAAGTGTTCACAAATCGTTCTGAAATATCCAATGTATTTTTAAAAAAAATTTTACAGACTCTAATTTTTTCACCAACCATAAAATAGAAAGCCTTGTTAGGATTTCTGGGCTGTTCGGCGTTGGTGTATTTGTATTTTGGGGTAACATCAACGGTACACGAGCTCACAAAGGCTCTTTGTGCGTGAAGATCTCCTATCCCCCAAAATGAATTAAGCAACTTAAGCCTTTGCTCTTGATTGATTTTTTGATTGCATTTTAATCTGCAACTATCTGAACAAGGGGGCTTTAATGATCTTTCAGGTATTACTCTGCCTTTTTTAGACACGTAACTTTTTCCAGAATTTCTTGAAGTTTGAGCTTGATTTTGTTTCCATTTTGACGGCTCCCTACATCTTTTCTTACCTTTGGGACGACTTTCTGTGATATTTTCTTTCTCAGACAAAGATGGTGAGGACGACGGTGAGGCGCTTCTTACGGTAGTATCTAAAGCATTCGAAGTGCCTTCCTTGGGTGAACTTTCATAGGTATAATCAGGATCAATGTCACTGCAATCCACATCACTTTCATCTGTGTTGACTGGAGAAATTGTATAATTTTTTCTTGAACTACGATTCTGGCTAGTACTTTGTTGAAACTAAAAAAAATATTGAAAATTTATAACATATTATTACCTGCTAAAGAGTTTGCAAAAGGCAAGAGCATTAGCTGTAGATAAATTATTTGTTATTCGCTTTTATAGTAAAGGTCTGAAATGCTATTTTGCATTACATTTTTAACTTACCATCTCTTGATCGTTGTCAGGTCTAAGATTTTTAAACCCGGTGGTAGATTTATCTGGGCTATCATCAGGTATGAGATTGTCAGATCTGCTGGTAGAGTTATCTACGCTATCGTTATGCAATACATTTTCAGACCTGCTGATATCGTTAAAATTTCCTGGGGAACCCGGATTTGTATCTGTTTGCTGCACCTAAAAATAATTAATAAAATTTATGTTGAACAATGCGGTACTGCTACCTTATAATTACTAATAAAACATAATTTAACTTACATTTTGAACTTCGTTCCCTATTGCCTCCAACATTGTGAATATCTTTATCGTTCTAGTATTTTGCATCCTAAATAAAACCCAAAATTACAAAACATTTTGGTAATAAAGTGAAACACAATAAAATGTGTCTTGGAAAAAATGAATTTTTTTATAAAATAAAGGTTAATAATCAAAAACTGCATAAATCTAATCGAAAAAGAAACATATTTTAATAGTAAAACGGTACATTCAGAATTAAGGTAACTCATCTACGATTCTTTTAGTAATAGAGTGAATCAAATTAAAATAATTTGTAGCAAGCGATGTTAAATTTAGTAATACAAAGATGCAACTACTAAAAGAGTGCTTTATCACTAAAATTAAGTAAAAACTTACCTTTAAGATCAAAACTAAACTGGTGTATGCAGTAATTACCCAAAAAACACAACTGTACGTTTAATAGTAAATTGAATAAATTTGATTTACGTTTAAAGACACGTGTATGTCACTGGTGCAATTCGTTTTAACTCTAGGTACTACTAAAACGTCGCGGCCAAAGCGCCAATGGGAAAAGGATGTAATAATTTAAAATGAGGGTTCCCCGTTAAATTAGAGTATGATTTTACTACTCACCGATAGGTGGCGATCCAGTTTATTAGTTACATTATTAAAGTGAAAACAGAGAAATTTTGTGTTACACCTGTTTATTACTAAAGCAGCGATATTTGTGATAATACTACAAATATCTAGAAGAAGCTTGAAATACGCTACAAACAATAACTACTCACAATTTATCAGATAGTTGTTCAATTATAATTATTCATTGTTTTTACATTATGTAAACTACTTTCTATGAACGAAACAAACCACATACGATCAGATATACATGTCTTGATTGACGATTCCATAGAACACAGCTCTAAACTGTTTACATTTTTATCCATTTTTATATATTCCTGGTTAATGTTATTTCTTTTCCTTTCGTGGTACATAAATAAACCAATTCCAATTAGTTCCCGAGAAATGTCTGGCAAAGAGATTTAGGTGATTCTACAGTAGCTGAAATAGGTAAAACCATAATATAATAGTATTATCAGTATGGTATTATGAATATATTGTTAGTTAACATATTGGTAATAGAATTAAACATGTATGTTAAAACTTTATAACACAATAGAAACTGTTATCCACAATTGTGGCTGAACACCGTATAAACATAGTGTTTTCTTTACATACCAATAGAAAACAGTTTTAGAATATGTTGTCCACAAATTAACTATTAAAGCTAAGGTGACAAATAATCCTTGATTGGCGTTATGTAAAGTGCTTTTTACAAGGCATGCAAAAACAACTGGCTTAGATATACGAGATTAGACTATTTAGCTTATAGAAAAGAATTCGAAATTACAGTAGGATTTCTGTCGCCAACACAATTTTCTAAGTCAAAGAAAAATGAAACGAACTTTTCTTTACAGTTGTTCGGTAGAATTCAAATCGATCGGACGTGTTTAAATTATCGCATAGATCTCTGTATAGATAGACTGCATCTATCTCTGCATAGATAGATCGTTTTTTCTTTCTGTATTGAACGACAAAATATTTTTACTGTTAAAATACACAACCATTCCAATTATTGGTACATTCATGACTAAAAGGAACTTATAATTTTCGCAACAATCACAATAGCACAATTCTGTCTATTGTTCAATATCTTATCGCCATAATTATGACTTTAGACTACGTTGTCTTTGATGTATGACATGATGTTGTCGTTGTCGATTACGAAATAAATAAATAACCTGTGTAGGTATCCGTAAATAAACAGTGTTTTAAAAAAATTTTCCAGCATTTATGACTGAGTAGATATCTTTGGCTACACGGTCGTCAAAGTCCAATAATTCTGGATTCGGATTTCGTGTGTTCATTGGTATAACTTCGTTGGTAATGGCCGATCGTAACGTTCGAGATATCATGTGATAACTTTTAGATAATAGAATATGAGTAGATAAAAAATTCAAAATATAGCATCCTGCATACAGAGCATTGATGTATCCTTGCTATTATTGTTCTCACGGAGACGTGAAGAATGTCATGTGATACAATTTAACGAATACAATAATAGAATATACACACATATAGAACAACTTATAGTTATTTACTGGGTTCTAATATTTTATTACATTAGAGAAAGAAATAAGATATGCATAGTAGATTTCTTAATATTTTAGCCAATTATATAAACACTGGCGAGTACTGGGACATGAATTATATTTCAGTCGATGAGTGACAAAATAACTCAAAATGTGTTTATGTGGGGTTAATCCACAATAATTATTAATAGTAATGAAGATTACATTTTAACTAACATTAGATCTATAGATTTCCACTCCAGAAATCGTTTTCAAAGATTTTTAAGATTACATATTTAAAAATTGTATGGAAAGGGTGTATGTAACCGCCAAAGTTGTAGGCAAGAACCATAATTTTGGCTAAAAAAATCTCATGATGTATTTTGTGCTCTCGGGACAAATTTAAATATTTTTGTGTGTTCTTTATATCTTATTTGTGCATTATGTATTTGTGTATGTGTGTTAGTGTAGTCCGTGTCCTTCCCAGCTTGCGTGGAGGAAGAGTTCTGAATTAAGTAGGGACTCTTCTGTACTTCCGTACGGACGGGCGGTGGAGTCCTCAACCCCTCCCACTGGCTGATAAGTAAATGTGTAAAATGAAATAGGTGTGAATAAGGTTTTAGCAAATATGCACCCGTGGACCAACTGAAGACATGGTATAGGGCAGCACCTATGACATTACTTCATTAAGGCTATAGCGGAATAATTTCTACTGTTGGCTTAATGACAGATACTCACGGGCGGATATCACATACTGATTCAACCGGCCGTGATACTGCGATCAGGTAGGCAAGGAGAAACCACCCGATTATATTAACGTGACTACACCATCATGAATGTATCGAATCAGTTAGATATGCTTAGCGATCCGATGAGCGATCGGCGCTCAGTTGATTCCGGGCCATCTAGTGTCACATGGCCTACCGGGCATGTGTTTGTGAGCAACCAGGCAATACATGCAAAATTGGCGCATGGAAGAAACTCAGATTTTCAGTTAAGAAAATAATGGGAAAAGCAACATGGAATTTTCGAGGATTATTGCAACCAGGCAAACTGCATATACTACAACGAGAAGTCGAAAGAGAGGATTTAGAAATATGCGGACTTTCGGAGACCCTTTGAAAAGGACAAGGACACTTCCAAACGGCTGATCGTGTTGTATATATATTGGGAACAAATAACACAGGAAGAAATGGTGTTGCAATTATGATGACTAAAAAAGTTTCACAATACGTGTATTATTACCAACCGATAAATTAAAGACTTATAAAAATAACCTTACTAGCATCACCAAACAAAATGCACATTCTTTAGGTCTATATGCCAACCTCAGACGTGGTAGTCAATAAAGTGAAAGACGTATACTCCGTTATTGAAGACACAATAAAAAATATTTCATCTAATCAGCCACTCATAATCATGGGCGATTTTAACGCTAAGGTAGGAGAAACAAGAAACGATAACATCCAAAATGTAGGAAACTATGGGTCAGGTATTAGAAACAGCCAAGGCGAACCTTTATTGGATTTTGGAACCGAAAACAGTTTGGCCATTATAAACAAAATGTTCGAACATCATGCCCGTCGTTTATCGACGTGGACCAGCCCAAATGGAGAATACACGAACCAAATCGACTACATATTAATTAGGAGCAGATCGAAGACATGTTTTACAAACGTAAAAACTAGACCAAAAGCTGATTGTGGATCCAATCATAAATTGTTATGGGCTTGCTTCAAGATGAAGCTCAGAAAGACAATAACGCATCAAAATCAAAACAGGCTGGAAATTTCAAATCCGAAAACATTTAGAGATGCATTAAAGGAAACTAGTATATTGAACACACATGACAACCCAGAAGAAATGTGAAAAGGTTTTAGAAATGTCATAGAAACATCTGTAAAAAGAACCAAAACCGAAAAAAATATCATCAAGAGAAAACACTGGAAAACGCTGCAACTTCTTGAAGAGCGAAGGAGAATCAAATCTCTCATATATCAAAACGACAGCGACAAAAATGATTTAGCAAGGTTAAATAGAAAAATTAAAAGAGCATGTAGAAATGATAAAAACAAACATATAAACGAAGAATGCGAAGAACTAGAGAGACGTGCAAACCGGTATGAATCCCATGAGCTATATAGCAAAGTCCGATATCTATCCAGGGAATTTAAACCAATCACACAAACAATAATGGATCAAAATCAACATATTATAAACGACACGAAAGGGATTGCGGAGGTATGATGGAGAAACTATTGTCAAAGTCTATATGTAGATGATCCCCAGAATGCAAATCACGACGAGTTCAATGCAGAGAGATAACCAAACATTCTAAAGTCAGAGGTAGAAAAAGCAATCAAAAAGTTAAAAAATAGAAAATCTCCTGGCGCAGACCAGATCACCGCAGAAGTTTTAAAAGAGTCTGAAGATGCTGAAGTAAATGTTATGCATATGATCTGCAAAAAGATTTGGGAAACCGTAGAGTGGCCCAACGACTGGACAACATCCACTTTTATCCCTATATTCAAAAAAGGAACTCCGCTAAATTGGAGCAACTACAGAATGTTAATCCTACTATCCCATGCAAGCAAGGTTCTACTTCATGTAATATCTGAAAGACTAAAAGCTTTTCTATTGCCTCATATATCAGAAGAACAAGCGGGATTTTTCCTAGGAAAAGGCACAAGATAATACATCCTTAATGTCAGACAGCTAATCAAAAAAACTCGTAAACTCGGCTTACACAAAGGCCTTCGATAAAATCAACTGGCAGCAGTTATGGTTCATACTAGCGGAAATGGGAACACCCCACCACTTAATTCAACTAATTAGAAGTCTATATGAAAATAATAAGTGCACAGTAAAAATAAACAACACCCATTTGGAGGAAGGGTGGAATATCAGTAGGAGGTCAAAAAATCAGTAACTTGAGATATGCTGATGACACTTTAATAATCGCAACAAATTAAGAAGAAATGGAAGACATAATGAGATGTCGGGAGAAGAAAAGCAAAACATATGGACTAAAGCCAAATAGGAGTAGGACAAAGACTATGATAGTGGACAGAGCTCGGAATAATCTTCATTACATTCAAGAAATTGGAGGCTTTGAAGTAGTAAATAGTTTCATATATCTAGGGTCCCTAATAACAAATGACGGAGGGTGTAACAGAGAGATATGTAGAAGGTTAGAACTGCTATGATGAAACTGGTAACAATTTGGAAAAATTCCAGCATAACAATACACACAAAACTAAGGCTGGTAAGGGCACTCAGTTTTCCCATAGGCACATACGCACCCGAAACGTGGACCTTAAACAAAGCGGATAAAAATAAACTAGACGCTTTTAAAATGTAGGTATATTGCCGCATGTTAAGAATATCCTGGATTAATCATCGCACTAACGTATCAATATTAGAACAACTTAAAGTAAAGGATAGATTGCTTAAGCAAATACAATAGAGATATTTGCAGTATTTTGAACACATTGTTAGAATAACAGGTACGATGGAAAAACTGATAGTCAAGGGTAGAGATGAAGGAAAGGAAATAATCAAAATTATTAATTAGACAGAGGTAACATGAAGCCGAGCAACTAGCCCAGGACAGGGAAGGATTGAGGGACATCGAGAAAAAACGAGATTAAGACTGAGGAGGACTGGACGAGGTGCCTTCTACTTTTCTTGGCTATTGCTG
Source organism: Diabrotica undecimpunctata (assembly GCF_040954645.1). Lineage (NCBI taxonomy): Eukaryota > Metazoa > Arthropoda > Insecta > Coleoptera > Chrysomelidae > Diabrotica > Diabrotica undecimpunctata. The sequence continues at coordinate 80,437,397 of NC_092812.1, read as the reverse complement.
GTATATTCTTGTTGTTGACTTCTTCTTTTAGTATTGGCAACAAAAGTCTGCTACATTTTGCTTATGAGTTTGTTACACATTTTTCTTCAATAAATAGGATGAGAGCTGTTTCTTCGATTTTTCTCTTTTTCATGTATCTTTCACGAATATTGATGCATGGTTGCATTATACCCTGTGATCATCCATTATCTCATGTCATTGTCTGCCATGTTTGCATACCTGTGGTAGATCAAAGTCTCAGTTTTGATGACGTATGTAAAGGTCACACTCATTTTTCCTGACACTTGTGGTCTTGCGGTTTCTTCGACATAGAAGTTGTTGTATTAACGGGGTATTTTATAGACGGAGTTCTTTGATTTCTCTTGTGTATTGTTAGGTTTTGGACACGATGGATCTGAGTATATTAGTTGATTTGAAAGTTGATGTGAAACTTATTACCTATCCTTTTTAGCTTTTTTTATAAGCCCTTTAAAAATTGTGTTTCTGGTTTTCTAGTGGTGTTTTGTTGTTTTCTTTCTTTTACCTTGTGGAATTTCTTATTTATAAATCACAATGACTATCATTTTTTGTCAAAACCTTTATTAGTCGGTTTTCTCTTTCTAAAATACATTTTTGTTGGAGCAAATATTTTGATCCCTATCATATAAATCTTTTTTGATGATTACGTTGTGGTTTTAGTGGTAATTAAAATAACTCATTGTTTGGTTTTCTGTAAACTTTCGTTGCATATCTTGTATCCAATTTGCCATTAGCATATCCAGAGAAGGATGTTAATTGTTTTTTTCCCAAACTGAAATTGATTAATTTTTCTTTATTATTGATATCCTTCAGAATTTTATTCAATGCTTCTGAACCATGCAGCGAAATGAAGAACACATCATCTACATATATTATATAAACCATACTGTGAGTTGTTTGTCTTTTTTATGTACTATGTTTTGTTTGAAATCCTCCATGAGTATATCCGTTCGTATATATCCATGCGTATTTTATTTTATTGGGTTGTTATATTTGTTATTAATCCCATATAAACACAATATAAACAAGACTTAGACATGCAACAAGAAAACAGCTTCAGAACCTGTTAGTAGTAATACATATTTAAGAAAGTAAAGATCTTTACCAAAGATGCTGAAATTATTATTTGGAACAACAATGTACAAAACCAGATTTAAATATGGCAGACTGTGAGGAAAAGCAGTTTGTGATATCCTACGCAAAAAAGGGCATAAAAAGATGAAACTACCAAATAAAAAACAGGGTAATTGAAAAGTAGGTGCATAACAAGTACTTGCTAAATAAGACAGAGACAAATTAGCCCAGTCTGGTTATACCAAAATCATCGATTTCACGGCAAAATGTTTCTCAGGTATCTGAAGCTTTTAAGACATAGGTGGGGGTTACTAGATGACGAATAGATAAAAAGATACTCCTATTTTTACCTTGCGTTTTTTTAAAACAATAATTTATGGTCAGAATTTGATTTTTTATCTATAAGTTTTTTCCCTTATAATTTAAATAAACAATATTTATACCATTTTTTTATATCGAGAATATCTTAATTTTCCCGTTTTTTCAATTAAAATTGATAAATAATTTACGGAGATATTTGGAAAAAAGCAGTTTTTTTGCACTAATTTATAAATTTATTCAATTTTTTTATTAACAAAATGAAATGTTATTAATACATTTCAGCATTAAGGAATTACCGTCCTTTAAATTTGTGCGAAATTTCTTGCTGATTGGTGAAATATTTTAAAAGTTATTCAATTTGTTTATCCCTGGGACTAATTATTTAAACCATTGAACTTACCCTATGAATGATGCTCGACACATTTAACAAATTTCATAGGATTCTTTAAGACTTGTACCATCTCAGAAGTTAAATGCATATTGAGTTTTCATCGAAATTATTTACAAAATAAACGTTTGAAAAAGGGGTATGTTTTTTACTTATAAACAATTGTAATAACTTCTATATTTTTCAAGCTACAGCCTTGTACGTACAATCATTAGATAGCTGGTAAAAAAGCTCATATTTAACAAAAAAAAAATAAACCTTCTATAAACAATAGGAACGAAGTTAGCGACAATTTTTTGTTAATTAGGGTAAAACGCCAGTTATTGGACACGAGACAGTTATTGGACATTACAGTGTTAACTTACGAGAATAAGATTTCTGCAAGTGCCAACAAGAGTATATTTCACTAGGTGGCACTACTCGTTTCTATATTACGTTCATTCTTATGTCTATGTTCTGCCTTTAACGGGTTCTGTGATTTTGGCGGTAAATATTTTTAGGTTATGTGAGTGAAGTGACATTTAAGCATTGTGTTAAGCATCTGCTCTGACTTTTTTTTTAAACTACGTGGTACGTTTAAGGTAAGATTGTATTTTTTTTTAAAAGGGTGTAGTAAAGGCACTTATAGTCCCTAAGGTAGATCTGGTACAGTAATAGGGATTTTAATTCGGATTTAATTACATCTGTCCAATAACTAAACTAGAAAACTTGCTTAATTCTATTATGGGACACCTGTCCAATCACTAGAGAACTACACTTACCACATATTTCTACAATTTTCAACGGATTTACGTATAATTAACTGGAGATAGCAGTAAAATTAATTTAGTAATCGATTTGACAGTTATTGGACAGCTGTCCAATAACTAAATTTGACCGTCCAATCACTAAAAATGGATTTTTTAGGATTGTAGTAAAATGCCTAAACTTAGAAAATATGGTAAGATGAAACTTATAGAAGCTGTTAAGGATGTCCAAAATGGCACTGAATCATATAGAACAGCTGAAAAAAAATATGGAATTCCGAAGTCCACTATAGAATTTAAATTAAAACATCCGGAACATAAAGATACACTTGGACCGTCTCCTATTTTAACTTGCGAGGAGGAGAATACTCTGGTTAGGTAAATTCATTTAATTTATCTTAACCCATAGCATTATTTTATTTTACATTCAATATTCCAGATGGATACAAGAAACTGCTTCAAAAGGTTTCCCCAAAAAGGCTAACGATTTAAAAAGCAGCGTGCAAAAATTTTTAATCGAAAATCCGCGCCCCAATAACTTTAAAGATAATCGACCTGGAGATGGATGGTTAAAAGTAAGTCACCAAAAAAATGTATTTTAATCTGTATTCATCGTTTGATTTTTTTTAGGGATTTTTGAAGCGACATCCAGGGGTTTCTTGAAGGACAAGTGAAGGTGTGACGGCAGCTAGCGCTTGTGTATCTGAACGAGACATCAAAAACTGGTTTAAAAATATTGAAACCTATGTTAAAGAAAAACATTTAGAAGAAGTTCTAACTGATCCATCAAGAACTTTTAATGGAGATGAGTCAGGATTTCAAATATGTCCATCTACTGGAAAAGTATTTGCTATGAAAGGTTTCAAAAATGTTTATAACGAAAAAAGCTCTTCAAAAGAAAACGTCACTGTGATGTTTACGTTTTCAGCAGACGGTAAAATTTGCGTGCCTATGGTTATTTATCCTTATCAACGTATTCCTGAAAAGGTTGCTAAAGGTATTAATCCTAAATGGGGTGTGGGCAGAAGCGATAATGGTTGGATGACGGCAGAGACATTCTATCAGTATATTGCGAATGTTTTTTACCCACACTTAATTAAAAATAATATTAAGCTTCCAGTTATTCTTTTTGTAGATGGGCACAAGAGTCACTTAAGTTACCAATTAAGTCTATTGTGTAATGAACTGCAGATTAAAGTGATTGCACTTTATCCTAACGCCACAAGGATTTTACAACCCTGTGACGTTTCTATTTTCCGTCCATTAAAAGAAGCTTGGCGGCAATCAGTGAGAGAATGGGAAGAACAGCATCCAGGAGGGGTAGTGAATAAGGTTGTATTTGCTACTATATTGGAGCAAGCTATAAAAAAAAGCTGTAAAACTGAAACAGTAGTAAATGGTTTCAAGGCTTGCGGATTGTTTCCATTTAATGCAGATGCTATTGACTACACAAAATGTTTAGGCAAAGAAGTAGTAAAAAATTTAATCATTTCAGATCATCAAAAGAAACCCAAGATGGACTATAATACTTTTGTAAATATCTTAGGTCCTGAAAAAGTTCATAGCTTAGAGAATTTAAAAGAAAATCCAAAGAATAATCTACCTAGCGATGATAATTTGAATTTGTTGTTCAAAATTTGGAATTTTTTTGAACATGATCCAAAACATTCGGATAACCCAATGGTTCTAAAAAATAGAGACACAAACATTAATATTATTCAAAATGTGGTTATCACATCTCCCGTTATAAATACTGAAATAAAAATATCAGAACAGAGTGGTATTGAAAATGTAAATATTTCTGAGAGTAGCAGTACCAATGATATCCATTTTCAACAATATAAAACTAATGTTTATGACTTACCCTCTACAAGTAAAATTATTGTTAAACACGAATTGTTGGGTAACTTTTTAACTTCTCCTACTGTACCGAAAAGAAAAAATAAACGTAACACGGAACGACTTCCTTTTGCTATTACATCTGCACGATATCAAGAAATGTTACGGAAAAAGGAAGAGATAAAAGAAGAGCAGGAAAAACAAAAACAAGAAAGGAAACGGAAAAGAGAAGAAAAATTAACCATAAACCAGTGTAGCAAGAAAAAGAATTCAAAAAAAGTCAAATGTTTTATTTGTTCAAATGATATTCAATTGAACAAATTAAAATGCGATGACTGTAATCTTTATTATCACGAATCTTGTATTCCTGTTAATCATAGACAGCATATACCTAACGATGGTGATCTATTTATATGTCACAACTGCTTTAATCTCCAGGTTAGTGATTCTGATGCTAATAACAGTAACCAAGACAGTGAGGATGAAGACATTGACGAACTTTTCACTCAATACAAAGAAGCACAAAAGCATTTATAAAATTTAATTGTGTCAACTGTATATAGGTACCCCATACCGCACAGAAATCTTAGGTTTTTCCTGTAATTTTCATTTGTTTCTAGTTTTTTATTGTGTTAAAGCAGTCGTCCAATAACTAATTTTGAGTGTCCTGTAACTAAATAAACTGTCCAATAACTATAATTTTTGTAACTATTTTTAATAAATATATATTGACAAAAAATATTTAATACCTTCTTTAAATCCTTTTATCCATATTGTAATAAACTGTTTAGACTACCTTTTGTATAAATTTCAATTCAATCTGCAGAGAACAATGTGAATTACGAATTTTTAAAGTTGAAATTTTCTTAAGTGTCCAATAACTGTATGGTTTACCCTATATCTCCATTATTTATAAACATTAAGAAGTAAAATTTGCTCAAATTTTAAATGAAAATCTAAACTTTATATTGAATTTTATAGCTATAAAATTCATCCAATTTTTCGAATCTTAAAACCTTTCGAAACGAAGTTACTTTCGAAAGATCGACATAGGAAAGTGGAGGGGAAACTGTTTTAGCTCATCGCTGCAAAATTTAATATTATGGTTACGGATTTATCATTCAAAAGCTTCATCAGTTCTGTAAAAATTTCATCAGGTCCATTTGCTTTTCCATTTTTAGCGTTTCTTATTGCGTATTCTACTTCTTCTTTCAATATGTCTGGCCCAGTTGCATTGATTATCTGAGTTAAGTTGTTTCTATCGTCTTCAAATAATTCATTCAGGTATTCTGTCCATCTTTTTATTTTATTCTCTAGATCTACAATAAGATTTCCATCTTTGTCTTTAAGGTTACCTATTTGACATTTCTTTATGCTTCCTGTTATCTCTTTT